>NW_027411866.1:67742439-68348153 GCF_047663935.1 Musca autumnalis | reverse complement strand
TATTTATTTTTTTCGCTTTTGTTAGGATTTGAAGTTAGCGGCGAATCATTTTTCACTGATTTTCTTAGAGATTAATGTCGGTAATGACCAAAATTAATAAAACATATTGTCAAAGAAATTAATGTGGGAAAATTGGAGAAAATAACCGCGTAAACATGTCGCAAGGTGGTAGAACTGGTGCCGAAACAGTTGCATTATGTCATAATCTCCAACGGTTACAATAAAAATCTTTAGAGTGTAACAAAAATGTCTTTTTCTCAAAAAATATGTAAAAGGCAAAATACTTTTTTGAGGTAAAATATTTCATGTTGTTATAAATTTTGGTCAATATCTAGAAGACCATTAAGCCTTTCGCTGCGTTTCTTGCAGATATTGGATACTAAACTGCCCACAAACATACTACACATAAATATTCGACTTTTTGACCACTAATTTGATGGTTTCAAACGATTTTATTGAAAAATTTTCAATTTTCTAAAGAGGCAAAATACTTAATTGACTCACTGTAAATGTAGATAGATAATGGAAAAATTTCAAAACTCAATCAGAAATGTCAAAATCAACGTGTCCAAATATGGTGATAGTTTCTAATCGGCCAAAATTGTCTAGCAGAAAAACAAAGGAGCTAGAGTTAGGTTAGGTTAGGTTAGAGGATGTGCAGCCACTAAAAGTGACTGCGCCACTCGGAGACCTTACGGTCCATTGTGATCATCCTTTAGAAAAGTGGGGAGAGATAAAGATAGATAAGAGAGATAGAATAGAAATAATAGAATAAATAGATAAATAGGAATAAAAAGAATTAAGAAACAGGAGCTAGAGTTAGTCATCACTATTTTTGTTTAGATATAAGCGCAATTTTTTCTAGTTTTTGTAAAAAGGGTTCGTTTTTTAGCGCAAAATGGGAAAAAGTACTAAAGTACCATTTACGATTCCAGGTTCTGGAATATAACTATAATTAAAAGTATACGTTTTGAATATCCACATATTAGATTTTAATATCTTTTATAGTGTTTAGTCCTTTATTCAGTATATACAGACATAAATTGGCAATTTTTGTTCTTTATGGTCAAAAAGCTTCTGTGGAAAAATGCTCTAACTTGAATAATATTGATGAAATGGTTTTAGTTTAATGTACTAAAAATACATAATTTTATAATATCGACCTATATTGTACGCATACAACCGCTTAATGCAGAATTGGAAAATCTTCACTCCTCGGCGAAAAGTAATGCATTATTGTTATACCCATCCACGATGAATAATAAGAAAAATGAAGAACGTCCAATGACATCACTTAGAAAAACCACACAATAGAATGGTAGCGGTAAAATAAATCAAAAACCTTGGAATTGTCTTTAATATGGCAAAACCACTCACATATTTCTGCTAGAAAAGTATTTGGAATGCTAAAAAAATATAGTTCATTCATTCCTGCTACTGGAAAACAATTTTGATAAAACAGTCGAAAAGTCATAACCCTTTTGTATACACAATTGTTTGATTTATACCTGTCCGTGTATTTGATAATATGTACTAATTATTACCAATGCTTCGAATTTTGACAGTTGTTTAATGGAGAAGTTGGTAAAAAAAGTTGTTTCAGCAACATTTAGTAAAAATTATCGAGTACAAGGACAAACCTTTCATGACACATTAGTCTTTTTGTATAGGATATAAATAAATATAGTAAGAAAAATATTCGCGCAATATTGTCATTAAAGTTGCCAAATGCACTATACACCTAAAAGGCAAAGATTTTAAGGAATATTAATTTACAAAACGATGAAATTCCACATCTATCTCTAGGTTTGCTTACATCCTGATGTAAACTTTAAAAGAGCCATATTTCTAGCACTACTTTCACAATCTGCTTGGCTTTTTCTTTTTCCGGATTGTCGAGTAGAAAAATCTCAATATTTTTTACACGTAGAGCTTTTTCATTTAAGTGTTCGTTTTTAGCAATTACAATTTAAAAAAGTATTATTATTTAACTTCCACGAGTGATTTAATCATATAAAATAATTTATTTTCCTTACAATTCGTTAATCCGAACAATGATAATTCGGACACCGCCAAAACCTGTGGTGTAGGGATTATCGCGAATGTACTGTATATATGGGAGCAATATCCAAGTCTGAATCGATTCTTACCAAAATAGGGATCGCCCCAGGGCCAAAAAATCCCCAATTTTTATGTGCAGTGGTCTATAAATGTGACCTGTGCTTTGTTTTCAAAAATACGTGGCGAGATGGATCAGTGCGAATTCACGCAGATCATCAAAAGGAACTGTAGGTCTATTTCGATTCATTTTGCATGTTGAAAATTCATTCACTAATGCATAATACCCTTAGGGTATTAAAATATAGTTATCAGTGCAATCATGAATAAAAATTCCGTGCAGAATTTGTTTCCTTTCCCCAATTTCACAATTTTTTATTTCCGTATTTATGCTCAAAACGGGAATATTTTTGTCGATTCGACTAGAATACGCCATAATGAAGCGAATCTAGTACTTTTCAACTTTTAACAAATATTGATTTTAAAAGAATTTCTGTGTGGAAAATTCAGAGGAAAATATTCATGATAATAAAATATGAAAGATTTTATGTAATATTCAATATTTTCTTAATCTTAATTTCTAGCTCATTTGTTATTCTGTCTGACAATTTTGGCCGAGCAGAACCTATCAACATATTTGGATACATACAGTGTTGGTCACAGAATTAGCACACCCCTTTGGGGCAAAATGATTTCAGTCAGCTAAGAGTTTTGATAGGGCAAATTGAAGTATTTTCGTAAACAAAATCCTTTTCTATAGTGTATTTAACAGATTTAATGATATAAGTGAATAGTATTATCAGTGGTTTTTTGAAAATAAAAGTTTTGTGAAGACGCCCAAATTATTAAGGGGACATATAATTAGCACACCCTAAGATTTTTTAATTTAATTCAATTAATATACAAAAATTTATTTATATTAAATTTAATTCATATTCGAAACGTATTGAACAAATCATTTTTTGAAAGAAAAAATAATTTATCACCCCGGAATCTTAAAATATATCCCAATAGTGGACCATTTTTCGTAATGTACTCTTAAACGCCAGAAAGTCGCCAAAACTTTAAAAACAAATGTACAATTGGATCTGAAATTATTTGAATTGTTAGCCGATTACCGAAATTTAAATATAAAGCAAAAACTTTTCAAAAAGTGTTTAAGGTCGATGATTCATTCAAGAAAATTTTCGATTTGGGACGGGTTTATAGAAAGAAGATCAATAAAATCTACCCTTGTGTGAAGGAGGATCAACTTATAACACCATTTGTTATTCAAAATTACACGTCTGAATAACACCAAAGACCTATTACTACCAAACTGTCAACAAAGCACTAGGTAAACACGTAGCACATGACTATGTTTAAAGGTATAACCCATTTCTAACAACAAAGGATTTTGAGGTACTGAAATTGGTTAAAATCCATGAAAGTAGGCATATACTATTCAAAATAAATGTTTTCTGGATTATTGAATTTAATTTTAATCGTTTTAAGCTCCGGGAAACATATTATCTTGCGGTATCACTAGACTATCTCCCATTTGCCTTATGTTTAGAAAATTATTAAAATTTGCGTAGGTCCCATAGAGATGAACATAGGTTTATCGTGGCATACATCACGACATATCGGTAAAATTCAGTCCAGATGGATAAGTATTTATAAAATCAATAGCTCAAAACATCATATTACAGTTTTTAATGAAAATTTTTGTGGCAAACGGACTTTACGGATGCACACTGCTGGTGGGTACATCACACTATTCGCAAATTTACAAAGATGAACAAGAATATGATGTTTTATTTGATGTTTCTATGAACTACTTGCCTCAATGAATTTGTTTACATGTGAAAAATTCGATAAAAAAGACTAAAAAACTGAAATTTCCATCAGTCCTTCGGACCCAAAGTGTACCCCATATAATTCCCTTCTGAGACTGAAATTTCGGAGACTGGTGGAGAGTATAACTAGCAGATTGGAACTTATTCCCAAACGAAAGGGATTTAAAACTGAATGTGGACAAAAATATTGAAACTATTCACAATATTAGTGATTCTTTTAAGGTGTGCTAATTACGTGTCCAGTGAATGTAGGACATTTTTTACATTTTTGGAGGTTATTCAAATTGACAGTTATTTTTTAGTTTCTATATTGCGTCTTATTCTTTAAGCATACTACTGAGAATATATTAGTACAAATACTTCATTAAATACATCTACTTTTGAAGGTCTTTTTAGGCAAAATAAATGTTGGTAGTGGGGTGTGCTAATTGTGTGACCAAACTGTACATTTTGACATTTCTGATTGAGTTTTTGAACAAATTTGTATTAGAAAGCAACTTATGTTGTAATAAGAAGGCTGGGAAGGCTGGAAATTTTCTAAGTCTTTTAGTCCATATTTATTGCTGTGGCGGAATAATAATAACATGATAATCTGCTAAGAAATCGACGTTTAAGGGCAATAAACTTAATATAGAACACTTTTTGATGACTTTCAAACTTAACTTGATGATTTTCGTCAAAAAAATTACTTGCATATTTTGCATATTTTTTTGCATATTTTGCATATTTTTTGCATATTTTTTGCATATTTTTTGCATATTTTGTGCATATGCAAAATATGCAAATATGCAAAAAAAAAATAAAAAATATGAGCCTGTCATTGCATTCAGTTTTCTTCAAAACGAATTTTGGTGCAATCAGAATTTTCGTATCTTTATAAATAGACATCGGATTTTTGCATGTTTTTTATTTCTCATCCGATTGGACTCAAATTTTGGATCTAGGCGTTTTAAGGGTCAATTTTTCAATATTTGGGGTCATATCAAAAACATGCAAAAAATATGCAAAAAAATATGCCAAAAAATATGCAAAATGTGCAAAAAATATGCAAAATATGCAAAAAAAATATGCAAAATATGCAAAAAAAAATATGCAAAATATGCAAAAAATATGCAAAATATGCAAACAGTTTTTGGCCGAAAATCGTCATAAAAGTCGTAAAATTGTCAATTAATGTTAGAAAAATCGTCAAAAATCTTCAAAATGTTCTAAATTAAGATAGTTGGCCGTTTAACGTTGATTTTTAGCAGATTATTGTGTTATCGAGACCTCTTACGACAGTGTGGTGTTGGGTATAAGAGTATGGTATTGTAATACAATTTTTTTATTATTAAACTATGCAAAAATATAAAATTTGATAAAATATCAAACGTTCTATGTAAAATTTAATATTTTCTTTGTTATAATTTGTAGCGTTGGGCTGGTTATTGTTCAAAGGGAACAAATCGATGTCGGATTTTTTAAGGCGGCAACCGCATAAAGTTTTTAGTTTGGTCAGACTGTCAAAGTTTGAGCACAATTGGAATATGTTAACATGTGCCACTGGGGCCTCTACATTATGAAAATCTCGATTTTTGGCTATTTAGCGATTTCGGCGACCTATTTCTCTGGAATGATTAAAGCTTTTTGTCCATATTAAGCATTAAATTAACGGCCATTCTGTTCTTAACATTTTTTGCTGAACAACAAAATATAAGTATATATAATAATTCTAATTCTAAATAGGTATTACAGAATTCGAGATAATAAAGCCAATGTCCCGAAACACGTGACTAGGTACGCCTTTGTGCAAAAATGGAGACTATTAAAAAAACATTTTCTTCATTTTTATCAATTTTTGGAATGAAAACAAATGTTTTTTACATGTTGTTCTAAATTAAATTTATTCGAGAGTCAGACATCTTGTGGTTTTGGAGCTATCTGGGTACAGCTGACTACTTGAAGAACGCTCTGCTATGTAGTTCGCAACTTTTAAGTTGTTTACCATCATTTGCGCCTCCTGGAAATTCGGAGTTAATGTTTAATCTCTTGAACAACAAGAATTATGCCATACCTTTTTCTAGGATTTTCGGCAGTTGCTCTTTTGGAAGTTTGGATCGAATATTTCTGAAGAAATTTTAATCTTTGCTTTGTTAAGATTTTTGTCGCCTTCTGGCTCTTTACGGCGTTTTGCACCGTTGGATCAAACAATGTCAGGTCAGCAAGTTCAGGACTAAGATACCACAGATTATTAATTTTGTTGTTATTTCCTTTTTCTGAAATTTGTGTGTCAATGTTTTCATATTTCAATACATTTTCAATGAGGTCTAGGTCTTGTTTTGATCGTAGAATCTGAAGAACCATCTGTCCCGAAAACAATCAAGCGTGGCTTCAAGAAAATCGTAACTATGCAATTGTCATTGGTGCTGGACCCCTGTAAGGTGAATAGGAACGTTACTAGTATCATTATGGCTAAAGTAGAAGCTATCGGAGAGGATCCCTACAAATATAAGATCTCTAGAAGCTTTATCCGTGGACAGCGGAGAATAAACCGTGAAAAATAAACGCAACAGCTTTAAGGAACGAGGCTATTTGTGTGCACTGGCATGGAAAACTATTACCAGATATTCTCAAAACAGGGAAGAAAAAACGGATTGCTGTCCTGGTATCACATGGGGGTAACGAACAACTCCTAGGTGTTCCTGAAACTGATAGTAGCTCATGGGAGAAACAAGAACTAGCCGTGTACAAATGCCTAGAAAAATGGGGTCTCACCAGCTCGAGCAGATATTAGGTCGAGAGCTTCGGTACCACCGTACAAACTTGTTAGAAAATTGGACATCAACCAAACATATTCAAGCAATTTCTATAAGAATAGTCTCCGATTGACAAATCCAAGGTCGAAGTAGGCGAGAGTGTTTTAAAACTACTGCCCAGCCCACTTCCCAAGAACAAGAGGCCGTAGAAGCACCTTGCGTTTAAATCGTTCGAGACTGGACGCCCCCAGAATGTTTTTTCTATTTTATTTATTTATTTGCTATACCGCACGGCAACAACTGAGTGTTATAAGTGAGAGTTTGGGTTATTGATTTTACAAAACGTATAATGAACAAGATAATGTTTATATAGATATAATATAGGATATATTGGGTAAACATTATCAATAGGTTAAAAAGAAATAAAGACAATAGATTGAGTTTAATACAAAAAATAGTAAAAACCATATTCAGAAATATTTTTAGGTCCAAAACAAGACCTAAACCGCATTGAAGATTTACTTAGTACGAAAGGCATTCACAAACCAATATCAGATAAATTAAATAACAAAATGATAAATCATATGTGGTACCTTAGTCCTGAACTTATTGGTCTGGCATTGTTTGATCTGATAGTACAAAACACCGTAAAGATCCAAAAGACGACAAAAATCTTAACAAAACAAAGATAGAAATTTCTCCAGAAATAATCGATCCAAACTTACATACAAAAATCAACTGCCGAAATTCCTAGAAAAAGGTTTACCAGGCATAATTACAAGTGAAGCTTAATTGTTGTTCAAGAGATTAAACTTTAACTCCCAATTTCTTGAAAAGATAATGCAACTTGACCACAGAACATCAATTACCAGGAGGGGTAAAGGATGGTAAATAACTTGAAAATTGTGAGCGACATAGCAAGGAGTCGAGTTCATCACCAAGTTGTCATCTGTATCCAGATGGCTCCAAATCCACATTATGTCAGTCCCTTATGTAAATTTAAATATGTATGAATAAAATGTAAGCGTTTGTCATTGAAGCCATACAATGAATGTACAAATGTCCATCTTTCTAAAAACAAACTTACATTTGAAAAAGGAAATGTTTGATGGATAGCGATGCCATTCCACTGCCGATATGCCTGATGAGTCTCTATAAAAGGCGAAACATGTCACATAATGGTGGTTGTGGGGGTTCGAATCTTCGGCTTTCCTTTTTCAATTGCAAACATCATCGGTCATCAAGCTCGACTCCAACGAGAAATGAATTAAAATTAACATTAAAATATATCTTCGCCCTAATAGGCAACATTTTCAAATGAAGTAAAATATATTCGTTTTCATTCGCAAAAATTTGATAATATAGGAAGAAAAAAGTTTTTTTTTTTTTAAATAGACTCAATTTTTGCCCTAAGGCCTTTTTCGGGACATGGGGTTTATTATCTCGAATTCAGTAACACTAGTACGTATGTACTTTGTTATTCAGCAAGAAATGTTAAGAACAGAATAGCTTTTAGTTAAATGCGTAATACGGGCAAGTATCTTTAACCGTTCCGCATATATGGGCCGTCGAAGTCGCCAAATAGCAAAAAATATAGATTTTCATAACTTATATAAATATAGATTTTCATAACCACGTTTTAACATATTCGAATTGTGCTCAAACTTTGGCAATCTTAAAATCTAACAATACTAAAAGGTTTAGGCGGCTCCCGGCTAAAAATCCGAGATCTATTTGGTCTTTTGAGTTAAAACCAAAAACGAAAATATTGAATTTTACATAAAACCTTTGATATTTTATCAAATTTTATATTTTTACATAGCTTAATAATAAAAAATGGTATTACGATACCATATTTTTATACCCTACACCACACTGTCGTAAATGGTCTCCATAACATAATAATCTGCTGAAAAAATCGACTTTTTACGGCCAACAGTCTTAGTTTAGAACACTGTTATGTACTTTTTGATGGTTTTTACAACTTTAAATGACAATTTTACGACTTTTATGACGATTTTCGGCCAAAATCTGTTTGCATATTTTGCATATTTTTTGCATATTTTGTGCATATTTTGTGCATATGCAAAATATGCAAATATGCAAAATAAATACGAAATATGACCCTGCCATTGAATTTAGATTTCTTTGAAACGAATTTTGGTCCAATCAGAATCTTCGTATCTTTAATATTAAAAAATATGCAAAATCCGATGTCTATTTATTAATAAAAAATATGCAAATATGCAAAATCCGATGTCTAATCATCACATACAACACATCTACCTCAATCCCACGGCAGCGGGTTCTTACGTACCGGATTGACCCGAAACCTAAAGTGTTTCGGCCAGCGGCTGCCAACCCAGCATTATATGCTGCTACAACAACAACAACACATCTACCTCAATAGTCAGGATGATCACAATGGACCTCAAGGTCTCCGAGTGGAGTGGTTGCCAGCAAGGCAGCTGCGCATCCTAAACCTAACCTAACCTAATATGTGTGAAGATGGGGCCTGCAGCGTAGTTGTTGTGCTGCTTACGGATATCGTGCTATTGATCGGCAACTGGACAGTTATTTCTGATGCTGGAGAGGACTAAAGCCCTAAGGGTCTATGCTACGGGCGACAAAAGCGAAATCGGTCTGCACGATTCACCTTTGCTGGCATCCTTGCCAGGTTCAGTAGTGGGTCTATTTTCCAGATTTCGGGAACGATGTGGGTGGCTAGCGACAGGGTGAGAACTTTCTTTAGTGAGATACTTGACTTCCGGCCGACCAGCTATTGCAGTTTAAGCACCGCCGCTGCTTGCTACAAAGTTTACTTCCTCCGCAGCTGGAAACTTTTATAATACCAAAGAGTGCAGTCCGACTCTATTTTTAGCTCAATGATTGCGACTTCCTAGCATAATAAATCTTGTATAGCTTTAAACGTATTTAGATAAATAAAAGAAAATATACATACATGTGTATAAATAAAAACACAGAATTCATCATTATTGGATCGATGGAATGCTGATGAAAATATCGGATCTTTCACGAATTCCTTTGAATGGGTTTAAATGCTGATGAAAAGATCGGATCTTTCAGGACTTCATTTGAACCAATGCAAAAGATCCAGCGAAATCATGACTTCGCGAATATTATTAACAATTGTAGTCTTATCAGTTTTAATTAGCTGTACTTTTGACTTAAATTTGTTGTTTTGGTGCATGTTAGTGCCATTTTTGGAAAAAATTTCATTTGTTGTCCTAACACTGTTGCCATCTTCTACCACTTTCCCCAGGGTCTGGGGGAAATATCATAATATCCTCAAATCAAAAATTTTCCCTTATATAAAAATTTAAATTGTTAAATATTCGTTGGGAAAATGGTTTAGAATCGACCGTTCTTATGTTTGTTTGGATAAAAACGTTGGGGAAACTTTAAATATTATGCGAATAAGAACTTCCAAGAACTACACCATTTTCAACTGTAATTCAGAAAATACCAGTTGTAATTCAGACATTTTATTTGAAATTCAGATGTTTTATTTATAATTCAGACATTATATTTGGAATTCAGATATTCCATTTGAACTTCAGAAATTGTATTTGAAATTCGGAACTCGTCAATTTAAATTCAGAAATTCCATTTTAAATTCAGATAATTTACTTAAATTTCAGAAAATTTCAATTAAAATTCATAAATTCCATTCGAAATTCAGAGTTTCCACTTTAAATTCAAAAAATATCAATTCAAATTCGGAGATTCCACTTTAAATTCAGAAGATATCAGTTGAAATTCAGAATATCCATTTTAAATTCAGAACACGTCAATTGAAATTCAGAATTTTCATTTGAAATTCAGATATTCCATTTGAAATTCAGAAAATTTTATTTATAATTCAGAATATTAATAAGGGTCTGGGGGAAATATCATAATATCCTCAAATCAAAAATTTTCCCTTATATAAAAATTTAAATTGTTAAATATTCGTTGGGAAAATGGTTTAGGATCGACCGTTCTTATGTTTGTTTGGATAAAAACGTTGGGGAAACTTTAAATATTATGCGAATAGGAACTTCCAAGAACTACACCATTTTCAACTGTAATTCAGAAAATACCAGTTGTAATTCAGACATTTTATTTGAAATTCAGATGTTTTATTTATAATTCAGACATTATATTTGGAATTCAGATATTCCATTTGAACTTCAGAAATTGTATTTGAAATTCGGAACTCGTCAATTTAAATTCAGAAATTCCATTTTAAATTCAGATAATTTACTTAAATTTTAGAAAATTTCAATTAAAATTCATAAATTCCATTCGAAATTCAGAGTTTCCACTTTAAATTCAAAAAATATCAATTCAAATTCGGAGTTTCCACTTTAAATTCAGAAGATATCAGTTGAAATTCAGAATATCCATTTTAAATTCAGAACACGTCAATTGAAATTCAGAATTTTCATTTGAAATTCAGATATTGCATTTGAAATTCAGAAAATTTTATTTATAATTCAGAATATTAATAACAAATTAAGGAGAACATTTAAAACAGTATTTATCTGGGTTAACCGGGAATTCGGAGAGCCAAAACCACGTGGTGGTAAAAAACCACATACACTATCAGGAGCAGAAGTCGATGAAATAATGGAATGGGTTGAATATAACCCGTGTATAACCCTAAAATCAATCAAGGAAAAAATATTCAATACCTTTCAATAGATAGTCGCGATTTCTACAATTTCGAATACCATCCATGGAAATGTTTTTTTCAATTAAACGTGTCCACCGTCAACCTGAAGCAATGAATTCTCCGCAAAATAAACAAAAACGGTCAGAATATGCGCAAAAACTAAATGAATATATACGAAACCAATTTCAACCTTTTTTGCAAAAGGAGTCACGGATGGTCTCCCACTGGTACTAGGGCAGTGCAAATTCTCCCAACGTCCAGAGGTCCAAATGTTCATCTCATTGAGCAAAAAGCGCGTGCGGCAGAGGAAACGATGCAAAAGAGTGGATCCAATCGGTTTTGTCCAAATGGGTGAAAATGGGGAACCAATTGTCGGAATTCGTTCTTGTTGTGGATAACGCTAAATGTCATAATAGATTGGAGGAAATATTTTGGCAATCCCCCGCGTCTCTTTTCCGATTGGCGCCTTATTCTCCTCAATTAAACCCAATCGAAATTATATGGGGTAAAATAAAAACGTATGTTAAAGGAAATTTGGCCATTCCAACCGTGACACCACCAAACATAGGTCAGCAGAGGTTTCAATATTTGGAATCTGTAATAGACGAAGCTTTGTTAACTATTAATGTCAGCGACTGTAGTCGAGCCATTCAACACCCCTCAACATTCCACGAAGAAGCCCTATCTTTTTTTTTTCGAACGTTCCCACGCCTCACTTTCCCACCCCTGCCGACCGAGGGGGCGACCTCCCTTTTACGTAGGGATCGCGTACACACCATGATCCGCATCATGATGGGGTATGAGAGGGAAATTGAAAACCAGCTACAGAATTTACTTCATCAGCTAGTTAGTTACTTACTAATACATTTTTATATACTATTCATTTAAAAATAAGATTATGTTAGATTTTATAAGGTCAAGGCTCATGCCAAAGTCTACATTACAATACATGGAATTAAAATCTACACACATTTTGTTAAAAGGATCTCCCATAGAGTAATTCGTGCGGTGGAAATCTCTAAATAAGGGTTGATAGTTTCTAATTGTTCTACAAGGAACATTTATTCTAATAGATGATATTAAGAAATCCGAGGGAATATTACCCATTAAAATTTTATGCACCATCATAGTGTTTAACAATGTGCGTCTACTTTTTAATGTAGGTAATCGAATTAATTTTAACCTGCTTGTATATGAAGGCAAGACAAAATCGCTATTCCAATGTAAACCTCTCAGTGCAAAAAGCAAAAATTGTTTCTGCACTGATTCAATTTTATCAGAATACAACAGAACCATATTCTAATATAGGTCTTACAAGTGACGTAAATAGTTGTTTTGTTATATAGGGATCTGAAAATTCTTTGGCCCATCTTTTTATAAATCCTAAAACTCCATGCGCTTTATTAACAATAGAAATTACATGATTATTAAATTTTAATTTTCGATCCATCAAAAGGCCAAGATCAACAAATGATGCTACAGTTAATAATTGAGAACCGTTAATATTGTATTGCCTTATTAAAGAAGAAGATCTGGAAAAACACATATGTTTACATTTTTTTAAGTTTAAGTCCATACAGTTGATTTTACACCATTGAAAAAGGCTATTTAAATCACTCTGGAGAAGATCAGCTAGCTTTTCCGATTTATGAGTAATGAATAGCTTGACAACATCAGCGTACATTAGCAATCTAGAATGCATTATTGAGTTTGGCAAGTCATTTATAAATAAAAGAAAGAGAACCGGTCCGAGGTGACTTCCTTGCGGAACACCCGATGGCACGTCAATCGATTTTTCGATCAAACAAAACTGTTTGTGATCTATTTTGTAAATAAGAAGATATCCATCTTACTAAATTAGTATTAAAGCCCATATAATCTAATTTATACAACAAAAGCCTATGGTTAACCCTATCAAATGCTTTGCTGAAATCTGTATATATTGTGTCAGTTTGATTATGCCGAACAAATCCTTTTATTACATTCGATGTGAATTCTATAAGGTTTGTTATGGTCGAAAGACCACTACGAAAACCATGCTGATATGGACTTAGCATGGGTTGAATTTTATGGGAAATTACAGAAGTAATAAATTTTTCGAACAATTTAGGAATTGCACTTAATTTTGCAATTCCTCTATAATTGGATACATTAGTCAGACTGCCTGACTTATGTAAAGGTACAATATAAGACTTTTTCCATATTGCGGGGAAATGACCGAATTTAAGGGAATAGTTAAACAATAGAGTTAAAGGGGTTGACAATGCAACTGAACAATGCTTCAGAATTAAACTAGGTATTCCATCGGGAAGATATACCGGTGGGACGATAGATTATTTTACATTTGTTTTTAACTGTTAACACTATGTTTTTACATAGTATATTGATTATATGCGTTGTATTGTCATTGTTATGCATTCTTAATTTTCCGCCATCACTTTAGTCGTTCGCTGTTTTTCTTGTTAATGTAAATAAAACTCAATACATTATTAAAAATATGTTTAATAGATTATTTTCTGAATTTCAATTGAATATTTCTGATTTTCAATTGAAAATTTCTGAATTTCAATTGATGTATTCTGAATTTCAAATGGATTTTCTGAATTTGAAATGAAAAATCTGAATTTCAATTGACGTGTTCTGAATTTAAAATGCAATATGTGAATTTCAAATGGAATTCCTGAATTTCAAATGGAAATTCGGAATTTCAATAGAAAAACTCTGAATATCAAATGGAAATTCCGAATTTCAAATGGAATATCTGAATTTCAATTGCAATATTCTGATTTTCAAATGGAATTTTTGAATTTCAAGTGGAAAATCTTGAATTTTAGATATATTTCTGAATTTGAAACGGAATATCTGAATTGCACATATAATGTCTGAATTACAAATAAAACATCTGAATTTCAAATAAAATGTCTGAATTACAAGTTGTATTTTTTGAATTACAGTTGAAAATGGTGTAGTTGGGGCTCTTATTTCAGGTATAGGCTCTGGATTCGTTCACAGAAAAGTTTTTAACAACAATTTGAAAAGTTATACAGTAGACACATTTAGGAACATTCAGTTTGACTATAATCGTCCGATCGATTTGGAATTTTCACCATAGATAGATCTCGATGCCGTGATTACGAAAATATAAAATCTTGCCTGCGGTCATAACTGTTTATCCCGTTATTTTAATCGAAAGTACGGGTAAAAACCGGATAACCGGGTTTTCTGAACCGATATGGGTATCAAAAGAAATCTTAGGAAAACACCAATCCAGAAATGTAATATTTCCGGTTACAATTCTACACCATTTTCAACTGTAATTCAGAAAATAGTAGTTGTAATTCGAAAATTCCATTTGAAATTCAGATATTTTATTTATTCTATTTGAAGTTCAGATATTTTATTTGTAATTCAGTTATTCCATTTGAAATTCAGACATTTTATTTGTAATTCAGATATTCCATTTGATATTCAGAAATTACATTTGATATTCAGAATATTTCATTTGAAAATCAGAATATTTCATTTGAAATTCAGAACCTTTAATTATTTTTTTCAGAAAATAATCAATTTATGAAATGTAATTAAATTTGATGTGGTTTAATTACATACACCCACAGCGTTATAAAGTAATTCTGAATTTTAATTGAAATTTTCTGAATTTCAATTAAAATATTCTAAATTTCAAATGAAATATCTGAATTTCAAATGCAATTACTGAATTTCAAATGGAAATTCTGATATTCAAATGATATATTCTGAATTTAAAATGGAATATCTGAATTTCAAATGGAATTTCTGAATTTCAAATGAAATATCTGAATTACAAATAAAATATCTGAATCTGAAATAGAATTTCTGAATTACAAATGGAATTAAAAATAAAATATCTGATTTTCAAATGGAATTTCTGAATTACAGCTGCAATTTTCTGAATTACAGTTGAAAATGGTGTATAGCAAATTTTAAAATTTTTAGTTCCCTTCAGTATCTGGCCTTCTACGTGGACTTAAAACTTTCTCCTTTCTACGCGGACAAAAGTTTCTTTAAATTAAAATAAATCATTAAAAAGGTGTTATTTTAAGCTTTCATTTGATACCAATAACCCATATCAGATGTTTCGTATTTGAGTTTAAATAACTCAAAATTACTGTAACAAAATATGAAAATAATATCGAAAAGGCTTCAACAATACTCTCACCTGACTATGTGTAAAATTTCATTGAGCTAAGACCATTTATTATATCGGAATTTAACTCTTTGTTAGTGAGCGTTTTTCACCACAACCGAAAATGCATGTCTCTTAAGAAAAAATTAATAAATAAATTGTTGTTGTCTTCGTAGAGAATAGTCAAAAGAACACTTTAGAAAAATAAATTATTAGTGGTTTGAAGTGCGTACATTTGTGTCATGCCGGCAATTGGGTAATAGTAGCACCAACTAATTTATTTAAGCAATATATTTACAATTTCCTACTTTTATGATGCACAATTATTTCAATTGATGTATTCTGAATTTCAAATGGATTTTCTGAATTTGAAATGAAAAATCTGAATTTCAATTGACGTGTTCTGAATTTAAAATGCAATATGTGAATTTCAAATGGAATTCCTGAATTTCAAATGGAAATTCGGAATTTCAATAGAAAAACTCTGAATATCAAATGGAAATTCCGAATTTCAAATGGAATATCTGAATTTCAATTGCAATATTCTGATTTTCAAATGGAATTTTTGAATTTCAAGTGGAAAATCTTGAATTTTAGATATATTTCTGAATTTGAAACGGAATATCTGAATTGCACATATAATGTCTGAATTACAAATAAAACATCTGAATTTCAAATAAAATGTCTGAATTACAAGTTGTATTTTTTGAATTACAGTTGAAAATGGTGTAGTTGGGGCTCTTATTTCAGGTATAGGCTCTGGATTCGTTCACAGAAAAGTTTTTAACAACAATTTGAAAAGTTATACAGTAGACACATTTAGGAACATTCAGTTTGACTATAATCGTCCGATCGATTTGGAATTTTCACCATAGATAGATCTCGATGCCGTGATTACGAAAATATAAAATCTTGCCTGCGGTCATAACTGTTTATCCCGTTATTTTAATCGAAAGTACGGGTAAAAACCGGATAACCGGGTTTTCTGAACCGATATGGGTATCAAAAGAAATCTTAGGAAAACACCAATCCAGAAATGTAATATTTCCGGTTACAATTCTACACCATTTTCAACTGTAATTCAGAAAATAGTAGTTGTAATTCGAAAATTCCATTTGAAATTCAGATATTTTATTTATTCTATTTGAAGTTCAGATATTTTATTTGTAATTCAGTTATTCCATTTGAAATTCAGACATTTTATTTGTAATTCAGATATTCCATTTGATATTCAGAAATTACATTTGATATTCAGAATATTTCATTTGAAAATCAGAATATTTCATTTGAAATTCAGAACCCTTTAATTATTTTTTTCAGAAAATAATCAATTTATGAAATGTAATTAAATTTGATGTGGTTTAATTACATACACCCACAGCGTTATAAAGTAATTCTGAATTTTAATTGAAATTTTCTGAATTTCAATTAAAATATTCTAAATTTCAAATGAAATATCTGAATTTCAAATGCAATTACTGAATTTCAAATGGAAATTCTGATATTCAAATGATATATTCTGAATTTAAAATGGAATATCTGAATTTCAAATGGAATTTCTGAATTTCAAATGAAATATCTGAATTACAAATAAAATATCTGAATCTGAAATAGAATTTCTGAATTACAAATGGAATTAAAAATAAAATATCTGATTTTCAAATGGAATTTCTGAATTACAGCTGCAATTTTCTGAATTACAGTTGAAAATGGTGTATAGCAAATTTTAAAATTTTTAGTTCCCTTCAGTATCTGGCCTTCTACGTGGACTTAAAACTTTCTCCTTTCTACGCGGACAAAAGTTTCTTTAAATTAAAATAAATCATTAAAAAGGTGTTATTTTAAGCTTTCATTTGATACCAATAACCCATATCAGATGTTTCGTATTTGAGTTTAAATAACTCAAAATTACTGTAACAAAATATGAAAATAATATCGAAAAGGCTTCAACAATACTCTCACCTGACTATGTGTAAAATTTCATTGAGCTAAGACCATTTATTATATCGGAATTTAACTCTTTGTTAGTGAGCGTTTTTCACCACAACCGAAAATGCATGTCTCTTAAGAAAAAATTAATAAATAAATTGTTGTTGTCTTCGTAGAGAATAGTCAAAAGAACACTTTAGAAAAATAAATTATTAGTGGTTTGAAGTGCGTACATTTGTGTCATGCCGGCAATTGGGTAATAGTAGCACCAACTAATTTATTTAAGCAATATATTTACAATTTCCTACTTTTATGATGCACAATTATTTGGAATATGAACTAATACTGTAGATACTACTGACCTTTCATATAATTTAGTTTATGTTGTTTACTTTTTAAAAGATGTATTATTTGTGTAAAAGTATGCTTTTTATACCCTCAGCATTTATGCTAACGAGGGTATATGCACTTTCGTACGGGCTAAATGTGCCTCATCGAAATAATGGTTTTAGACTCCAAGTATGTTTGGACGAAATGTGTTTCAGACAATTTGAAGTCGATTTAGCAATGTCCGTCCGTCGGTCTGTCTGGCTGCTGCGCACAATAACTCTCGAACGGATGAGACGATTGGGCTCAAAATTTGGTTTTCGTAATATTTTGTCCAAACTTAGTTTAAGTTCGAAGATGGGTTATATCGGTCCTTCCGGTACCTCCCCCACAAAAGTTCGAAAATGTTCGGAAAATTTGTGCGCACGATAACCCTTGATTCGATTCCGATTCGGTCCAAAATTTGGCTTTCGTAATATTTTGTCCAAACATAGTTTGAATTCGAAGATAAGCGATATCGGTCCACTCCTTCAGGTGCCTCCCCCACAAAACTTCAAAAATGTTCGGAACATTTGTGCCCACGGTAACTCTTGACCGGAGTGACCGATGTACTTTGCACATCCTAATATATCTACCAGATATAGATCAGGTTCGAATATGGACTATATTTGTCTACCCCTTCTGGTACCTCTCACACAAAATTTCGGATAAGTTCACTTTAAGACCTGCTCTCGAATCACTTTGATTTTTGTTGAAGCGATTTGCATTCGCTACCTTCATTACGATGGTAAAAGTTTTTCAGGGGCAAGTCCATATTTCTTGGGAAAACAGCCCGAAAGGTGTAAAAAAAAACCCCTATGTCACCAAATGTGGCGTTCGGAAATCACGATAACTCTTAAACTGTTCAACCAATTTGGTCCAACATTTGGTCTTCGTCATTTTATATACAAACTTAGTTTCATGGGCTATACCGGTCCACAACTTCCGATACTTCCCACCAATATTTAAAAAATGACACTAAAATGCTAGGAAGATATCACTTGAATGGGGTAACCAATTTGGTCCAAACTTTGGATCTCATAATATTTGGTCAAAATTTAGTTAACTTCTAAGGGTACCTCCCCCACAAAAGTTCAACATTAGTGCAGATAATTCCTAATTCACATTTTTGTCGGAGAGTTCAAATGTCTAAAAAGGGCTACAAAATTCTGAAGTTACCTTAAATACATTCGATCTGTGAAAGTTTCACTTCACATTGGCTGACAGACAGACACTTTTTTTAATTGTTGTTTAAAATAATAAAAAGAACATTTATAATTAAAATACAAGGTGCCGACTATTGGAACATGTGATGCCGACTATTGGAAAATGGTGCCGACTACTAGCAAAAAAGCACTATTCTAACAAATTCGCAAATATCACAAGTTTTAAAGGAAATAATTCGACATTTCTTTATGTTATCGGAAAGTAAACTAAATTTCGAAGCAAATAAGCTTTATTTCATTGCAGTTGGCCAAATTGTCTCGAAATGGCGAAGGATTGAATTTAGGCAAACTCTTAAAATGCCGACTATTGGTGCACTTACCCTACATCCAGTTTTTTTACCCGTAATTTCGGTTCAAATAATCGGATAACAGGTTATGACCGCCGGTAAAATTTTATATTTTCATAATCAGGGCATCGAGATCTATCTATGGTAAAAATTTCAGATTTATCCGACAGTTATAGCTAAACTATGAATAAGCCAACTAAACTATTTTGCTTCTTCAAACAATCAAAGTTTTTCTACATGAACCATCCATGTTATATTTTTGTGGGCTATAATTGGGGGATACACCCGATAAACCCTATATGGTACTATAAGACGGGCAGTACTAAAAAGTTGTTCCGTGTTAACATATTTACTTTTGACATTCAATTCATCTTAATATTATTATCTTTGACCTACCATGCTTTCAACTCCAATAACAAAAACAAAAAAATTTAGGTTCGCAAGAAAATTTTCTTGTCGTTAGAAACGAATTAAAATATACATACCAAGATCTGGTGGTAGGTTAGGAAATTCGTATATATGTTCACAGCTATTTTTCGAATAGGGTATACAGTATCCAAACTCAAAATCGAATGTCTTTAATAAACGATCGCGGAAAAAATGTCTTTCTATCATCCTAAAATTATTTACTGGCCGACTTCCAACAGTGAATTCTACACTGAAAATAAGAAAATATGTATCACAATTTTATAATTCCTATTCCCAAGAAACAAACGAAGCTACATACGTTGCGCCGACAGTTAATAAGTTTAGAAAAGCCGGCGTGAATTGATATCGCACATATCTCCCAGCATTAGCATCCGCAGTTTCTTCAATAGTCAAATCTTCGGTGGCACTCATCAAGTTGTCCAGGCTTCCATCAGTGGCATACTGCTCGCTTGGAGGCTTCGCTATTTCAAACAAGACAGCTCCACTTTCTAGATCTCGAATCTTAAATCGTGTAAAGTCTATTTCATAAATATTTGCACTTGGTGAACACAAATAGTCATCACTTATTTTATTAAGTCTTAGAACATCTTCAGGTGTTATTGAACACAGTGCTTTCTCACTGTCCACGGGAGTAATGTTATTCGGTTGTAATGTATTTAATTGTTTTCCAACAATACTCATGTTTTAGTTTTTCGATTTTGTAAATTTTACAGAATGATCAGAGAACGAAGCCGATGGGTTTTGGCGACTGGCGGCGGCTAAAAGTCGACTAAAGCTGGCGAAGAACGTTGACGTCGGCTAAGCCGACTCACTCACAGCGGCTACAAAAAATCGACTGAAATAATCTGTTGTTATAGAAAAAGACGTTAGTTTAATTTTAATTTCATTTTATTTTTTATATTTTAAAGTTATTGTATTGTATTTTATACATATATCACATTTATTATTCGTGAACAGAAATGCACTTTCAAACGCTCTAATTTTTTGATAATACAGATTCCACTATAGTCCTATTATCATGTATAAATAATTGTTTTTTTATTGTTGCGGGATGTAACCGGCTCCTCTTTGCATTCACACAGTTTCCGGCAAATGAAAAGGATTGTTCGGATGATGATGATGTGGCTGGAATTCCGAAACACATATTAGCCACTAAAGGAACATTCGGGAAAATCTAAAAAAAAAAAAAAAATATAAATCCATTCAAATGTATTCATCTTCAACTTACATCTTTGTTTTCCCTCCACCAATCTAAAGGCTCTGCAGCAACGACTTTAGTTTCAAAATATTTATTTATTTCCGCTTCTATGTTGTTTTGAGAGCTATTAGTGGATGACCCCATGAACTCCAACATTTTTTGACGGCTCACTGATAGTTTCTACGAGAGCAATAATTTTAGTACAACATCATAACATCCATTAAATACATCATAATACCTGCTTTTTTTTTGGGCAAGAATAAATGAAATGTTAAAAATTAAAATCAAAGAATGTATGTTAGCACATGTGTGCAACACAAAAAATAAACTATGTCAGTATATTCATGTACCACAGAGTACCTAGAATAAGTTTTTACTAATGAATGTATACTTAGCCATTAAGTATTTGAATTGTATTGAATTGAAATGAAATAATAAAAATGGCAATTTGAAAATGCGAAAATACCTGCTTTTTTGCGGCTTGTTCGGCAAACTTGCTTGTTGATGGCTCATAAGATAGTGGAACATCTTCAAATTCCTTTATTTTGCTAACTTCTTCCAGAATCAATGCCTCTTTTGTTATGGGATCTGGGACAACAACTAAAAGTTGCATAGAATTCGGGGATTGATTCGGAACTTTTTTAAATATTTTTCAAGAACTTTCCATTTTTTTGCGAGGGGTTCATCAACGCTGCAACTACATACATTCTATATATTTTAAATTGTCTTTGGCGAAATTGCACAAATCTATTGTTACGAAAGTAACTGATAGGTTTATGTTAGTTTAGTTTAATTTCCGTTAATTTAAAAATTTGAAATGTAACGTAAAGTTTTTATTACGCAGTTACTTTATTTTAGCAACAACAACTACCATGTAGAACTCTCTTCATTATTCTAGATGCTACTTTACCTTTCATTAATGTGCTTTTATTTTGTTTTGCCATAATCATGTAATTATCGTTTAGTTGCTACTTCTTTCTTGCATTTGTTTGTTGTTGTAATTACGTCATTACTGTGCTTGTCGTCCGCCTGTATTCCCCCAGGTATGTATGTGAGTATGGTTGTTCGCTTAGTGCGAATGTGCGTCTGTGTGTTCGTTGCACAGATTCGAGGTGTTGCCAGACTTTCTGGATAATTCTAGACCAAGGAGACTCTGGGGTATAAATACAGGGGAACTGGCAATGACGAGTTGAGTTGTGTTTTAAGCGTTGAACTGAACAGATCGGTTAAAGAAGTGCTGCGTGCTAACTAGAGACAAGCTGTGTGCTTAGTAATTAAAGTCGGTTACGAATAAGTGTAATAAAGTAAATAAAGCATTGTAGGAAAGTAATCTAAAACGAACCCTGTTTTATTTGGTACAAATCGTATCGGGGAATAAAACAACGTCTACATGGACATTAGTTAAATCTAATTCCGTAACAATTGGTGTCAGCAGTGAGATTACGATCATCCTACAATGAAGTTTAAGGATCTACGAGTGGAAGATTTAAAGAAGGAGCTAAGTAAGTTGGAGTTGTGTTCTACTGGCAACTAGGCCGAACTGGAAAAACGCTTGTTGGATGAGTTCGAGCGCCGTGGAATGAACATCGATGAATATGAGTTCGACGGTAAGGACGAAGTCGAGTTATCGGCAAAGGGCGAATCCAGCGTTGAGGAAGTTTCGTCGGTAGCTGCCAGGGGTGACGATTTGAAATCAATGCTGGCTATGATGATGCTGGAAATGAAATCTGACAACAGTAAAATGATGGAGAAATTAGATGCTAAAATGGAAGAAAATTCCAGAAAGAGTGAAGAATATTCCAGAAAATTGGAGGAAAGATTTGCCAAATTCGACGACAAATTAGAGGAAAACTTCAAAGTGTACTTTTTGTTAAAGACATATTAGATTCGAAAATAGATTCACCTGATTTATTAAATATGCTTCCATTCTATGTGCCCCCTCGTTTGTTAATTAATAATCGTTTATTTGCCATAGAGTATCATAGAACAAACTATGGGTTGAATGAGCCCTTAACGAGATGTTCACTTTTATTTAACAACGTTGCCGATTTAGTTGATGTCAATCAAAATACGCGAATGTTTAAAAAATCTGTTCTCGAAATAATAGATAATATTTAATTTTTAATACAAAGTATTTAGTATATTTTAATTTTATAATAATACCGTTTGTAAGTAGTCTGTAAGAGTTTATCTCGATAGATGAATAAATAAATAAATAAAAAGTTAGAAGAGAACTCTAGAAAAATCACCGAAAACTTAATGGCAGAGAATTCTAGGATGTTTGAAGAAAATTCAAGAAACTTAAAAGAGGAGTTGGAAGAGAATTCTAGAAAAATTAACGAGAAACTCGAGAATATCACGATAGTGATTGAAAAGAGAGTAGAAAACGTGGAGGTACAAATGAAAGAGTTGGATAAAAAGATTCTGTCTGTTGACGAGAAATTTCTGGCTCAAGATGAGAAGATTCTGGGCATAGAAAAGAAAATGTCGGAACTGGAAATTAAAGGCGGTCCAGTGAGAGCTATCCATAACACGTTAAAAATTAAGCCTCCAGTGTTCGACGGCTCTACCTCTTTCAATGTGTTCAAATTACAGTTCGAGACAGTGGCTGCTAGAGATTCTTGGAACGACAACGAAAAGGCGGTATCACTCCTTATGGCATTGAAGGGTGATGCTGCTGACGTATTACAGAGTATTCCCGCCGCATCTAGGAACAACTATGGAGATATAATGGCTGCTCTTGAACGTAGGTACGGTAGTGAACACAAGCAAGAGATCTACCGAATTGAACTGAGGGGAAGAGTCCAGAAGCCAAATGAGACCTTACAAGACTTTGCGGCTGATATAGAGCGATTGGCGCAGCTGGCATATCCAGGAGAGACACATCCGTTGGTGGACCGCATAAAGATTGAGACATTTGCTAGTGGTATTCGTGATCCAGAGATAAAATTTGCGACGTATGCGGCACCGATGGGAACATTTGCAGAAACCGTGTCATTTGCCCTGGCCCAAGAAACCGCGAAGATGCTGGAGAAACCTAAAGCTTACAACTTGCGGAGGCTGCAAGTTGAGGACAACAATTCCCAGACCGTTGTCGACCTGCTGAAGGATGCACTGATGCGTGTGAAACGAGGGGCTGCTAGAACGAAAAAGACTTGTTATAACTGTCGGAAAACTGGACACATGGCACGAGAATGCAGATTGCGGCAAGCAAGGCCCAGATCCACCTCACCGCCTTCAAAAAGCGAAGACCGACCGGTGGCCAAGAATCTGCAAATAGAGACATCAGGTGAATCAAATAAAGTGAATTCCGTCAATCACGAGGCGCCGCTGGCAGAGGATGAAAACGATGGTCCCACTATCTCTATAGCCATAGTCCAGCAGGAGAATCACAACTTTACGGTTAAAGGCTTTATCAATGGTGTATTGCGTACCTTGACATTGGACACCGGTGCAACAAAGTCCATTATTAGACCGGATTTGGTGAAAGGGAAGTTATTGCCGTTAAATGGAGTCAAATTGCGGACGGCCACAGGCGAGACTACAACGGTGCATGGAAAGGCCTACCAAAGGCTGAGCATGGGTAGAAAATCTGTAAATTTCGATTTTATAGTGGCCGATATTGTGGACGAAGTCATACTTGGTGTAGACTTCATGATTGCCTTCGATATCAACCTGAACCTAAAGCACCGTGTGATGACTTGGTCCAATGTGGAAATACCGATAAGTGTGGGCTACAACGAGAAAAGCAAACATCGCCCAAAGGCAGAATCCGGCGAGATCGCTGTCGATGTCCGTACGCTGAAGGTGGAAGCCGCCGACAATTGGCCCGTAGGAAAGCGGAAAAATCCAGCAACGAGGACGAGAAAGCGAAGATGTACGTCGAGGAAAGGTCCATCGAAAAGCGGCCGTACAACAAGGAAAGACAAGTCCGATGACGACCAGGTGGCACTTAGGAGGGTGACCGAGAAAGAAGATATAACGTCACGGTACCTGGAGAGAAAAGGGCGAAAGTCCAAAGCTAATGGCGTAGAGGGTACTTCTAAATCAGTTGCTACCACTACTGAAAAAGAACTGTGTCTAGTCCAGAGGAACAGGCTTAAGCGGAAGGCAGTGTTACCAATGTCCATACCACCGAGAGGGAACTGTGCCTATTCGGGACGAACAGGCTTAAGCGGGAGGTAATGTTACGAATGTAACTGATAGGTTTATGTTAGTTTAATTTCCGTTAATTTAAAAATTTGAATTGTAACGTAAAGTTTTTATTACGCAGTTACTTTATTTAAGCAACAACAACTACCATGTAGAACTCTCTTCATTATTCTAGATGCTACTTTACCTTTCATTAATGTGCTTTTATTTTGTTTTGTCATAATCATGTAATTATCGTTTAGTTGCTACTTCTTTCTTGCATTTGTTTGTTGTTATAATTACGTCATTACTGTGCTTGTCGTCCGCCTGTATTTCCCCTATGTATGTATGTGAGTATGGTTGTTCGCTTAGTGCGAATGTGCGTCTGTGTGTTCGTTGCACAGATTCGAGGTGTTGCCAGACTTTCTGGATAATTCTAGACCAAGGAGACTCTGGGGTATAAATACAGGGGAACTGGCAATGACGAGTTGAGTTGTGTTTTAAGCGTTGAACTGAACAGATCGGTTAAAGAAGTGCTGCGTGCTAACTAGAGACAAGCTGTGTGCTTAGTAATTAAAGTCGGTTACGAATAAGTGTAATAAAGTAAATAAAGCATTGTAGGAAAGTAATCTAAAACGAACCCTGTTTTATTTGGTACAAATCGTATCGGGGAATAAAACAACGTCTACATGGACATTAGTTAAATCTAATTCCGTAACAATTGGTGTCAGCAGTGAGATTACGATCATCCTACAATGAAGTTTAAGGATCTACGAGTGGAAGACTTAAAGAAGGAGCTAAGTAAGTTGGAGTTGTGTTCTACTGGCAACAAGGCCGAACTAGAAAAACGCTTGTTGGATGAGTTCGAGCGCCGTGGAATGAACATCGATGAATATGAGTTCGACGGTAAGGACGAAGTCGAGTTATCGGCAAAGGGCGAATCCAGCGTTGAGGAAGTTTCGTCGGTAGCTGCCAGGGGTGACAATTTGAAATCAATGCTGGCTATGATGATGCTGGAAATTAAATCTGACAACAGTAAAATGATGGAGAAATTAGATGCTAAAATGGAAGAAAATTCCAGAAAGAGTGAAGAATATTCCAGAAAATTGGAGGAAAGATTTGCCAAATTCGACGACAAATTAGAGGAAAACTTCAAAGTGTACTTTTTGTTAAAGACATATTAGATTCGAAAATAGATTCACCTGATTTATTAAATATGCTTCCATTCTATGTGCCCCCTCGTTTGTTAAGGAATAATCGTTTATTTGCCATAGAGTATCATAGAACATACTATGGGTTGAATGAGCCCTTAACGAGATGTTCACTTTTATTTAACAACGTTGCCGATTTAGTTGATGTCAATCAAAATAAGCGAATGTTTAAAAAATCTGTTCTCGAAATAATAGATAATATTTAATTTTTAATACAAAGTATTTAGTATATTTTAATTTTATAATAATACCGTTTGTAAGTAGTCTGTAAGAGTTTATCTCGATAGATGAATAAATAAATAAATAAAAAGTTAGAAGAGAACTCTAGAAAAATCACCGAAAACTTAATGGCAGAGAATTCTAGGATGTTTGAAGAAAATTCAAGAAACTTAAAAGAGGAGTTGGAAGAGAATTCTAGAAAAATTAACGAGAAACTCGAGAATATCACGATAGTGATTGAAAAGAGAGTAGAAAACGTGGAGGTACAAATGAAAGAGTTGGATAAAAAGATTCTGTCTGTTGACGAGAAATTTCTGGCTCAAGATGAGAAGATTCTGGGCATAGAAAATAAAATGTCGGAACTGGAAATTAAAGGCGGTCCAGTGAGAGCTATCCATAACACGTTAAAAATTAAGCCTCCAGTGTTCGACGGCTCTACCTCTTTCAATGTGTTCAAATTACAGTTCGAGACAGTGGCTGCTAGAGATTCTTGGAACGACAACGAAAAGGCGGTATCACTCCTTATGGCATTGAAGGGTGATGCTGCTGACGTATTACAGAGTATTCCCGCCGCATCTAGGAACAACTATGGAGATATAATGGCTGCTCTTGAACGTAGGTACGGTAGTGAACACAAGCAAGAGATCTACCGAATTGAACTGAGGGGAAGAGTCCAGAAGCCAAATGAGACCTTACAAGACTTTGCGGCTGATATAGAGCGATTGGCGCAGCTGGCATATCCAGGAGAGACACATCCGTTGGTGGACCGCATAAAGATTGAGACATTTGCTAGTGGTATTCGTGATCCAGAGATAAAATTTGCGACGTATGCGGCACCGATGGGAACATTTGCAGAAACCGTGTCATTTGCCCTGGCCCAAGAAACCGCGAAGATGCTGGAGAAACCTAAAGCTTACAACTTGCGGAGGCTGCAAGTTGAGGACAACAATTCCCAGACCGTTGTCGACCTGCTGAAGGATGCACTGATGCGTGTGAAACGAGGGGCTGCTAGAACGAAAAAGACTTGTTATAACTGTCGGAAAACTGGACACATGGCCCGAGAATGCAGATTGCGGCAAGCAAGGCCCAGATCCACCTCACCGCCTTCAAAAAGCGAAGACCGACCGGTGGCCAAGAATCTGCAAATAGAGACATCAGGTGAATCAAATAAAGTGAATTCCGTCAATCACGAGGCGCCGCTGGCAGAGGATGAAAACGATGGTCCCACTATCTCTATAGCCATAGTCCAGCAGGAGAATCACAACTTTACGGTTAAAGGCTTTATCAATGGTGTATTGCGTACCTTGACATTGGACACCGGTGCAACAAAGTCCATTATTAGACCGGATTTGGTGAAAGGGAAGGTATTGCCGTTAAATGGAGTCAAATTGCGGACGGCCACAGGCGAGACTACAACGGTGCATGGAAAGGCCTACCAAAGGCTGAGCATGGGTAGAAAATCTGTAAATTTCGATTTTATAGTGGCCGATATTGTGGACGAAGTCATACTTGGTGTAGACTTCATGATTGCCTTCGATATCAACCTGGACATAAAGCACCGTGTGATGACTTGGTCCAATGTGGAAATACCGATAAGTGTGGGCTACAACGAGAAAAGCAAACATCGCCCAAAGGCAGAATCCGGCGAGATCGCTGTCGATGTCCGTACGCTGAAGGTGGAAGCCGCCGACAATTGGCCCGTAGGAAAGCGGAAAAATCCAGCAACGAGGACGAGAAAGCGAAGATGTACGTCGAGGAAAGGTCCATCGAAAAGCGGCCGTACAACAAGGAAGGACAAGTCCGATGACGACCAGGTGGCACTTAGGAGGGTGACCGAGAAAGAAGATATAACGTCACGGTACCTGGAGAGAAAAGGGCGAAAGTCCAAAGCTAATGGCGTAGAGGGTACTTCTAAATCAGTTGCTACCACTACGGAAAAAGAACTGTGTCTAGTCCAGAGGAACAGGCTTAAGCGGGAGGCAGTGTTACCAATGTCCATACCACCGAGAGGGAACTGTGCCTATTCGGGACGAACAGGCTTAAGCGGGAGGCAATGTTACGAATGTAACTGATAGGTTTATGTTAGTTTAATTTCCGTTAATTTAAAAATTTGAATTGTAACGTAAAGTTTTTATTACGCAGTTACTTTATTTAAGCAACAACAACTACCATGTAGAACTCTCTTCATTATTCTAGATGCTACTTTACCTTTCATTAATGTGCTTTTATTTGGTTTTGCCATAATCATGTAATTATCGTTTAGTTGCTACTTCTTTCTTGCATTTGTTTGTTGTTGTAATTACGTCATTACTGTGCTTGTCGTCCGCCTGTATTTCCCCTATGTATGTATGTGAGTATGGTTGTTCGCTTAGTGCGAATGTGCGTCTGTGTGTTCGTTGCACAGATTCGAGGTGTTGCCAGACTTTCTGGATAATTCTAGACCAAGGAGACTCTGGGGTATAAATACAGGGGAACTGGCAATGACGAGTTGAGTTGTGTTTTAAGCGTTGAACTGAACAGATCGGTTAAAGAAGTGCTGCGTGCTAACTAGAGACAAGATGTGTGCTTAGTAATTAAAGTCGGTTACGAATAAGTGTAATAAAGTAAATAAAGCATTGTAGGAACGTAATCTAAAACGAACCCTGTTTTATTTGGTACAAATCGTATCGGGGAATAAAACAACGTCTACACGGACATTAGTTAAATCTAATTCCGTAACACTATTAACAACTTAAAGCATGTCTTTTCTGCGGCATTAGTTGAAAGAGATAAGATACATTCATAGAAATATATGCAGGGGCCTAATTACGGCATTCGGTATCGAGTTGTTTCGATGCGAGTACTCAAATTTCGTATGATGACAGCCGGTATCGAGTAAAATTATCGAATAATCGAACAAATATTTGCGAGACTTTGCTCGCAGGAAATTAGCTATCGTAAAGAAATAAAAGGATGTTTGCTGTCGTTTTATATAACAAAATTTTAATTATTAAACAAATCTAAAACAATTTTTAACATAATAGCAGCAAAACATTTTGTGAAAAAATTATTTGCAGTCGTTTTTTTTCATGAATAATAATAAAATTAGACCAATAAGAAATATGTGCATCAACTATTCAAAACTGATGTTTGCGGACGTTTAAAGTACAAATAAGTGGAAAAAGTTAGCAATTTTGTAAAAACTAAAATATAATCCAAATAGTCTTTATTTTGTAGGGAATTTTTTTAAATATATTATCTAAAAAGAAGCGCAAATTTTGTGCTGGGTAAAATACAAGTTTAACAACAAACAATGACTACAATCAATAATAACTAACAAAAATCAAAAATATCTAATTATTAAAAAAAAAATCAAGAGTCAGATTGGTGGATTCTCGGACCGAGAACGAAGCCGATGTCTATTCGCGGCTGGCGGCGGCTGCCATGCAAAACATCCGGCGGCGGCTAAAAGTCGACTTAAGCCGAGGAAGATTTTCGACGTCGGCTTAGCCGATATATTCGCCGCGGCTACGAAAAAATCGGCTGTTACAGAAAAAACTTTACACTTTAACTTTAATTTCATTTTATATTTTATAGTGATTAAATTAGGTCTGTTCGTTTACTCAATAATTTGTACAAATTTGTACAAGTCCAGTAACTGCTTGTAATCGACTAAGGTCTTTTGCATGGCACTGTAGAGTAAACGAACAACATCCAGTAACGATTTGTACAAATTATAAGTAAACGAACACACCAATTGTATTTTATACATATATCACATTTATATTGGTAAAACGAAATGCACTTTCAAACGTTCCTATAATAAAGATTCCACTATAGTCATGTTATCATGTATAAATAATTGTTTTTTAATAGTTGCGGGGTGTAACCGGCTCCTCTTTGCATTTATACAGTTTCCGGCAAATGAAAAGGCTTGTTCGGATGATGATGATGTGGCTGTAATCCCAAAGCACATATTTGCCACTAATGCAACATTCGGGAAGATCTAAAAAACAACAAATTATAAATGCGTTCAAATATATTCATCTTCGACTTACATCTTTGTTTTCTCTCCACCAATCTAAAGGCTCTACAGCATCGACTTTAGTCTCTAAATATTTGTTTATTTCGGATTCTATGTCGTTTTGAGAACTATTAGTTGATGACCCCATGAACTCCAACATTCTTTGACGGCTCACTGATAATTTCTACGAGAGCAATAATTTCAGTACAATGTCAAAACATCCAATAAATACATCATAATACCTGTTTTTTGCGGCTTGTTCGGCAGACTTGTTTGTTGATGGCTCAAACGACAGTGGAACTTCTTCAAATTCCTTATTTTTGCCAACTTCTTCCAGAATCAATGCTTTTTTTGTTAAGGGATCCGGGACATCATATAGAAGTTGCATAGAATTCGGGGATTGTTTCGGAATTTTTTTTAAAATTTTTTTAGAACTTTTGAGTTTTTTTGCGATGGATCCATCAACGCTGCAACTACATATATTCGATATATCTTATATCTGTTTTTTAAGTTGTCTAGGGCGAAGTTGCACAAATCTATTGACAACTTAAAGCATGACTTTTCTTCGGCTTTAGTTAATAAAGATAAGATACATTCAAAATAATATATGGATATTCCTGTCCCTGAAAATGCTTCGTTGCCTCCTCAAATATTTTTAAAAAGTTGCCAAATTCCTCTATTTGTTCTCTCTCCATTTTTGCTATAATAAGCGCATCTTCTTTTGCCTTCACCAGAGCTACATTTATGACAGAAATATTTTTAGTGTAGCTTTCTATCATAGCTAGTAGACAGTTCCACCTTGTTGGCACAGAGTTCTTTAAAGATTTGCGTTGCGGAGTATTAATAGAGGTTTCGTATTCTTCGTTGAAGTAGTCATCTCCACTTGTAAATTGTTCGGAACAATCCAAGCTCTCCAAAATTGTCTCTGCTTCAGAGAATATTTTAGAAAGTGCGCCCTGTTCCTCGACATTTTGAAGGTTTGAAATTTCCTCGTGGTTCCGTAATTTTTTTTTTTAATTTAGCTATTATTTGCTTAACGTTTTGGAAGCGCTCGTTTTCTAGTACGTCGTGCATTAAAAATCGATGCAATGAATGCGCCACACATCCATACCTGGTAATATTTTTCATTTTCAATGCTGCTACAATGTTTGATCCTTCATCTGTTACTGCGCAAATTTTTTTGGCTTGAATGTTGAACTCTGATAATGCCTTTTCAATTTTGTCCATGACTGCCAATCCAGTATGTGGCCGCGGAAATATTTCAGTTTTCAACGTCACGTTTGTCATATTAAAATCTTTGCAGAAATGCACTTTTATATTGATATATGACAAACGTTTATAGCTGTCCTCTGCTGTTGCTGTCCTCTTTCCAAAACTTAAGAATAACAATTAGTTATCTATTATAATAAAATCGACGCGTTCTTACCTTTTTAAATTATCTTTTTCCTTTAAACAGACTTTGCAAAATTTATACTTCTGAAGTACATGTTTTTTGTTGAAGTAAAGATCACCAAAATATTTCCAACATACTGATACACCAGATTCATTCAGAATGACTTTTAGCATTCATTTCAAATCATTTTTCTTTTTGAGGAGATCTTCAAACTCGGACACATCTGTTAGAAACGAAACATTTGGGATATTGTTATCTGATTCATCCGAGTCAGAGTCTGCTGGAATCCTGTGTTGTGCGGATTTAGCTATAAAATAGCTACTAATATCACGTTGCGACATTTTATTGAAATTATTAGAATAATACTTTTCCTTTTTTCACTTGAGCTCACAATTGTAAGTAAAACGGTTTTAAGATGGGATTGCCATCTCACTTTAAATTAGTAACATTTAGAGGGTTACCATGTATCGTCAATAAAACACACAAAGCAGTGTATCATCATCTTAATATTATTATCAATACAAATGTTATTATTTTCTAATATATATATTCTTCAATGGGTTTAAAAAAATTAGTGGTTGTTTGAAGATAAATGTTTTTATCAACATTTGAACTTTATTATTTGTATGCTAACAACATACCAAAATAACGACTAAACCGATGTAGTCGGCTCTTAATAACAGCCGTTAAAAGCCGCTCACATCGGCGGCGGCTCAGATCTGGCCCAAAACGTCGGCGGCGGCTGCGAGCCGGCTTCGAGTCGATCGGCTTCACTCTCTGTTCTCGGTTTCTCTGTTTTTTATGTTTTGCTCATTCTTTACGCAATTGCGCCACCTACATACAATTGCGTTTTAAGTGCGCCACCAACAATAGCGTGGCAAACTAACACGCATTTATTAAGGTAGATGCATCAGCAATCATTTATAACAATATCAAAACAATTTTGCAAAAATAAATAATTTCGTACATTTTCGTAGCACGACCTCATTCCGAAATTATTGCTCAATGTATTATTCAAACAATACAACAGATATTCAATACTTTTCATTCATAATTTTTTTTTAATTTTCGTTTTAAGATAAATATTTATTTTTGGTGTCTACCTTTATGAGTGCTACTGATAAAATATGGTAGATTACCGGTTATTTCGCGAAATTATCGATAACAACGATTTTTCCTTCTCGATCGAGTTTCATCATACCAATATTTTCCGCGTCGACATTTTATTCACGAGTAAATTCTCGATCGAATCTCATAATTAGGCGCCAGGAAGATATTGTTGGATATTCCTGTCCCTGAAGATGATTCGTTGCTTCCTCAAATGTTTTTAAAAAATTGCTAAATTCCTCTATTGGTTCCCTCTCCATTTTTGCTATGATAAGTGCATCCTGTTTGGCTACATTTATCGCAGAAATATTTTTAGTGTAGCTTTCTATCATAGCCAATAGAGAATTCCACCTTGTTTGCACTGAATTCTTTAAAGAATTGCGTTGCGGAGTATTAAGAGAGATTTCGTATTCATCGTTGAAATAGTCATCTCCACTTGTAAATTGTTCGGAACAATCCAAGCTCTACAAAATTGTCTCTGCTTCAGAGAATATTGTAGAAAGTGCGCCCTGTTCCTCTACATTTTGAATATTTGAAATCTCCTCGGCGCTATAAATATGGCTCAGGTAATTTTTTTTAATTTGGCTATTATTTGCTTTACGTTATCAAAGCGCTCATTTTCTGCGCCACATATCCATACCAGTAGTGGGATTCTGTAACTCATTTTTGATGTTACCGACAAAAATCGGTAAAATTAAATCGCAAAATTATGACTAAAAACATAAAGAAAAGTTGGCATCACTGTTTGTGTCGCTAGAGGCTAGCGACTACTTTTTATTCATCGTTAGCTTACCGAAAATTTTCGTTAATTATCGAAATTATAAGCATTTTAATTTTACCGACAATTATCGATAACAGCAAAAATGAGTTACAGAATCCCACTACTGTAGTGGGATTCTGTAACTCTCTACCGATGGAATTAACGATAAATGTCGATATTTAACGATAATTGTCGGTAAGTGCTATTCTGTATGCAAATTTTACCGATTTTTATGTCGGTAATTATCGAAAATCATCGGTCAGTTACCGACGAAAAAAAGGAGTCGTTAAGTCTACCGATATAAAAGAATTTTCATATTTTAAACAAAAAAATCAATGAAAATTAATTTTTTAAGAAATGATTTTGGAAAATATTTCATGGCAAATAAAAAGATAAGCTGAGATACATTTCTTTACGCATAAAAAAGAAAATTCTGCGACATATGGAGGATCCTTTCAATCTAAATAATAGGAAGCTTATGAAAAATTGGAAATGGATACATTTTATAAAATAATGGATGGAATTGGGGGTCATTTGGAAACCTCCAGAATTTCGGGAAAATCTCTGAGAAAATAATAACTATTTTCAGTGCGAACAAAATATTTTGAAGGATATATTCCGTAACAGTTGCTACCCATATAAAAACGTATTGGTGGTTTCGATTACCATCAACGTTAAAAGAAAGAAAAATATCACCATGGTTGTCATATTCCCTGATAATACGTAATTCTGATATAACAGATAAATATACACAATTTAAATTTTCTTGTTCAAAATATGCATATTAAATGTTAGGATTTTATATCTTCCGTTTCAAACAATTCAACCAATTTGTCGAATATTACACCATGTTTACATTAGAACTTGCCGGGTTATGAGAATTTATACGTATATCCAATGGATTTGACAATTAAAATCAACCGCAATAAATAAAAAATAAAATAAATATAGTTATATGTATGTCATCATAGTTTTAACTACGATTTTTAATATTTAATAAAACCACTGGGTTTCAAATGTCAATTCCATTGCTTATATTTCAAATAAATCTTCATAGAGAAGCTTAACCCTGCAAAAGGCTATAATATAAACATGTCCTAAAGTTGAATTTTTCTACATGTAATTTGAAACTTATAGTACGGCTACACTAGAGTTTTTTTGCCGAGTTAACCCACTTCGAGAGGATTTATTTGACATTTGCGTTATGGAATTGACATTTGAAATCCAAACCCGCTGGGTTAATCCGGTTAAGAGTAACTTGGGTATTACTTATTTTATATACAATAGTGATTTAAATAATTTCATTAGAAGTTTGAATTATGTTCACTTTGAATGAGCATTATTTCGTTTAAGGTGTGATTTTTTCTATTTCTCCTAAAAAAAACAGAAACGTTTAAAAATTAGAATAATTTATATACTTCGTATACGCTTTTTATTTTGAAATGACGTGCATCTTCGTTTAAATTCCGCCATTCTACCGATATTCGTCGCTAAAATGTTTGTATCGATAACATTGAGTTACAGAATAGCACTTTCGGTAATTCAACCGAAAATTTTCGTTAATTATCAATATCGGTTCGGTAGAAAAAAAAGTTACAGAATCCCACTACTGATAATACTTTTCATTTTCAAAGCTGCAACAATGTTGGAACCTCCATCTGTTACTGCGCAAATTTTTTTTCTTGAATGTTGAATTCTGATAATGCCTTTTAGTTAAAAAAGTTTATATTTTCTTTTGGTTTATTTGAACGGACTAATGAACAAATACAAATTTTCCATGTACACTAGCGGTCATCTGAATAGGTTTGAATTTTTTTCTTTTTATATGTTAAGGTATCTTCTGATGTGTTTATATTACAGATCCATACTATTTACTTTTTGAGAGTCCTATACTATGCCAACATTCCCAAGAAAAAACTTGACGGTGTTGCCATATTTTCGGAAAATATCCCAATTATAATAAAAAATGTACAAAAAAGTGTCCAATTTTTGCGATCATCAGAATAGGTTTGAATCAAATAAAATTGAAAAATTGTACTACCCATGCAAATATTGCGCAGTTTTTTGGTTTTGTTTAGTAAAATGGAACATTCTGATAAATCTTACAACAAAGTTTACCCGCTTTATTAGGAACGTGGGTTCAATTCTCAACCTGGAAAACTTACCAAGAACTTTCAGATAAAATCAAGAAATATTCCAACAAAAACGTTTTATAAACCTGCTTTAAATGACTTTTTGATTTCGTTAGATCTCTTCTGAGCTTCTAAAATTCTCTGAAAGCAAATACGAAGTGTAGCCATATTATTATGATCGATAAATTAGAAAGTTCATTGAAAATAGTTGGTATTTTATTTCAAGCTTCATTTTTTAACTATCCTAGCAGTACAAATTTAAGTATTATCATGCTCACAAATCCACTATAGTTGACCACATGTATCATAAATGTTCGAAAATTGGTCTGGAAGAATGTTTCATCGACGACAATAAAGTAGAAAATTGTAAATCAAATTTAAGTCAAAGGGGCATGATATCGCCGACTTTTATAGTGCTGTAATAACTATATAGTCAGGACAAAAAGCTTTTTTCTGTTAACAAGTCATAAAACAAACACGAATAAGTCCAAAAGAATGGACTACTGAGGTTATACAGCACTTTAAAAATCGGCGATATCATGCCCCTTTGACTTAAATTTGATTTACAATTTTCTACTTTATTGTCGTCGAAGAAACATTCTTCCAGACCAATTTTCGAACATTTATGATACATGTGGTCAACTATGGTGGATTTGTGAGCATGATAATACTTAAATTTGTACTGCAAGGATAGTTAAAAAATGAAGCTTGAAATAAAATACCAACTATTTTCAATGACCTTTCTAATTTATCGATCATAATAATATGGCTACACTTCGTATTTGCTTTCAGACCATTTTCGAAGCTCAGAAGAGATCTAACATAATCAAAAAAATCATTTAAAGCAAGTATATAAAAAGTTTTTGTTTGAATATTTCTTGATTTTATCTGAAAGTTCTTGGTAACTTTTCCATGTTGAGAATTGAACCCACGTTCCTAATAAAGCGGGTCAACTTTGTTATAAGATTTATCAGAATGTTCCATTTTACTAAACTAAACCAAAAAACTGCGCAATATTTGCATGGGTAGTACAATTTTTCAAGTTTATTTGATTCAAACCTATTCTGATGATCGCAAAAATTGGACACTTTTTTGTACATTTTTTATTATAATTGGGATATTTTCCGAAAATATGGCAACACCGTCAAGTTTTTTCTTGGGAATGTTGGCATAGTATAGGACTCTCAAAAAGTAAATAATATGGATCTGTAATATGAACACATCAGAAGATACCTTAACCTATAAAAAGAAAAAAATTCAAACCTATTCAGATGACCGCTAGTGTATATAAAACTATTATAACATGGCATTCTTCGATGTAAAATGAATTCAAACAGTAAATATTTTATGTACAGTATTTAACATTTTCAACAACACTCTCCCTAAATGTTATAATATAAATTTTATACAAACAAAAACAAAACATTAATTTCGATAAATTGTAACATTTAAAAAATTTCTTAATGTTTCAAAAGAAGGCTTAGGAAGAGGTTTTGTTAAAATATCTGCGAATTGTTCCTTGGAACTTACATATTTAAGTTCGAATTCGCCGTTATTATATTTTTCACGTATGAAATGAAATTTTACATCAATGTGTTTAGTACGCTTGTGGAATTCAGGATTCTTAATTATTTTAATTGTGCTTTGATTGTCTAGCAATAAATAATTTGTTTCTATTTTGTCTGATACTTCTGCCAAAAAACGCTTTGTCCATAATATGTAGGTGCTTTACAGCCTCAGTTGCTGCAATGTACTCAGCCTCAGTTGTTGATAATGCGACTGTATGTTGTTGCTGCGATAACCATGAAACCGTACAATTCCCCAATTAAGTTACCATTCCTGATGTTGATTTGCGATTGTTGATATCACCTGCAAAATCAGAGTCGGAATATGCCACAAGATTCCAGACGTCGCTACCAGAATAGAATATGCGTTTAGCAGCATTGATATGTATTTGAGAAGGATTTTGCATAAATTTACTTAAGTATCCCACTGCATAAGCAATATCCGGGCGACTAATAACCGATAGGTACAGCAAATATCCTATCAGATTCTTATACGGATAGTTTCCATTCACAATTTCTTTGGGGAAACTATTTGACAACCCTGTTTCCATAGGTGTTGAAACACTATTGCAGTTCATCATTCCAAATTTTGTTAAAACCTTTTCAGTATATTGCCTTTGATGCAGAAATATTGATCCATTTTCTAATATTTTGATTTGAAAACCAAGAAACTAATCTATTTTGCATTCCTTCATTTGAAAATTTTACTTTAAATGTGTATTCAAATCATTAGCTAATTTTTCATCATTGTATATTAACAAACCATCATCAACATACATGGCTAGTATGATTTTTGATCCCTTCACGTTTTTAGTATATACGCAGGAGTCAGCACTACTTATCTTCATATTGAAATTTTCCATTATGTTTGTAAACTTCTCATTGAAACACCTCGGAACTTGTTTGAGTCCATATAAACTGCGTTTCAGCATACAAACTTTATTGTTTTCTTTTTCGTACCCAGGTGGCTGGCTCATAAAAATTTCTTCTTGGAGTTCACCGTACAAGAAAGCTGTCTTTATGTCAAATTGCTTTACTGACAATCCGTCAGCAACTGCTATAGATAATAGCATTCTTATTGAGTCATACTTTACCACGGGACTAAAAGTTTCTTCATAATCAAAACCATACTGTTGGGTAAATCCCCTTGCCACCAGTCGAGCTTTGTAGCGGTCAATAGAACCATCTGAATTTGTCGTGATTGTGTAAACCCAATGACAATCTATTAATTTTCTATTGGCAGGTGAATCACAAAGAACCCATGTGTTATTTTTGACCAACGATGCGTATTCCTCATCCATGGCAACCTTCCATTTATTTGCTTCATCTGATTTTAAAGCCTCTTCATACGTCCTTGGTTCTCTTTCCTCCATTACAGATAAGAAAAGATCATCAATATTTATTTTCTTCCTTGGGTTCTGCCGCAAATTATATCTTGTGCGCTCATCCCTGATGACTGCATTACTGTTCCCAACTATTTCCAATGATGAAGACAATTCTGAATTATTGGAAACCAACTCAGACTCTGTTGATCTGTTTTCGCTAATATTATGCAAACATTCTGCCCCTTGAACAACATTCTCCGGAAAAGATGCTTCTTGAACATTAGATTCTGTGAAATATCAATCTGGTTTGCTATTTTTGTGCTGCAATCTTGAGAATTTTCAAATGATATTTTGACCATCTTAGCAAGTTCATTGTCTTCCTCCCTCTTCTCTATGTTTAACTCATTTGAAAAAATAACATCACTATAAACTGCAACATTTCTTTCATTTGCAAAATAAACACGAACACATTTAACTTTTTCATCGTGTCCTACGAATATTCCGTTCTTGCTCTTTCATCCCATTTCTTTCTTGATTGTTTCGGAATATGGGCAAAAATTTCAGTTCCAAATACCTTGAGATTTTGAATGGCTATATTTGGCGGACTTTTGTTCCACAATTCACAAGGGGAACAACTTTACTTTACCCTGAAACCTCGGATTTTTTTGAAAAAAAAAAATATTTCGATAGATCTTGTCTTCCTGATTACGGCAATATATATTTTTCGGCTGGGACGTACCCGGTTATCCGGTTATTTGATCCGTAAGTTTGAATACCCACCCGTAGAACCGGTTATTTTGAACCGATTTACTTTATATGGGTATCATATGAAAGCTTATGAAAATGCCTATCGAATGGTATACGGGTTTAAACCCGTCATGTAACCAGTTCGACAGATATATCCAAAAAACCGTTTTATTTTTTTATTTTATAAAAATGTTAAATCGTTAAAAATAACCAAGTTTTTCCTGTATTTTAAAGTTTTTCTAGACTGCCGGCCTTCGGCCGGGGCTTAAGATTTTCACCCCTGGGGTATGTCCAAAAACCGGCTACGCGATCCAAAATTTTCCTACATCCAAGTTTTTCCTATATTTTAAAGTTTTTCTAGACTGCCGGCCTTCGGCGGGGCTAAAGATTTTCACCCCTGGGGTATGTCCAAAAACCGGCTACGCGATCCAAAGTTTTCCTACATCCAAGTTTTTCCTATATTTTAAAGTTTTTCTAGACTGCCGGCCTTCGGCCGGGGCTTAAGATTTTCACCCCTGGGGTATGTCCAAAAACCGGCTACGCGATCCAAAGTTTTCCTACATCCAAGTTTTTCCTATATTTTAAAGTTTTTCTAGACTGCCGGCCTTCGGCCGGGGCTTAAGATTTTCACCCCTGGGGTATGTCCAAAAATCGGCTACGCGATCCAAAGTTTTCCTACATCCAAGTTTTTCCTATATTTTAAAGTTTTTCTAGAATGCCGGCCTTCGGCCGGGGCTTAAGATTTCCACCCTTGGGGTATGTCCAAAAACCGGCTACGCGATCCAAAGTTTTACTAAATTAATTTTATTCCATTACATTAACATGGCATTCTATTGTAAAAATTTAGATTTTTATAGAAAGAATAATGTAAATAGTTGAAGACCAATATCTCCGGCTCCATATATGGTACCGCTGCGAATAGTATCGAGTTGGAAAGGTTACAGTGCAGGCTACAAACTATGTGATGTACTTCATAATCGGTTATTTTTAATGTTTTTAATTTTTTTTTTTTATAAAATAACCGGTTTTTTGGATATATCTGTCGAACCGGTTATATGAAGGGTATAAACCCGTATACCATTCGATAGGCATTTTCATAAGCTTTCATATGATACCCATGTCAAGTATATCTGTTCAAAATAACCGGTTATACGGTGGGTTTTTAATTCAAATTTACGGATCAAATAACCGGATAACCGGGTACGTCCCAGCCGAAAAATATATGTTGCCGTAATCAGGAAGACAAGATCTATCTATAACAAAAATTTCAGCGTTATCCGAGCCTTAAGGGTAAAGTAAAGTTAAGCCCCGCAGACATCGGCATGAATAATTTCTCCAGGGACGCTTGCTCTATTTGTGATTCAATAAAATTGTAGTCGATGTTGTTTACCCAAGCAACATCCTTTACATATTTCATTTGGTACATCGGAATAATTAATATTATTTGCCTTTAACAATTCCTTAACATGTGTATTACTTTGATGAAATAGTCTTTGATGCCATAATTTTATTGACTCCTTGACTTTAGTTTGTTTTCCAGAATCTGCCACAAAATTATTATTACCATTGTCTTTTATTACCTTTCAGCTCGAACAGGTTACCACTGCGATAAGCCAATGCCTCAATACGACCGTCTCTAATAAATTTGCAAACTTCTTTATTTGACTCCATCTTGTATCCTTTATCCATTGCTGTTATCGCAGAAAATAAATTTACCTTTAGATTTGGAACGTACAAAACATTTTCAAGGAACTTTTGCTTGAAACCATGTTCACCTTCTTCAATTTTTGCAATGTGGGTTTCAATGTTGTCGTCTGAGCTTTTCTGTATTTCATAAAATTGCTGTTGCAATAAATGAACCCTTACTTCCGATTGACTCTTATGAATCGTCTTTAGCTTCTCCCACATTTCCTTAGATGCCTTACAGCACATCACATATTTCATCATGGAATTGCCAATTGTTGATATTATAATCCTTTGCGCTTTGATATCACTCCGCTCCCAGTTCTCCAAACTGGTATTGCCATCTCCAGCCCCAGTTACAGCCGTTCTGCTGTATGAACCATCTACAACCTTGAAGAGATCCACTGACTTCAAAACAATACATATCTGGAACTTCGAAGAAGACCAATTCTCAGTTCCATGTAATTTTTCAATCTTGAAATCTTCCATTTTTGTTTCCAGCTCAATTTCCAGGTAATATAAAAATTTTTAGTTCCTTCAGGCGTCTCTCACAATAAATTTCTCTTGATATTTTAAGTTTTTACGGCTTCGCAATAAATATTCTTATTATTGACAGGACTTCAAATAAATATACTTTTGAAAAACAATCCTTTAATTTTTTTACAAACTGGGCCCATAACCAGTTAAAAAAGTTTATATTTTCTTTTGGTTTATTTGAACGGACTAATGAAAAAATACAAATTTTCCATGTATATAAAACAATTATAACATGGCATTCTTCTATGTAAAATGAATTCAAACAGTAAAGTATTTTATGTGCAGTATTTAACATTTTCAACAACACTTTTCAATTTTGTCGATGACTGCTAATCCAGTATGTGGCCACGGAAATATTTCAGTTTTCAACGTCACGATTGTCATATTAAAATCTTTGCAAAAATGCACTTTTATATTAATATATGACAAACGTTTATAGCGATCGGACCACAATTTTAAACGGTTGCAAATCCCAGCAACACAACGAGCAAACTGGTATTTGTTGTTGCCACTTGACAGAGGTTCCAAAGCATTTTTCGTCATCATATAAGTCTTTTGCTGTTTAAAGATTTTGCATCAATGTTGTGCACAGCCCGTAGATAAGTTAAATAGTTCGATGTTGCTGTCGTCTTCCCGAAACTTAAGAATAACAATAAGTTTTCTATTACACAAATACAAACGACCATTTTCTTACCTTTTTAAGGCCGCCATCAGACCATCTGCTTTTTCACATATATGACATCAGCTGTTCTGCATATTAGTATACCCAAAGTGACAACATACATGTGAAAAAGCAGATGGTCTGATTGCCGCCTAAATTATCTTTTTCCTCCAGCAGACCTTGCAAAATTTATACTTCTGAAGTACATGTCTTTTGTTGAAGTAAAGATCGCCAAAATATTTCCAACATATTGATATACCTTCATTCACAACGACTTTTAGCATTTTTTTAAATCATTTTTCGTTTTGAGGAGATCTTCAAACTCAGACAGATCTGTTGGAAAAACATTTGGGATATTGTCATCTGATTCATTCGAATAAGAGTCTGTTGGAATCCTTTGTTGTGCGGGTTTAACAATTTTCACTTGAGCTCACAATTGTAAATAAAACGGTTTTATAATGAGATTGCCATCTCACTTATAATTAGCAACAATGAGAGTGTTGCCATATATCGCCAATAAAAACACAAAACAGCCCAGCTAAAAGTTTGCATCCGCGGATGCAGTTAAATCACTAGAACAATTGCCGCTGGAGTACATCTTTTCCTATGAATTTTACAAGAGAGCGCGCAGCTAGGGTGCACTCCATTTTGCTTCCACAGCACACAGCTAGGATGCACTTCATTTTCGATCCAAATCACAGCCTTTTATGTAGTGTTTTGGATTGAATTTAAATGCAGTCTAAGATGCTATAAAATGCAAGCCATTGCAAATATCCCAAAATAAATAAAATACATTGCTTATTCGTGTAAACAAGAATATTAACTTTATTATACTAATACAAATGATAAATACTCTCCATTAAATTTTATCATAAATAAGTTTACTTCCTCTGCTCTGCTTTTTGTGACACCGCAACTGATATTGCTCCACTTCAAAAATAATTTGCGTCTCGTGAATTACAGCAATGTTCGTATGTTTAGTTTGTATTTCTTTATTTTTTTAAACAAATTCTTATAAATTTAGACAATCTTTCTTGTGCTCAGAAAAAAAACCGCGACCGTAGGGATCAAAAATTTGGCTTGCTTGGCTAGGGATCTATAAGCGAGTGCTTCTAAAATGCATCGAGCGGAGGGCATTTTTCATAACTCCGTGTGGACTGCATCGAAAGATGTATTGAAATCATAACTCTGCATTGCACTACTTCCAAACTTTTTTGTTGGGAGTAGTTGTGTATTTTTACTTTTTCTGTAAGTCCCGGACCACACTACAGTAATTTCACTGAAATTTTGATATGAAATTATGCGTTTCTAGACAATCCATTTTAAAGAATTATTCGTTAAGGATATCTTTGTTATAGAGAAGTTGGGTTTGTATTTCATTCTAAATAAACAATTTGTTTTACAAAAAATATATCAAATGCCCTTATTTGAACACGGAACCTATACATATGTATACCTATTATATAAAATTACCGAAACAAATGTTCAGTTACACATAATTATAGCTAAGGCATTCAATTATTATTCAATTATTCATTTCAAATTTGATTTTAAATAAATCCATAAAATAACAAGAAAAAAAAAACAAAATAATTCATAATTAAGCATTTATATATAACTATTATATATACTATATTACAAAAAATATTATTTTTCTTTTTGTGAGCACATAGCGTAATATCATAAGAAATAACAACAAAAAAGATTCAAAGAAACAATTACAAAATTACATAACGTGAAGAATTCCCTCCCCCCCCCCCAAATAAAATACAACAACATCCAATATATAAAATAAATAAATCTTTAAAATACCATTTATATGTATGTGTAGTGGATTAAACAGAAGACATAATAAATAAAAGAATTAAATTTTAAAGAACATTAAAAACAAAATAATTATAAATTAAATTGCAATAAAAATCATAAAATTGCTGTAGTGGGGAAATTAATGAAATTCACGCTAGTGTGGACCGGGAATAATAATTATTCAGTAACTTCTTTTCAGAGAGATTTTACTCTTTGATACGAAAATAGAGAAAAAAGTAAAAAGAAAGAACTTTAGCAAGATAACAGTTATTAACCAAAACAAAAACATTGGCGCCAATGCATGAAAGAAACACTAACTCCAAAACAATGAAAAAGGTCTTCAATTTTAAGCAAATTAAATAAAAAATTATTAATATTGTTACGAATGTAACTGATAGGTTTAAGTTAATTTAGTTTAATTTCCGTTAATTTAAAAATTTGAATTGTAATGTAAAGTTTTTTATTACGCAGTTACTTTATTTAAGCAACAACAACTACCATGTAGAATTCTCTTCATCATTCTAGTTCTTACTTTACCTTTCTTTAATGTGCTTTTGTTTGTTTTGTAGTTATCGTTTAGTTTGCTACTTTTTTATTTCTTGCATTTGTCCACTTATGTTGATCGTTGCACAGATTCGAGGTGTTGCCAGACGTGTTCTAGAGGATTCTTGAACGAGGGAATTTTGGGATATAAATACAGGTGGAACTAGCAACGTCGAGTTAGTTGTGTTTTAAGCGTTGAACTGAACAGTAGTGTGATTCTGTAACTCTCTACCGATGGAATTAACGACAAATGCCGATAGTTAGCGATATTTGTCGGTAAGTGTTATTCTGTATACAAATTTTACCGATTTTTATGTCGGTAAGTATCGAAAATCATTGGTCAGTTACCGACGAAAAGAAAGGAGTCGTTAAGTCTACCGACATAAAAGGATTTTCATATTTTAAACAAAAAATCTATGAAAATCAATTTTTTAAGAAATGATTTTGGAATATTTTTCATGGCAAATAAAAAGGTAAGCTGAGTCAGATTTCTTTACGCATAAAAAAGAAAATTCTGCGACATATGGAGGATCCTTTCAATCTAAGTTATCGGAAGCTTATGACAAATTGGAGATGGATACATTTTATAAAATAATGCATGAAATTTGGGGTCATTTGGAAACCTCCAGAATTGCGGGAAAAACCAAAAACCATACCACCCCTCCACATCAGAAAAATTCTGAAAAATTTCTCGAATATTACACCATGTTTACATTAGAACTTGCCGGGTTATGAGAATTTATACGTATATCCAATGGATTTGATAATGAAAATAACATTCATAGTTTTAACTACGATTTTTAATTTGTAGGTTGAATTTTTCTTCATGTAATATGAAACATAATCATTTTATATACAATAGTCATTTAAATAATTTCATTAGAAATTTGCATTATGTTAACTTTGAATGAGCATTATTTCGTTTGAAGTGTGATTGTTCCCATTTCTCCTAAAAATAACAAGAAACGTTTAAAAATTATAATAATTTATATACTTCGTATACGCTTTTCATTTTGAAATGACGTTCATCTTTAAAATACCATTATTCTACCGATATTCGTCGCTAAAATTTTTGTATCGATAACATTGAGTTACAGAATAGCACTTTCGGTAATTCAACCGAAAATTTTCATTAATTATCAATATCGGTTCGGTAGAAAAAAGTTACAGAACCCCACTACAGATCGGTTAAAGAATAGCTGCGTGCTATCTAGAGACAAGCTGTGTGCTTAGTAGTTAAAGTCGGTTCCGAATAAGTGTAATAAAGTAAATAAAGCATTGTAGAAACGTAACACTGTGCAACATTTTTAAGGTGATCTTGTGCAAACAAAACTATTAAGTTTTTAAAGCTATTCTGGGCTATATCTCTGAAACCAATGCGAATCTTCCTCTGAAATCTGAAGCAAATTTGTAGATAAGGACAAGAATAAAATATATGGAGAAATAATAAACTTGAAAACCTACATTAATTGCCTAAAATTTCAAAATATATGCAAAAATGCCACAATTTTTGTAAATTTCGCACCGTATCTTCAAAACCGTTAATTTTTTCTGATTATTTTCTTTTGGAAAATATTCCCTGGAATGTAATACACATCTCTTCAAAACATGTCATTGTTGTAAAATGCCTCTATGCCGTTGTTTTCAGTAAATTTTTCAACGACGATTTAATAAAAATGTGAACTGTGTTTGAAATACCTGTTGTAAAAGATATGATGCAAAATACCGCTGAACAAAACATGAAGTAAGCATTTTAGAGTTCCAGAATGTTCTAGACAATTGTTGAGAACTTTATTTGGAAGATTTTTGCAAAAGGTTACTTGGTTAAACTCGCAATAGTTTAGTCGATACTGACCACAATTTCAGCAATTATATAAAATTTTCTATATTTTATAAATTTTGATGCCCTAGATGGAGTTTTTCTTATGTGGTTTTTTCAAAGGATAAGTTCTACTAGTTTAGCGCTACAAAATTGCTAAAGACAGCAAGGCAAAATTCTTATTCGTTTCTGAGATAAAGGCCTGATAAATGCAAAAAAGTGTAGGTTTAGCCCGGTTTAGATGATGCCATAAAATCCGAACTGGATCTGACAGGACAAAACCCTACTAGGGTTTTTGTAGTCTAAATATGTACTTTCAAAAAATGCATACTAGAAGTTGTTTGCATTATCAGTGTTGCATAGTGTAATCTAAAACGAACCCTGTTTTATTTGGTACAAATCGTACTGGGGAATAAAATAACGTCAACACGGAGATTAGTTAAATCTAATTCCGTAACAATATATTAATAAAATTATCAATAACACTGTGCAACATTTTTGAGCCAATCGCGTGCAAACAACTTCTGTCCAGAATTTTATGAAAGTAAACGACCAATAGGCAAAAGCCATATTCGGGTTTTGTTTTCTTAGATCGGGTTCGGTTTTTATGGCCTGATCTAAAAATGGTTAAAGATCGAAATTTTAAAACAAATCGGGGCTGTATCTCTGAAACCAATACGAATCCTGTTTTGACAGCTGCAGCAAACTTGTAGATAAGAGCAAGAAGAAAATATTTGGAGGAATAGTGAACTTGAAAAACTGCATTTATTGCCTAAAATTTTATAATATATCTAAAAATTCTATAATTTGTGTATATTTCGCAGCGTATCTCCCAAAATGTTAAATTCTTCTTAATGTTCCCTTTTGGGAAAATATTCTCTGGAATGTAATACACAACTCTTCAGTACATTATGTTGTTGTAAAATGCCTCTATCGCCTTGTTTATAGCAAATTTTTCAACAACAATTTGGTAAATATTTAAATAATTCATTGAAATCCCCAACATGAGAATAAACAGTCTGTGTGAACATTGTTTGAAATAAGTTTCGTAAAAGGTATGTTATGAAATACCCCTTAAACAACGTGAAATAACAATTTTAGAGGTTCAGAATGTTCTGAAGAATTGATGGTCACATTACTTAGAACATTTTTAGAACTGTTACTTGTTTCAACTTCCAACAGTTTAGTTGTAACTGACCAGAATTTCAGAAATTATGTAAACTTTTCTATATTTCAAGGAGTTTGATGCGCTAGATGCAGTTTTTCCTAGTTCATCTGTTTGACACATAAGTTCTACTACTTTAGGGCTACAATATTGCAGAAGACTGCAAAGCAAAATTCTTATTAGCTTCGGAGATAAAGGTCCGATCACCGGAAAAAGGCTCATTTTAGGTCGGTTTAGATGAGGTCATAAAATCTAAACCCGATCTAAGAACACAAAACCCAATTAAGGTTTTTGTAGTCTCAATATGTACTTTCAGAAAATGCCCATTAGAAGTTGTTTGCACATCCAGTGTTGCACAGTGTAAATATAGCTTAATCGTTATATTTATAGCATGGTACAATAATAAGGTAGCATTATCGTGCCAGCTGATGGTAACATAATGTGCAATGAACGGAAAGAAACAAAACGATTCCCGTACCAATCACACAAAGCCACAAAATTTTCAGCTTCTCTGAATCGTTTCATTCTCACAACCAAAACAAAAACACAAACTTTTCAACGTAAAAAGATGGAAACCGTACGATTGGTGAAATGTAACTTCGGCTATGCTTTGCCAAGTTGTTTCATTCACCACCGAAACGACAAGTATTTTTGGGAAACGTTTGCCGTGCGTTATGGTCAATGACACACTCAGACACACACACACATGTGATTGCTTAACAACCCTATAAGTTAGCATCAGCATACCACAGTGAATTTTATCAACCACCAAACGTTTTCGATTTATTCACATGTGTTAAGTAACTATTTAGTTTTCTATCTGTTGTTGTGGAGTTGAGTACTTTTCGCTTTTCGTTTTGTTCGTACTCGCGAATGTAAACAAAACGAAACTAAACAGCGAGCTCGGCCAACGAGGGTTATGTTTCATTTTGTATTGTTCCTATGGAAAATACGAAACGAAACGATTGGAAATTTTATTTAAAGTATTTTTACGTACTCTGATAATGTGTCAACTGCATTGAATTGATGTCAAATTTGGACACCTTATGTTACCAACAACTGCCTATTTTTCCGCAAAAATAAGGTAATCATTGAGCAGCTGACCATTAGCAGATTATTAAAAAACAGCTGATAGAACTTGCTAAATGTTGCTGGGAAAATTCTTTCAGCAACTTTTAGCAATTCCTCAGCAAACAACTGTCAAAATTGTTCTCTCACTTCGCTCTCTTTTACTGAACGTTTGTGTAAAAAGACAGCATTTAGTAACACTTCGTAATAATTATTACAGATTATCACGTAAAGAGACACACCTCAGCTCCGTTCCAGTACTTTTTCAATGGTAAAATGAGCAAAAGAGAGAACGGTCAGAAATGTGTTCAACGCACACATTTTTCCAAAATGTACAGGAACGGAAAAATGACAGAAACGTAAAAAACTGGAACAAATGTCAAAGTCGGTGTATCAGCCAATCGGAAGCCGGCAAACATGTTGCACATTTTTGCTCGCTCAAACAAATTTGTTAAAGCCAGGCCTTTCCACAATTTTAAACGGTTGCAAATCCCAGCAGCACATTTCAGCAACACAACGAGCAACTTGGTTTTTGTTGTTGCCACTTGACAGAGGTTCCAAAGCATTTTTCGTCATCATAATTTTTTTGCTGTTTAAAGATTTTGCATCAATTTTGTGCACAGCCCGTAGATGAGTTAACAGCGTGTTTTTGTAAAAATGCTTGCCTGTCACACGAACAGTTCGTACTAAAACGTATACGTTCAAAATTTGGTTCTTGTAAAATTTTACGAACCATTCGTTTTTATCTAGAAGTTTTCGTCTATTTCATAAAAGCTTTTATATTTCAGGGTTTCCATGATACTTATTTTGTGAATTTTGCATAGGCATCTGCACGTAAAATGTGTTACTTGATGGCAACCCCAATAAACAGATGACAAACAAAAAATAAGAAAAAAATGTAATCAAATTTGTCCAAAAATTATTGGATAATATGAAGAAACGGATGTACATATACGCGTGTGCTTCTATGGAAATAAATAAAATTGCATTTCCTTCCAGTTTTCGTGTGTTTTGTGCCATTTATTTCTCAAATTATCTAATTTTCATTCAAAACGATGGGTCTTTTCCATTCGTTTATTTTCGACGTATTCGTTCGTCTGATTTTGTAACGAAAACCAAAAAAATTACGAAAATAAAAAGCTTTCATTTGTTTGTCACACGAATACAAACGTCAACCGCTATGAAAACCCAATTGTGTCTTCGTTCATGAAATCGACGAACGAATGGGCAAAAACTTTTTACAGAAACTGGCTGTAAATAGTTCGATGTTGCTGTCGTCTTCCCGAAACTTAAGAATAACAATAAGTTTTCTATTACACAAATACAAACGACCACTTTCTTACCTTTTTAAGGCCTATATTTATATTTTAAGGCATATATGACATCAGCTGTTCTGCATATTAGTATACCCAAAGTGATAACATACATGTGAAAAAGCAGATGGTCTGATGGCCGCCTAAATTATCTTTTTCCTCCAGACAGACCTTGCAAAATTAATGCTTCTGAAGTACATGTCTTTTGTTGAAGTAAAGATCGCCAAAATATTTCCAACATATTGATATACCTTCATTCACAACTACTTTTAGAAAATTTTTAACTCATTTTTCTTTTTGAGGAGATCTTCAAACTCAGACAGATCTGTTGGAAAAACATTTGGGATATTGTCATCTGATTCATTCGAATAAGAGTCTGTTGGAATCCTTTGTTGTGCGGGTTTAACAATTTTCACTTGAGCTCACAATTGTAAATAAAACGGTTTTATAATGAGATTGCCATCTCACTTATAATTAGCAACAATGAGAGTGTTGCCATGTATCGCCAATAAAAACACAAAACAGCCCAGCAAAAAGTTTGCATCCGCGGATGCAGTTAAATCACTAGAACAATTGCCGCTGGAGTACATCTTTTCCAGCTAGGATGCACTCCATTTTGCTTCCACGGCACACAGCTAGGATGCACTTTATTTTCGATTCAAATCACAGCCTTTGATGTAGTGTTTTGGATTGAATTTAAATGCAGTCTAAAGATGCTATAAAATGCAAGCCATTGCAAATATCCCAAAAAAAAATAAAATACATTGCTTATTCGTGTAAACAAGAATATTAACTATATTATACTAATACAAATGATAAAAACTCTCCATTAAATTTGATCATAACTAAGTTTACTTCCTCTGCTCTGCTTTTTGTGACACCGCAACTGATATTGCTTCATCATCCAAATGGTTTTTATTTTTCCTCCAACTCCAGTTCAGATTTCCAAAAAAAAAAAACTCTAACTCCACTTCAAAAATAATTTGCCTCTCGTGAATTACAGCAATGTTCGTATGTTTAGTTTGTATTTCTTTATTTTTTTTAAACAAATTCTTATAAATTTAGACACTCTTTCTTGTGTTCAGAAAAAAACTGCGACCGTAGGGATAAAAAAATTGACTTGCTTGGCTAGAGATCTATAAGCGAGTGCTTCTAAAATGCATCGAGCGGAGGGCATTTTTTTACTTTTTCAGTAAGTCCCGGACCACACTACAGTAATTTCACTGAAATTTTGATATGAAATTATGCGTTTCTAGATCGACGGGGGACCCGGTGTGTTTTAAGCGTTTATTCGTAATTTTAGGCTGACTGCAAGTGTTACTGAGTTCAGAACAAGATGTTTATTTGCATTTGTGGAACGTTCGTTGCATGTTACGTCCAATACTTTGGCTTATAAACAACATCTAGAAAAAAACATTCTTGCGGTCTTTTGTTTTTGAAATTTTTGATAAGAGCAATTCAACAATAAAAGATAAAATCGTTGCTTAATTTTGTGGTTTTAAATTTTTGTATATAGTTTCTAACACGTTTTTGTAAAGAACTATTTTGAACATCATAACAATTACCAATTCTTTATTATGTTTGAAATTTGCAAAAAAAAAAAATATATCAACCAGTTTTTATGATATAATTCTTTCCACCGCAGTCGCCCGTTGAGATTATTTGAAACTAGTCTCTTGCTACAAATTAGTAAATGCCTATTGTACAAAAAAGGATTTTTGTCGTAATTTTCACCGTGATTATGAATGTAAACACCCCGTGAGTTTTCTCACGGGATATTCATACTTGGGCTGTTTATGTTCGGCTCGACCTTTCGAATGATAATAAAACCAAGATTATTGAGGTTAAAGTTTATATTTTATTTATTGCATATTATTTCCAATATTTCGAAATTACATTGAATTGAATTGTATTTTGGGACGTACTTTCAATGGATACACATTTCTAGAAATGTTCCTTTTTCCTTCTTCGGCAAAGGACTTTGTGACGACAAACGAAATCAAACAAGTGAGCAAAGGCTATAGTCGGGACGGGACTGACCATGTTATACCCTACACCACTACCCCTGTGCAAAAGCTTTTCACTGGTGAACATTTCTTTTAGGGAATATAATCCGACTACCACCAAACATAATAGGCCTGTTTCTCTCTGGGACCCCCATAACCAACCAAAATTTAAGATCAAAATCACGACCTGTAGCGTGATTAAAAGGTTTAGATGGACAGACAGACGGACGGACACACATAGCCAGATCGACTCAGCTCGTCGAGACATTCATTTTGGTATATACATATAAGTATGGGTCTACGACCATTATTTCGATGTGTTACAAATTTTTTGGCCAAAACCAACTTATCATACCCTCCCCACATAGTGGTGTAGGGTATAAAAAAATGGTCGGAAACAGATTCTTCTTCGTCAAAATCTCAACAAGTAACAGTCGGCTTTGGGGGCAGGAATAAACCCTTAGCCTGTGTGAACTGAAACTTTCTTCTATGGAGAGATTGAATAGCGGCTTCATAACCAAAATCCTTTAACCCGAAGTTATGTATTAGGAGATTTTCAGAATTGTGTAGCCATTTGCTAACCCTGTGCAAAAGCTTGCTAACAAAATATAGATTTTATCATTGATCACAAGTATTGCGAAGAAAGTACCTGAAGAAATGGACCGGACCAACATAGTTTATTTTGGAAGTAGATATTATTTTGGGGGTCATTCCTTTTAAAAGATATTGCGCCCACTAGTCATTTCAGTTCTTCACCAATGTGGTTCATTTTCGAGCTAAAACTAAGTTTGGACAAAATATTACTAAATCCAATTTTGGTCCAAATCTGTTGCTCCATTCAAGAAAAATCGCACATACCGCTTTGGCTAAAATTCTTGAAATTTGAGGGGGAATGCCAGAAGGAGTAGACCGAAAATCACCATCTTCGAACTTTATATAAGGCTCGCAGAAATATGGCGATAAACAAAGTTTGGACCAACGTAGTATCCGGTTCGAAAGTTGTTGTGCGCAGGTGGAAGGTGCCGTAGGTGTTCTTTACAGCTTTCGGGCCATTTTCTCTGGAAGTATGGACTTGCCCCTGAAAAACTTGTACTGTAGTAATAGCGGACCCGAGAACGCTTGTTGCAAAAAAGCAAAGCGATTATTTATTTCATATTTTTACTTATAACTAAATTATTAGCATAAAGGAATTGAAACCATATTTACTAATTATCCAGAGAGGTCTTAAACTGCACTTCTCTGAAAATTTTAGAAATACTCTGTGGAAGGATATCGAAAGAGTGGATCAATATTGTCCATATTCGAAGTTCATCGAAATTTGGACAAAATATTACGAAGGCCAAATTTTGGACAGTATCGGTTGATCTGTTCGAGGATTATCTTGTTATCCACGCATCCACCCAGATGGACGAACATATATAAGTGGACTCCAAATTTTCTGAAACACATTTCTTCCAAATACTCTTTGCCCTTAAATCCATTATTTCGATGAGGCACATTTTGACTAAATGCTAAGAGTATAAAAAATGTAGACTGGGGAAAATTGTGTTTATGGATTTGTATACATGTATAGACCTTGGATTGGCGACAAAATTTCATTTTAAAAGAATTCAAGACTGGTTGCCAGAGTTTTCCTAGTTCCTGATCAAGTTATGAGAAGATCCACGATAGGAAACCAGAATTTCTACAAGAGAAGCCCGACGATTGTCCCGCGATTGGGTGCTAGAATTTCATCATGGATATACTCACTATTGCTCAGCGTTAGTTCTCTATCAAGAAAACCACTATCAGCCTTCAGAAATTCTTTGTGATAAGATCTACGATTGGACACCAAAATATACTTACGGAAATAACTACAATAGGTTCTTTATGACAATAGCAACGATTGAATGTCCGAAATTGACCATGTTCTGACACGGCAGAGTGATAAAGGACAAAAAAGAAGACATGTGTCTTCGCGTTTTTTCCTTTATTTATATAACTCCTAAATATACCTGTAAATATAAAAAATACTACTGGATAACGTCATGATATCCGAACGTTCCCTCTGCATAAACCAATTCTCTACTATTCTCATTTTCCTTCCATAAATTACTCAATAAAATTGTAGTGGAAAATTAAAAAAAAAGTTAAATCTTAAATCTCTCCTTATTTTGGTCTTACAGAAGTGATATCACTGAATTACATAACATTCACTGTAGTTGTGAGTTATTTGATAAATGATACACCCAAAAATATATGCAATGATTAATATGTCCATTGTTTTGAACATATATTAACTCTGATATATTGTCAAAAAGACAAGGGACATTGGCCAAGAAGTCTTACGTCATTTTATTTAAAATATAGCAATGAAGATTATTTCATCAGTAATATAAGTCTAAACTAAGGTTTACGTCTTTGATAAATAAGAAATTTTCGCTAACATGAACTTTGAAAATTTTGGTCATTCTTTATTTCTTCCATTTGTTTGTTGTTGTAATTACGTCATTAGTATCCACTTAGTGTCCACTTGTATTGATCGTTGCACAGATTCGAGGTGTTGCCAGACGTGTTCTAGAGGATTCTTGAACGAGGGAGTTTTGGGATATAAATACAGGTGGGACTAGCAACGTCGAGTTAGTTGTGTTTTAAGCGTTGAACTGTAACTCTCTGTAACTCTCTACGATTCTGTAACTCTCTACCGATGGAATTAACGAAAAATGTCGGTAGTTAGCGATATTTGTCGGTAAGTGTTATTCTGTATACAAATTTTACCGATTTTTATGTCGGTAAGTATCGAAAATCATCGGTCAGTTACCGACGAAAAGAAAGGAGTCGCTAAGTCTACCGACATAAAAGAATTTTCATATTTTAAACAAAAAATCTATGAAAATCAATTTTTTAAGAAATGATTTTGGAATATTTTTCATGGCAAATAAAAAGGTAAGCTGAGTTAGATTTCTTTGCGCATAAAAAAGAAAATTCTGCGACATATGGAGGATCCTTTCAATCTAAGTTATCGGAAGCTTATGACAAATTGGAGATGGATACATTTTATAAAATTTTTGTATCGATAGCACTTTCGGTAATTCAACCGAAAATTTTCATTAATTATCAATATCGGTTCGGTAGAAAAAAAGTTACAGAACCCCACTACAGATCGGTTAAAGAATTGCTGCGTGCTAAGGCGGCCATCAGACCATCTGCTTTTTCACATGTATGTTGTCACTTTGGGTATACTAATATACAGAACAGCTGATGTCATACATGTGAAAAAGCAGATGGTCTGATGGCGGCCTAACTAGAGACAAGCTGTGTGCTTAGTAGTTAAAGTCGGTTCCGAATAAGTGTAATAAAGTAAATAAAGCATTGTAGAAACGTAACACTGTGCAACATTTTTAAGGTGATCTTGTGCAAACAAAACTATTAAGTTTTTAAAGCTATTCTGGGCTATATCCCTGAAACCAATGCGAATCTTCTTCTGACCTCTGAAGCAAATTTGTAGATAAGGACAAGAATAAAATATATGGAGAAATAATGAACTTGAAAACCTACATTAATTGCCTAAAATTTCAAAATATATGCAAAAATGCCACAATTTTTGTACATTTCCACCGTATCTTCAAAACCGTTAATTTTTTCTTATTATTTTCTTTTGGAAAATATTCCCTGGAATGTAGTACACATCTCTTCAAAACATGTTATTGTTGTAAAATGCCTCTATGCCGTTGTTTTCAGTAAATGTTTCAACGACGATTTAATAAAAATGTGAACTGTGTTTGAAATACTTGCTGTAAAAGAAATGATGCAAAATACCGCTGAAACAACATGAAGTAAGCATTTTAGAGTTCCAGAATGTTCTAGAGAATTGTTGAGAACTTTATTTGGAAGATTTTTGCAAAATGTTACTTGGTTAAACTCGCAATAGTTTAGTCGATACTGACCAGCAATTATATAACATTTTCTATATTTTATAAATTTTGATGCCCTAGATGGAGTTTTCCTTATGTAGTTTTTTCAAAGGATAAGTTCTACTAGTTTAGGGCTACAAAATTGCTACAGACAGCAAGGCCAAGTTCTTATTCGTTTCTGAGATAAAGGCCTGATAAATGTAAAAAAGTGTAAGTTTAGCCCGGTTTAGATGATGCCATAAAATCCGAACTGGATCTGACAGGACAAAACCCTACTAGGGTTTTTGTAGTCTAAATATGTACTTTCAAAAAATGCATCCTAGAAGTTGTTTGCATTATCAGTGTTGCATAGTGTAATCTAAAACGAACCCTGTTTTATTTGGTACAAATCGTACTGGGGAATAAAGCAACGTCAACACGGAGATTAGTTAAATCTAATTCCGTAGCAATATATTAATAAAATTATCAATTAATATAGCTGAATCGTTATATTTATAGTATTTTTCCGCAAAAATAAGGTAATCATTGAGCAGCCGACCATTAGCAGATTATTAAAAAACAGCTGATAGAACTTGCTAAATGTTGCTGGGAAAAATTCTTTCAGCAACTTTTAGCAATTCCTCAGCAAACAACTGTCAAAATTATTCTCTCACTTCGCTCTTTTTTACTGAACTTTTGTGTAAAAAGACAGCATTTAGTAACACTTCGTAATAATTATTACAAATTATCACGTAAAAAGACACACCTAAGCTCCGTTCCAGTACTTTTTTAATGGTAAAATGAGCAAAAGAGAGAACGGTCAGAAATGAGTTCAACGCACACATTTTTCCAAAATGTACGGGAACGGAAAAATTACAGAAACGTAAAAAACTGGAACAAATGTCAAAGTCGGTGTATCAGCCAATCGGAAGCCGGCAAACATGTTGCACATTTTTGCTCGCTCAAATTTGTCGCGTAAAAAGTTTCTAAAGAGAAAGCTATTCAGCGCCATTTTTGTTCAAAGAGAAGTGAACATTTTGCAACTTTTTTGGTGTACGGGAAAGCATTTCGGGGAAAAATGTGCAAAATGTGTTAAATGTGTTAAAACTTTTTAGTTCTGGAACGAAGCTCTAGTGTGTCATCATCTCAATAATATCAATACAAATGTTATTCATTTTTTAATATATATTCTTTTACAAAATGCTGTTCGATGACAAACTTGTAAAGTAAAAGAGAGCGAATTTGGAGACAATTGTGAGAGAATTTTGGAGAGTTTTGTTTACAAGTTTTTGCAAGGAAATTTTTTCTAGTAAGTATTTGCAAGTTTGCTCAGCTGATTTAAATTCGAATTCTTTGTGGCGGACTTCTTGGCAAAAACATTAACAAACGTTTGGTTATTAAAATAAATAGAAATAAAAAAGGGGAAAAATATTAAATAAACTATGAAAAACGATAATGTAACTAATACTATGTTTACATTTACGAAATCCACTCGATTTCAACTGTCAATTCCATTGCTCAAACGTCAAATGAAATCCAATCGATTTCAGGTGAGTTTTCATCTGACGTATACGTAAAGAATTGACAGTTGAAATCGAGTGGATTTTGTAAATGTAAACATATTATAAAACAACTTATTTTGTAGTTTGAGGTGACTATTTTTTCATTTTATTATTTATTTATTTAATCATTTCCGCCAACTTCTTCTTCTTCTTGTTTATCAAATCATCTGACTTCTTGCAAGTGTTGGCAAATTGCTGTTCGATAACAATCTGCACATTTTTAGCTTTGAGAGAGTAAAATTCGTGGAGAGAGGTTACTGAGAACTTGCTGAGTACTTGCAAGTACTTTTCACTTGCAAAGTTATTGTACAGACCAATTATCTTTATTGTTTTTATGCTAACAACATACCAAAATAACGACTAAAGGTAGGGTCACATTAGGCAAATATTTGCCGAAAAATGACAAATATTTGTTTGCTTCAATCTGACCACCAAATATTTTTAAGGGTAAACAAGAAAACAGCTGATTTTGGGGAAACAAAACCATTTGCCAGCAAACAAAAAATATTCCAGTTTGCCCATAATGTGAACACTCTTGAGCAAATATTTTTCACTCTTTTGTGCAAATATTTATTTGGTCTTACAAAAGTTTTGTAAGAGCAAACAAGGGCAAATATCTACTGAAACACATTGTTGTCACCTATTAAAAAATATATATTATGAATATAAAAAAGTTAACATTACTTGTAAATATATAATACAAAGCGAATATTTAATGAATAAACAAATAAACAATTGAAAGGTGAGGGATTTATATATGTATGTAGGTGTGTGTATTCTCTGATACTGAATGATGCCCAAAATCAATTTTTCCGAATTCTCTGGACCAAATTTGATAACCTTTTAGGTGTAGATTTGTTAGGTATAGGAATAGGCGAGCTGTTTTTATAACGGAAAATAGAAGAGGCAAAACGCGAAATTTTATTGTGGAATCTATCGTTGATGGATGTCTTGGAAGTAGAATACCGCTATCCAAACCTATTTTGGAAAACCTCATAATTAGAGAAAATATTTCTAAATTTAGTCAGTGGGACTGCAAAAATCCCTTGAACATTGATTTCAATGCTTGCATTACAATTAAATAATTATTTTGGTTATTATTGTACTACTTCGTGGATTTATTTTTTAGTGTCTATTGTCTTCAAGAAGTCGGCCAATTTTTTAAAAAAAAAAACTACATCTTTACCACGGTGCTCCTCAACCAAATTTAAATGGTAGGTGCTTACACCTGGGAAGTTTCGTGGATTCTGAAACGCGTTGCCGTTTAAAGTTCATATTTTTTGGGGTTTTTTATGTTTTTCATTTTGCATGGAAACAGCAAGTCCTATCGAAATGGGACACAAGAACACGTTGAATGGAAATTCTCTTCAAGAATTTTGCTTGAAGTCTTAAGAAATTGGACTAGAGATAATCTTATAGCTGTGAATATTCTCTACAACTTTTGTAATATTTCTTGAAATATATAACTTTAAATTGTGACATTGCAGTCGCATGCAGTTATAAGCAGTCAATGGAGTCAGTGCATTGTCCCAATTTGAACTTCTATATCTCAAACATTGTAAACAATAGGAAAAAGTCATAATGGTCAATCGTGTATAGAATTTTCAATGCTACATTTTCACTTGCGGTTTCCAAGCCAAATCTTGAACGCCTATAAAGACCCGAAAAATGTGAACTTTGACCGCGACATATTTAAATTTCGCTTAGGTGATTTTTTGTTTTTTGATTTCATTGAACGTTGTAGTTTCAAAATCCGAAAAAAACATCCCAGGTGTAAGCACTTTCCATTCCAAATTGATTCAGGCGCACCGTGTTATCGGTCAATTTTAATAAATTAACACAAAAAATCCTTTTTTGGTTTTGAAAACATTACATTGCAAACTAAAAATTAAAAGCTGTTAATAAAAATAATTTTCCAAAGCACAATGTTAATGTGCCATCATATACATACATATGTATGTACATACATTCGCAACAATACGCAAATAAACTCATTCCGACAAGGCACTCATTTTATTCCCATTCTCCACAACAAACAATAAACGAAACGCCATATTTTTTTATTTCTCTCTTTCTATTTTTCTAGGCCAAATAAATTTATGTTTGTCGACAGTTTACTCAAACAGTTTTTGGGTGAAAATATGTTTTCAAATGTGAACACATGGCAAACATGTTTGCCCGTTGCGTTATTTGTCACTGTTTGAGCAAACAAAATAGGCCAAATATTTGCCTCTAATGTGAACGCAAACAAAAATTTGCATGAAATTCACATTTGTTTGGTCCAGCCATGCACGCGTCTTTACGAAAAAGTTAACTACAGCTCTCTTTCCCATACAAAAACCCAAAATAGCATTCTCTTCTTGTGCACCATTGGTTTGGGCAAATATAAGGAAACAAATTTAAAGCAAATATTTGTCTAATTTGACCTTACCTTAAGTCATGATACAATTAAATATGTAGATGCCTCAGCCCAGCTGATCGAATCTAAAACGTCAAAAAACTAGGAATTCGCCATGATAAATCAAAACAAAAAACCATATGATTCGGTAAGAAAGAAATAGCATGTGTTCACTTTATAGACAAACACAAGCAATAAAAAGAGACAACAACATTTTACATTACAAAAAAAAGTTGCTTTGTTGTAGCAATTTGCCGTTGTTTCTAAATATTTAATGTAATGTAGTCCACTACTAATAACAGCCGTTGAAAGTCGCTCACATCGGCGGCAGCTCAGATCTGGCCCAACAAGTCGGCGGCGGCTACGAGCCGGCTTCGAACAGATCGGCTTCGCTCTCTGTTACCAAGGTAGATACATCGCAAAACAAAAACAACAAAAAAATCTTGTTGTACACTTAATATGTCAAGTTTATTGAGTTTTTGTATGAGAATTCAATTTACAACAACAACTTATTCCGACAGTTCAAATCCTATCAGCTGGACTGATGCCTCTATCTTACTCATCGTTCACACATATGCAACAGTTGCAGCAATTTTTCAATTCCGTTTTGAAAGTTTTTCTTATGTTTAACAGAAGGGTTGAATTTTTTAGCAGTTTCGTAACAAACGTACTTTGTGAACAAAAATGTACTATGTATCATGTACCAAACCAATTTGAATTGCCTGTAATAAAAAATAAATTTGTGTTTTTTTATGAAATAAATAGGCGCAACTATGTGAGAGGGATTTTAAAAATAGATGAATTCGGATGAAAATCAACCTTACAGGTAAAAATGCCTCCAAAATGCGTGATGCAAAATTACCATCATTTCATTGACGTTTTCTACCCATGTTTGCTACTTTTTTCTAACCCTGCAGAATGTGAAAATGAAGGTCAAAACGGAGTTGTAAAATTGCAGCAACTGTTGCGTATGTATGAACCATGAGTTAGTAATTGTAGTAAGTAGTAGTAGTAGTATTCTTTATTGAGACTTCTTCTTTTCAATAACATGGATTCATGTACTACGAATTGATAACATAATAGCTTAGAACTATTTTCGTCTTGCTCTAATTACATTGAGAGAATACGCTACTTGCGAAAAATGAGCTTTGTTCCTGTACTTTTTAATAGTAAAACTCGTAAAAGAGAGAACTGAAAAAAAAATTGTTCTCACACACAAGTTTTTTTGAAATAGTTCGGGAATGGAAAAATAGAAAATACGTCAAAAAAAACTGGAACAAATGTCAAAGTCGGCATATCAGCCAATCAGACGCCGGCAACCATGTTACTATTTTTTTACTCGCCCAAATTTGTCGTGTAAAAAGTTTGTAAAGAGAGCGTCATTCAACGCCATTTTTGTGTAAAGAGAAGTGAACATTTTGCAACTTTTTTTGGTGTACGGGAAAGCATTTCGGGGAAAATGTGCAAAATGTGTTAGATGTGTAAAAACTTTTTAGTTCTGGAACGAAGCTCTAGTCGGCGTACCAGCCAATATGTGAATATTTTACAACTTTTTTGTGTACGGGAACGGTTTTTCGAGTAAAATGTGAAAAGTCGTAAAAATTGTAAAAACTTTTTAGTTCTGGAACACAGCTATTATAATAGAGATAATAGATAAAATAAACAGAGAGATTGCGAATAAGACTTGCTCACGGCCTCAACAGTTACGAACAGAGCATTAGAGTCTGCAGTTTGATAAATATAAAAATAAAAACAAACAATAAAAACTAAATAACAATAGATCTGTTAAATACCATAACTAACAGAATTCATATACTTATCAGTAAATGTGTAAGATTGGAGTTGATAAAATAACTTAATTTTATAAATCACAGCAATTGACGAAAGAATTAAGCACAATGTGCCAATAAATCGATTGCTCGGGTAGAGCTTTAAGTATTTAAAACTTTTGAAGGTACAGTATTGCACAATTTGTAATTAATAACTAATAAATAAATTAACCTCTAGGTAAAACTGTGGCAAGGCATAAACGTCGGAAACTTCAGCAGTTGGCTCGTTCAAGATCCCAACCGGAGATAGGTAAGACGATTCTGCCCAGGATATGTTTTTTTCACGTTCGATGATATCATTCATCAGAGGATTATCGTGGATGTCCAGTTTTTCCACGAACCTCTTTTGGTGGTGCTGCATATACACACAGAATGGAACTACGCGGGAGGCATTGTATATGTATGAATTGGAGAATTTGTTTTGTGAGTTTGCATAGTGTTAATGCATTTCTTAAAATGTTTCGTTCTAGGATTTCCAATTCCTTGGCCACTATGGGTGAAATAGTGAACCAAATTGGAAACCCGTAATATTGGTCTGATTGCAACCTTGTATAAAAGCAGTTTCGTATTCTGGGGTAAGTACTTATTGTGTAGAATGTACGAAAACTTCCCTGATATTCTTCTTGCTTTTTGAATTGCAGAACATGCGTGAGAATTGAACTTCAATACATTGTTGAAGTTTATGCCCAAATATTTAAATGATGTTGCAAATGGTATATCCACACCACGCGACATGTGCAGTAATTTCATTTCTGGAACCACGTACTTGCAGCATCGGATTTTGCAGCATTGATTTTGATGTCCCATGTTTTGTAGTATTCATTGATGATGTGAAGGTGGGACTTTGCGCTATTTAAAGCACTACATGGTGATAAATTGTGGGAGTAAATCAGGCAGTCGTCTGAGTATAATATTGCCTGTGATCTCTGGCTTACATGTGGAAAGTCATGTAGGAATATGTTGAAGAGATAAGGTGCCAGGATGCTACCTTGTGGTACGCCGCTGCTAACTGAACCCAATGATGAAGACGAGTTGTTAATTTGGACCATGAATTTACGTAACATGAAGAAGCTTCGCATTATTTTTACTAGATATGGGTCGAAGCCAATTTGAATCAACTTATATAGAATTCCGATATGGCAAACGGAATCGAAAGCTTTTTGAATGTCGAGGGATATTGCAACTGTGCATTTTTTGCCCTCAGATTACAAGTTATGTCATCATGGAACTTGAGGAGAGCATGTTGTGTGGAATGTCCAGGTTTGAATCCGAATTGATAATTGGAAATCGGACTTATGGGTAATTCATTTTCCATTTTTTCTTTTAGGATGGCTTCGAATATTTTTCCAACATTGGACAAAAGGGATATAGGCCGGAAATCTTCAACGCAGTCAGTACCTGATTTCTTTTTAATGGGAATAATTCTGGCTAGCTTCCATTGTGTTGGAAAATAGCCGTTGTCGATACAATTATTAAACAAACAAGTCAGAAGATTGATGGCAGATTCAGGAAATTTCTTGATGATGAAATTGGAAATCCCATCAGGACCAGTAGACTTTTTAGTGTTTATATTTGCTATAATACTCTTTATCTTTTCAGGAGCTGTGAAATGTAACGTGTCTGTATTATTCAAGGCGTCAAAATCGACATCAAAGGAGTATATACGTGAAGCAGTGGCATCTAGGCAGGAGGCAACAGTAGAATTAAGATTGTCCACTGGTTGTAAAGGTGATGACTCTTGAAATATTGACGAATAAAAGGACTGAAACGATCTACAATTTCGGTGCTATTTGTAAATATATTGTTACCATATTGTAGCGTTTTGCAAAAATGCGGCCGCTTCATTACCAAATCCGAGGATTCAAACTTTAAGACCAACTTAAGGGAAAGTGATCGGAAAATGTGGGCAAGGTGGAAATACGATAATTTTCAATCCCCTGATTGACGAGATGTGAACTTAATAAAGAGTGGTCTAAGAAAGACGGACCGTTGGAATATGACGTGGTAGTGTCGCACAGTCGAGTAACATCCAAAAAGTTGTTATTAAGCCAGGAACGTAAAACTTTCCCATTTGTAGTAATTGTGCTGTCATGGTATTTATGCTACAATAATACAGGTATATGCATCGCCTAACTGATTTGAAAAACAAGGTGAAAATACATTCAACGTTTGAGTATAAAACGCCTGTTAGACTATGAACTAATACTATGATTTAAACTGTCAATCCCATAGAATATACGTCAAATAAAATCCAGTGGATTTAGAAATATGATTTATTTGACGTATATACTATGGAATTGACATTGGGAATCGAGTGGATTTATAAGTTGTTGAGGGAAGGTTTATACCGTGAGTTTACATATATAACCTTGGTCAGATTTAGAGGTGGCTAGGTGGTGGTACAATATTCAACATTGGTTAGAGAAATGAGAGTGGAGTCGGTTAAGGGAAACGTAGGTAGCCTAGGATAAATGATGTCTAACCAGCGGGTGTGAAGGTGGAGGAGGGAAGGGTTTTTGCTTTGTTGGAATTGACTGTGGTATCGTGGAAGTAGTACATTTGAGTAGTGGGAACGAAAAGACAACGTTATAGACAGACGTGCATGCCTTGGTGAAGGGTTCCTTGCATTTGGATAGTGGTCTTGTCTTATGGAGTATGTTAGAGCCAATACATATCAATGTGGACATGGCGTTGAATGCTACTGTAAAATAGGGCAGAAGGTTGCTTTGGCCAGTGGAGTAAGGGATATTGCAAGCAACGGTACTGATCTTGATTATAGCTCATTTGCACCAAAATTAGGGGTGGTGATAGCGAAGATGCCAAAAGTGTAGGCCAAAGTGTTTCGGTTAATCACAACATATTAGGTACACCACGGTTTCACGTTACCGGGGCGGAATAATGTCAAACGCCAAAGGGGCTTGGTTGCCTTATGGCCTCGAGTTCCATGGTTTAACTAGAACGAAGAGTTATCTATGTGACTTTATTGACCATTGTTTCTTGAGGAATGTGTACCTGTGCTACTACCTGTGGTTGCTTGGTAGGACAAGGGGACCAACACATGAGGATTAATGCATTCTATCGCAATCCATAAACAGTCCGGTATTGGTTTCATTGTTTTGCCTTTTGTTTTGTAGCCATGGTGATATAAAATGAGCCATTGGATTCTCTGGCCCGTAAAATATATGTAGACGAGTATTTTTTTGGGCATTTTAAATTTTTTATGTTATTTTAATAATTTAAATATTTTTTGCCAGAAATACATGTGATACCACCATTGCCAAGAGGTGGTATGAATCATATGTATGTTTTGTGGATCTCGTTCGTTTGACAGGTCAGGGTTGGGAGCTACGTACGTCTATGTAAAGTTGCACGTAAGAGCGTATGTAAGAGCGCAATCAAAGAGCATTAACTCCAGTTTAAAATTAGGCAATTTTTTTAAATTTCAAGGACGGTCGTACCATGAACTGGGACCGTTTATCAAGCATGAACAATTTGTTGGTAGAAGAGAGTTGTCTATACGTGCCCGAGAACGCTATGGAAATGAGTGCAATTGAGGCTAAATTTCGTATGAAAGGTTTCTATCTTTCATTTGTGTTGAGAGTTCTGATTACTGAAGTAACGAAAGTTAAATTGAAATTGAATTGAAAAGTTCAAGGATTAATAAAATATTCTGAAGCCCATATAAACTTTTGTGCAATTTGGTTGAAAGTTAATTGCAAATTTGGAAAATTTAAAGTTTCTTTGAGAGTAATTTTGCAGTGCATAATACATATATACAAAATGTGAGTAAACTTGGTGGCTTTAAGTGATTACATTATCAATTAGGCCGTTCTACATAGTTCTTGCGGTTAACTTGGCTAATATATATCTGGAAGGCAGTGCGACGCTTAAAACCAAATTTGGCGCTGCGTATAGGGCGTAAGACGTAGTGGTTGTGGGTAATGTCAACAAACTGGATCTCGATGAGAGCAATTTCCAATTGTTACCTACTCTCCACTTAAGGTCCACGGCTGTTCCCCTTTTTGTGGATGCACGCAAAGAATATACAGCTAAGTGTAGCATAACCGTAGGAGGAATTTTTAAACCAGCAGATTTGTGTCTGTGTGTTGTCCGTATATTAGAATTGTGTGTTATACTTTAAGTTGAATTAAAATCTGAGTATATAAATTGCAATAGGGAAGTCTCATAAGAGTAGGGTTTAATAACGATAATAAAAATAATATCATCTGAGTGTAAGGGATCTATCCGACCCAGACACGAGAACTAAGGGGGATACGCAACAGTAATGGCGCCCAAAAAATATATATCCGTTCAGAGTCCCAGTTGTATCATAACTGGGACAGAAAATAATAGCAAACGTAAGAGTGAAACATATTTCCGGCAACGAATAAAATTGGCGAGCATGCACCAAAAGGAATCTTATATTTGCTGAATGTAACAGTTTCTTTTGGGGCAAAGTATGTGAAACTTGAAACCATCCAAGGAAAGAAATTGAGAGCTCAAGATATTATATATTTGATGGCACAATTTCGGTCCATAAATTCAGTGTTCGAAACCCATTGAAAGTTTTTGTTATGGATGTTCGAATAAGTTGTCTTGTAGTAGAAAATGTGACTAAATAACCAATGTATAGGTAGCAGCATAAATAACCTATCTCGTCATATGCAAGTCATTTTCATCCTTCCTTTATGTTAAATTTGCTCAGTGTAATAGACATATTTCGAATCATATAGCACTCGTCGAATTATACTACATTGTTATCCTTCTGCATTATCATTTATTATTAGTTCGGTTATTGTAGAACGCTTATGCCAACAAAATGCCTCTTGAACACTCACCTAGCTCAGGGTGGTCAAAGTGGTACTCAAAGCATTTCAACCTTACCTTAGAACAAAATCGTCCTGCACATAGTCCATTAATGGATTTCTCGCAACCAACTCCGGCAATTCAGCAGTCTACTCAAAGACAAAACGATTGTCCGGAAAAGTATGTGTCGATGGTTACTACTCTAATAACGGAATCGAACAACTCCTATAGGCCTCAGTTAGAAGAGTGGTTAGAACAACGCATTCAGGCAGGCTTCGATAGTATAATCAGGGAGCTAAATAAAATGTCGGTTGGGAATAATCAGACCGATTCTGACTTAGAAAATAGTAGCATTGGATCCTCTAGACTATACGGGGCAGTAGGTGGCCAGGAGCCGGTCGGCGGGGCACCCATTAAACATAGAGTTTGTAGTGAGAATTTGGCTCAACGCCGGCTGGATTTTAATGGGGATGCACAGGTGCCAACATGACATGGAGAGAGCAATCAAAACCAACAAATCCATCAACATATGGTTCCAAATGTTACAGGTAGAATTCCGATTTTAATGGATAAATGGAATGTGTGCTTTGATGGAAAACCAGATGGACTAGACGTTGAGGATTTTGTTTTTTGGATCGAGCATCTCCAGCGGCTTTATGGTTGCCCTTGGAGTGAAGTTATACGGGATTTTCAACTACTCTTAAAAGGTGATGCTAAAGAATGGTTCTGGGTGCTTATAGGTAACAAGGAAATAAACAATTGGACCGACTTGAAAGAAGCCTTGATTCAACAGTACCGGTCGAATTAGAAGCGAGTTTGAGTATCTTCGAGACTTAGAAGAGAAGAAGCAATGCCTGGGGGAGTCGATTGATAAATATTTTCAAGCTATGAAGAAACTTCGGGCAAAGCTTCGAACTCCACTACCTGAGCCCGATATGATAAGAATTGTTAAAAGAAATCTACGTCCGGATTTGTCTCATATCATATACGCATTGAAAATTTACACCATAGACCAATTGCGAGATGAATGTAAGGAATTAGAAAAAAACTATTTAAAGAAGGAAAAATTCTCGCAACCGGTACTGAAGCAATCCCAGCCCATGCGCCGGAACTACCCAGTAAATGAAATTTATATAGATGAACAACCGGATGAGCAGCGGGAAGACGATATTGTGGGGGTTGAAGAAATAAGTCAAAATAAAGTGATGGAGCGGAGGCAAACAACACTCAAAGGCGGGAGAGATACGCCCCAGTCCAGCTCCCAAACAATGAGACAGGTAATGGACTGTTCAAGCGAGGTAGGGGATTCTCGGTATCAAGTATCTGTCCTGGAAAGAAATAAAAATGTAACAAAAAGCATTATGAAAGAATTATATCCCAGAAAATATAAGAGTTATAAGGAAAGATTACAAAATTATAATAGGGTTAGAGATAGGATTTTCAATAGGAAGGATATTAATGTTAGGATTCACAATAGCGACACTCGGAGTGATCATAGTGAAGAGGGAATAGAAGATAGCAAAATGGTTAATAGTAAAATAATTAGAATAAGGAAATCTAGATATAAATTTAGAAATAAGAAAGAAATGTGTAAATTAGTTAGACAATCCATTCAAAATTGTCCTTCGGTAATAGACATAGACACAGTAGATAGTAGGGCATATGTTACTTTCATGATAGGAAATGTCAGTATAAATGGTCTGTTAGATTCAGGAGCCTCAATCAGGGCAAAGAGTCGGATAAATTAATGGACCAAATTGAGGCCAAAGTTTATCCATTCTGTACTTCAATAAGAACTGCAGGAGGCAACAATTTTCCTGTAGTAGGAAAAATACAAGTTACAGTGAAGTATAATGATGTCGAGAGAGAAATGGTATTTTATTTGTGTCCCTATCTGGTTCAGACCGCGTATCTAGAGGTTGATTTTTTTTAAAACCTTCCAAATAGCCACTACCATCTTTGGGGTTGACAAAACAAGCAAAGAGGTGCTAAAAGACTATCCCGCCGTAATACGCAAGGCGTCTGAGCACGAGCTGACAGAAGAAATGAGCCGGAAGTTAGATGAGGTTAAAAAGATGTTCAAATCGTATGAAGAACATGGATTAGGAAGAACTAAGTTAGAAATGCACACCATCCAGCTGGTAGAAGGGGCCCAACCTATAAAAGAAAGACATTACCCAGTTTCTCCAGCGGTTCAAAACCTGATATACGCGGAGGTAGATGAGATGCTTAGGCTAGGGGTTATAGAAGAATGTTACAGCCCATGGAGTAATCTTTCAACATTGGTCCGAAAGCCCGGAAAGAATCGATTATGTCTGGATCCGAGGAAACTAAATGAACGCACTGTTAAAGACGCATACCCTATCCAGAATATCGAGGGAATCCTGAGCAGACTTGAGGACACCCACTTTATAAGCAGTGTGTACCTCAAGTTTGTTTTGGCAAATCGAATTAGACCCGCAATCAGGGATGGAAAATTAAAAATTTCAAAAAGTACTAAAATGGTACTTTTTTTCACAAAAGGCACTTTTTTATAATTTAAGAAAAAAATTTCTTCAGTAAAAAATACAACAACAAAGGCTTATATATATTAAATCTGAAGAATGTTGCAAAATCGTATATATTTGTATACCATACCGGAGTCATTTGTCATTCCGTTTATAACACATCGGAATATTCGTCGGAGATCCTATAATGTAAATAACCATGCCTGTCCGTCTGTTGAAATAAAGATACAATGTACAATCGCAATATTTTAATTAAACTCCTAGGATGTTTGGTATTAAAAATGGGCTCTACTGGTTCACGTTTCGATATAGCCCCCATACAACTGTACCTCCAGATTTTCTTTATTTTGAAGGTTTGCGCCATTTTAAAATACCATAATTGTTGAAATTTGGTATTTAGTTTTCGTTGGGTCTACAAAAATCTCCCCGCAATTTGTCAGTGCAGATCCACGTTCTTATATATTTAAATGATGTATTTTATATTGGATATCGTTCTAAAACATTCCTATAGAAAATTGTGGGAATAAATGCACGCTTTACTATAGCCTAGAGCTGGCAAACTATCGATAGTGCCACTATCCTTTTGATCGCTGCCGTAAAGCTTTGTTTATATTGCCAAAAAAAATTTTGGTGGCCGATGAAAACTTTCTTTTACGTCAGTAATCAAAATTATTGTCGGATTATCGATATTTTGGTAGCACTAATTTGGCCCCCTAGAGCAGGTATTGCGATTCTCAGATTGTAAAGTACTACGATACCGCTCGATATGAAACATTTTAAATGATTAGTCTACTGTAGTGACTGTATCTTGGTATTTCGGATTGTCAATGGGTGGAAGAGCGCCACGAAGAAAATGATCAATATAGGATTCATTTCTAGCAATTTGCATGAATAAAAATTTCAACCTTAGAAGCACAGTGTGAATTTTGCATTTTCATTTCTACACAAAATTTTTCTAGAAATGGTACTGAATTGGCCGCGGTGGTTCTTCGGTACTTTTTATAGTGAAATGGTACTGAAAAAAGTACTATTGTACTGAATTTTCCATCCCTGCCCGCAATCCCGGCCCTACACCGCATTCACAGTACCTGGACGGCCTTTATACCATGACAATAGGGTTAAATCGAAATTTTGTTATCAGGAGTTGCATTATCTTGGGTTCATAGTGGGTGGAGGAATTATGAGAAACGTCAGAGAGGTACGCAGTTTTATAGGAGTAGCTGGCTAGTACCGTAGATTTATTCGAAATTTTTCGGAATTAACGGCTCCGCTTACAAACCTAATAAAAAAAGACAGAAAATTTGTAATTACTAAGGAAGTGCTGGACAGCTTCAACAAATATGCTTCAACCTATGCGCCTGTTTTAGTCCATCCGAACCATTTACGATAATAACGGACCACGCGAGCTTAAAGTGGTTAATGTCGCTGCGAGATCTGAATGGCAGACTAGCACGTTGGGCACTACAGCTCCAAATGTTCGATTTTGACATTTTACATAAAAAGGGATCGGAAAACATTGTTGCCGATACCTCGTCTAGGTCTGTGGAGGAGATCTTGATGCCCGAGGATGCAGTCGGGTTTGATACGATTGAATTCGAATCCGAGGAGTATCTGGACTTAATAAAAACCATTGAGGAAAACAGGGACAAGTTTCCGGACATACAAGTTGAACATGGGATGGTGTTTAAGAGGACAAACACACGAGCGGATATGGAACTAGAAGAGTATGAGTGGAAAGTGTGGGTACCAGAAAACCTAACAACCACTTTAATCCAGATGGCACATGAACCGGAGGAAAAATCCCATGGAGGAATTAGAAAAACGTTAGGTCACCACAGACTCAAATATTATTGGCCAAATATGGCAGTGCAAGTCAGCAACTTCATCAAAAACTGTAAAGTTTGTAAAGAATGCAAGAGCTCAAATCAATATCTCATGCCGCAGATTGGAAATGAAGTCCAAACTGACCGCCCTTTCCAGAAATTATATGTTGATTTTTTGGGGAAGTATCCCCGTTCTAGAAAGGGAAATGCGTATGTGTTAGTAGTAGTTGACCACTTCACAAAATTCTTATTTTTAAAGCCATTGAAAGAAGCCACCAGTGGCCAGGTTATCAGATTTCTGGTAGATAATGTGTTTCAACAGGTTGGAATCCCTGAAACCATTCATACGGACAATGGTAAACAGTTCGTGTCGAAGGAATTCCAGAAAATGATAAAGGGTTACAAGATAAACCATATGAAAACGGCGTTTTATGCACCTCAGTCCAATGCGGCGGAAAGAGTCAACCAGAGTGTACTCAACGCTATCCGATCTTACGTAGATAACGACCACAAAAACTGGGATTTGAATTTGCCCAAGATTGAATTGGCCCTTAGAACAGCTGTCCACTCAGCAACTGGGGTAACTCCCTTTTTTGCTCTATTTGGTCAAAACATTTTCACATGCGGTAAAGATTATAAACTAGCTAGGAAGTTGAAATCGCTGAGCGACAATGAACTTCTATTGCTAGATAATAATGATTGGATAAACATAATTAGGGATATGATTAAGGAAAATCTACATCAGGCGTATGAAAGAAGTGCGCTGAGATATAACCGGAAGGCCAGAGTAGTAAGGTTTCAACCCGAACAGGAGGTCTACAAACGCAATTTTGTTCTGAGTAAATTTCAAGACAGTCGAAACGCTAAATTTTTCCGCGTGACATTTCATAGTTTCACCCCATTGCGAGCATTTTTTCTAATCATGCCTATTATGGTGACGATAAGCAGGGACATAGATAAAGTAAACGTTTATGTCCTAAGTCTTTTGTTGATTGCCCGGCTAACTCTATATTTTCTGTAAGACCGTAGATCTCCCATATGCATCTTATGGGGAAAAGGGGCAGGCTAGTAGAGTGGGTGTAGCCTACGTTGGGCGCGAAAACTCAAATCATATTCTTAATAATATAACTCCAGAATAGAGGAAAATAATAGCTATGTTGGAGCTTGTTAAGTAGATAAGCTTATCATAGCTATATTTTTCTAAATACACCCATCTGAATGTATTGGGAACACCCATTCAAAGCTTATAGGCTAGACATCAAATGTGTTTTTTCATGGTTTAAAAAGTAACTGGTTCGTATGAATTACGAAGCGAACAATGTTACAATAACGACATTGTTTCATAGAAATTAAATTGTCAGTGGAAATCCAAATACTAAGGTTGTTCAAGAGTAGTTAAAAAAAAGAGTTTCTGCAAATGAATGGAAGTATTTAAAAGTTAATCTTAATTGCCTTTGATTATAATCTGGGAAGAATGTGATACGTTATAAATTTCATATAGAATTTATAGGGCAATGTACATGAAAGATTACACATGTATTCATTAAAGTTGAAATATTCTCGGTAGATACTAGCAAATTCTAATTAGGTGGTTTACAAAAGGACAAATAGAGATAAAGAGCCAACTGATTGTCACGTAAATCTTGTGTAGTGCATGGCTTTGCTAGTACACTGCTTTTGTAGGCTGAGAGCTTTCAGATTAGTTATGGAAAGTGCAATCGTTTAACGACGAAGGTAGTTAGGACATAGGGAATGTTAAAATATATTTGTAAAAAGACAAAATTTCGGCAAGAAATTGCGTGTTAGCATGTGGGAGACTGATTAATAATTCCAAAGCCCTCGGGGCGATCGTTTTATCATCCTGTTTAAGAAGTAGCAGGTAACCGAATTAACTCTTAGAGGGGAGTGTGATGTCTAGCGAAATAGTAATGAGGTGCAATGTAGGTATTAACGACATAAGGAGGTCTAAATATACCAGTACTTATCATCCCTCACACTGGTGTTCCTGCTGTAAACATGGTAACCCCAGAGTTTTGTTGAGGGAAGGTTTATACCGTGAGTTTACATATATAACCTTGGTCAGATTTAGAGGTGGCTAGGTGGTGGTACAATATTCAACATTGGTTAGAGAAATGAGAGTGGAGTCGGTTAAGGGAAACGTAGGTAGCCTAGGATAAATGATGTCTAACCGGCGGGTGTGAAGGTGGAGGAGGGAAGGGTTTTGGCTTTGTTGGAATTGGCTGTGGTATCGTGGAAGTAGTACATTTAAGTAGTGGGAACGAAAAGACAACGTTATAGACAGACGTGCATACCTTGGTGAACGGTTCCTTGCATTTGGATAGTGGTCTTGGCTTATGGAGTATGTTATAGCCAATACATATCAATGTGGACATGGCGTTGAATGCTACTGTAAAATAAGGCAGAAGGTTGCTTTGGCCAGTGAAGTAAAGGATATTGCAAGCAACGGTACTGATCTTGATTATAGCTCATTTGCACCAAAATTAGGGGTGGTGATAGCGAAGATGCCAAAAGTGTAGGCCAAAGTGTTTCGGTTAATCACAACATATTAGGTACACCACGGTTTCACGTTACCGGGACGGAATAATGTCAAACGCCAAAGGGGCTTGGTTGCCTTATGGCCTCGAGTTCCATGGTTTAACTAGAACGAAGAGTTATCTATGTGAATTTATTGACCATTGTTTCTTGAGGAATGTGTACCTGTGCTACTACCTGTGGTTGCTTGGTAGGACAAGGGGACCAACACATGAGGATTAATGCATTCTATCGCAATCCATAAACAGTCCGGTATTGGTTTCATTGTTTTGCCTTTTGTTTTGTAGCCATGGTGATATAAGATGAGCCATTAGATTCCCTGGCCCGTAAAATGTATGTAGACGAGTATTTTTGTTGGGCATTTTTAAATTTTTTATGTTATTTTAATAATTTTAATATTTTTTGCCAGAAATACATGTGATACCACCATTGCCAAGAGGTGGTATGAATCATATGTTTTGTGGATCTCGTTCCTTTGACAGGTCAGGGTTGGGAGCTACGTACGTCTATGTAAAGTTGCACTTAAGAGCGTAATTAAAGAGCATTAACTCCAGTTTAAAATTAGGGATTTTTTAAATTTCAAGGACGGTCGTACATTGAACCGGGACCGTTTATCAAGCATGAACAATTTGTTGGTAGAAGAGAGTTGTCTATATGTGCCCGAGAACGTTATGGAAATGAGTGCAATTGAGGCTAAATTTCGAAAGGTTTCTATCTTTCATTTGAGTTGAGAGTTCTGATTACTGAAGTAACGAAAGTTAAATTTCGGTTTAAATAAACAAAAACCTGTTTATTTATGTGACAGCAAATTGAAAAGTTCAAGGTTTAATAAAATATTCTGAAGCCCATATAGACTTTTGTGCAATTTAGTTGAAAGTTAATTGCAAATTTGGAAATTTTAAAGTTTCTTTGAGAGTAATTTTGCAGTGCATAATATATACAAAATATGAGTAAACTTGGTGGCTTTAAGTGATTAAATTATGAATTAGGCCGTTCACCATAGTTCTTGCGGTTAACTTGGCTAATATATATCTGGAAGGCAGTGCGACGCTTAGAACCAAATTTGGCGCTGCGTATAGGGCGTAAGACGTCCGGCTCACTTAGCTGTCTGGAAGCAACTTTATGGTTGTGGGTTATGTCAACAAAGTGGATCTCGATGAGAGCAAGTTCCAATTGTTACCCACTCTCCACTTAAGGTCCACGGCTGTTCCCCTTTTTGTGGACGCACGCAAAGAATATACAGCTAAGTGTAGCATAACCGTAGGAGCAATTTTTAAACCAGCAGATTTGTGTTTGTGTGTCTGTGTGTGTTATACTTTAAGTTGAATTAAAATCTGAGTATATAAATTGCAATAGGGAAGTCTCATAAGAGTAGGGTTTTATAACGATAATAAAAATAATATCATCTGAGTGTAAGGGATCTATCCTGCTTAACTAGGCGTTTACACATATACAGTATTGGCAAGACAATAGCAAAGTTACAAACCATTTTCACCAATACACTCATACTTTTCTCTATACATATTTAAAAATTTACAAATGTATTTGTGAAAAAGGTTTGTATTTTTGCTATTGTCTTGCCAATACTGGCATTTGTAAACGCAGGGTAAAAGAAATCCGGATAAGTCATAGTAATATCTCCTGTTAGAGCTCTGATAGGCAGGTTATACTGAGTAGGACCTTAAAATTTTTTTTCGATTTAGTTTTACAGCCGTAAATTTGTCAGGATTAAGAAAAATCTAAGTTTTTATAATTGTTTGTTTCATAATTTTTTTTTACATTATTTTTGTGTTTCTTTTTTTATAAAAATCAAATATATACGGGTGCGTCCTGGAAAAAAGTAATACAATAAAATTTTTACATTATTTTTGTGTTTCTTTTTTTATAAAAATCAAATATATACGGGTGCGTCCTGGAAAAAAGTAATATGTGTTATACGTGTTTTTGTAAAATGTTTTTGCCCATTCGTTCGTCGATTTCATGAACGAAGACACAATTTGGTTTTCATAGCGGTTGACGTTTGTATTAGTGTGACAAACAAATGAAAGCTTTTTATTTTCGTATTTTTTTTTTGTTTTCGTAAAAAAATCAGACGAACGAATACATCAAAAATAGACGAATGGAAAAGACCCATCGTTTTCAATGAAAATTAAATAATTTGAGTAATAAATGGCACAAAACACACCAAAACTGGAAGGGAATTAAATTTTATTCATTTTCATAGAAGCACACGCGTATATGTACATCCGTTTCTTCATATTATCACAATTATTTTTGGACAAATTTGATTACATTTTTTTCTTATTTTTTGTTTGTAATCTGTTTATCGGGGTTGTCATCAAGTAGCAAATTTTACGTACATATGCCTATGCAAAATTCACAAAATAAGTATCATGGAAACACTGAAATATAAAAGCTTTTATGAAATAGACGAAAGCTTTTAGATAAAAACGAATGATTCGTAAAATTTTACAAGAACCAAATTTTGAACGTATACGTTTTAGTACGAACGGTTCGTGTGACAGGGAAGCATTTTTACAAAAACACGCTGTAAGTTTTTCTCGTAAGATGTTAAGAATATGTAATAAATATTAAGTGTTTTGTTATCTAAAATGATGTGCTAATTTGTGTTTTCGGAAGGAAGGAGGGGCTGTGTGGGGATAGGTTTGTGATGTAGGTGTTCATTCGTTGGTGCCTAAGAAAATGGGATTCCTGCATTGGAAGGAACATTAGGTTGGGAGGGTGAAGAGAACGGACCAAAGATATGGATCCCTGGACACATGGGTTGTTCGGTCACATGGTGTGTGTGTGTGTGTTTAGTCCATATATGAAGAAGTTTTGTTTACTGTTGTGATAGTGTCAAAAGGATTGAGAATCCGCGGCAGTTCATATAGCCGGGCCAGACACGAGAACTAAGGGGGATACGCAACAAAGTCTAATCGTACTTTAAAACGCATTTTACATTTAGCATGTTTTATAAAACATGCATGACTTATGTTGTCAATTCCTTACAATATATGTCAAATAAATGTCGTATACTCACAAAACACCTGTTTTAAGTGCAAGTGTAATAGTACGTTTACGGATTTAACAAACCCACTGGGTTTCAAACGTCAACTCCATTACTCACATTTCAAATAATCCTTATAATACCCCGGTTACACTGTTGAAGGTTAACCCACTGGGTTTAATAGATCCAGTGGGTTAATCTTTGCTGTTTACACTTAGCTTTTCGAGGGTTAAACTGTCAGCTGATGTTTGTTTACGTATACATACAAAATAACTAATAAAGTCGTGTGTTACACTTTTACAATTTCTCGTATGATATATCGTCCTCTCTTTGCTCATATTTGTATATTTTACACACAGGGATACATTTTTGTGTCATGGTATCAATCTTACTTTTTGTTAAAAAAGTGTCTAATGAAAAAAAAAATAATTTTATGATTTCCAAATAACTTTTGATTTATTAACTCCATAAAATCTCATGCGACCAATCGTAAACGTGTAAAACACGACAAACTCTGTTGCAAAAACAGTTGCAACTTTACTTTTTGAGTAGAGTTCGATTTTTTGCACAAATACCGAAAACAACACTGTATTTTTGGTGGATTTGTGCCGGATTTAAAATAAACTCAGTCATGAGAGGATTTACAGCGTGTTTTTGTAAAAAGTTTTTGCCCATTCGTTCGTCGATTTCATGAACGAAGCCACAATTTGGTTTTCATAGCGGTTGACGTTTATATTCGTGTGAAAAACAAATGAGAGCTTTTTATTTTCGTAATTTTTTTGGTTTTCGTAACAAAATCAGACGAACGAATACGTCAAAAATAAACGAATGGAAAAAACCCATCGTTTTGAATGAAAATTAAATAATTTGAGTAATAAATGGCACAAAACACACGAAAACTGGAAGGGAATGCAATTTTATTTATTTCCATAGAAGCACACGCGTATATGTACATCCGTTTCTTCATATTATCACAATTATTTTTGGACAAATTTGATTATTTTTTTTTCTTATTTTTTGTTTGTCATCTGTTTATCGGGATTGCCATCAAGTAACACAATTTACGTACAGATGCCCACGCAACATTCACAAAATAAGTATCATGGAAACCCTGAAATATAAAAGCTTTTATGAAATAGACCACAGTTTATACAGTTGGCCATTCAGAGTTCTGTTAACAACATTTGACAATAAACATAATAGATTGTTCATTATTGTGATTTGATTTCCTTTGTATTTTATGTATTTGACAGCAAACTTAATAGTCAGGGCTAACTAGTTTGGGCTGAATGGCCAACTGTATAAACTGTGAAATAGACGAAAGCTTTCAGATAAAAACGAATGGTTCGTAAAATTTTACAAGAACCAAATTTTGAACGTATACGTTTTAGTACGAACGGTTCGTGTGACAGGCAAGCATTTTAACAAAAACACGCTGTTAATTTTTGTATGGCAAATCTGGCCAGATTTGAGCAGATTAAGCAAATAAATCCTCATAAAGTGGGTTAACCCGGCAAAAAGCTGTAGTGTAACCGTGATATAAAGAAGTTTAACCCAGCAAAAGGCTATAATATAAACATGGCCTAAAATGCGTTTAATACCCCGTTTGCAGTTAAACGGATTTAATAAACCCACTGGGTTTCAAATGTCAATTCCATAGCGCAAACGTCAAAATCATCATATGGAAGATTAACCCGGCGGGAATCTCTAAAGCTGTAAACACATCCAACGGTTGGGTAACGTTTTGCGTTTGGCATCGACGCCCAAAAATTTCTCATGTTCTATTATAGTACGGTTATAGTACGTTTATATATAACCGGATTTATCAAACCCACTGGGTTTCAAATGTCAACTCCCTTGCGTATACGTCAAATAAATCCTCATTAAGAAGGTTAACCCTGCAAAAGGCTATAATATAAACATGCCCTTACATTAGAGTTTTTTGCCGGGTTAACCCACTTCATGAGTATTTATTTGACGTTTGCGCTATGGAATTAACATTTGAAACCCAAACTCACTGGTTTAATTCGGTTAAGTGTAAAACTCCGTACACACTAGAGCTTTTTGCCGGTTTAACCTTCTATGAGGTTTTGTTTGACATATAAGCAATGGAACTGACATTTAAAACCCAGTGGGTTTGTTAAACCCGGTTATATGTAAATGTACTATAACCGGGATTTTAGGCTTCAAAGTTAAGGCCTGCGTACATAAGCTGCCTTGCCTGCTTACCTTGCATGCTTCTGATAAAAGAATAAAAAAGAAAAGGGCAACCCAGTTCGAAATTTGCTCGGCCTTCTTTATTCTTTTATTTTTATTATGTCAGAAATGAAGCAGGAAAGCAAGGCAATCAGGCAAGGCAGCTTATGTACGCAGGCCTTTAAAAAATTTTTGAATAATGTTCGAGATCGTACGTTCCACCAACAGACTTGACGATGTATGAAGTACAAAAAAATTGAATTTGGCGTTTTGACGCCGGTGTTGATTTTGACATTTCTTTGCTTACATGCAAGGCGAATTTAACAAGGTGATCCAAAAGACGAATTAGGGCAAAATCAGGTCGTAGTCTTTATATGCTGTCAAAATTTTTTGCGCGAAATATCCACAAAAGTTAGAAGAAAACGGTCAAATATTCTTCGGGAAGCATACATGAAGACGTTGTACACAGATATTCTTTATGGAAGTGAATTATTTGTTATTTATTTTTGATTAAAAATATGTTTTGAGAACAAATGAAGACATCAGTTGGTATTACTGTATCACCTTCTTTCTTGTACCATGATTACATGACAATCAAACACATTGACGCATTTTTGAGGTTATTCTTGTTTTTTTGTTTCTCAATTTATAATAAAAATTATATAATATCAATGTTTGAGGAGGAATTGTATTATATATTTCTATTTCTTAAATTTTGTGCACCAAACTATTGCATTGTTTACATAAAACATATGGCTGACGACGGCGTTAAGGGAGTTTACACTATCTATCAATGACATATGAGCTGTCAATTCTTTTATCCATTCGATATCCTTTATGTTTGTCAAAGTCGATACCACTTTTAGTTTTTGCGTTCACACTAGCATACAATTTCATATAACCACAAAATATAAATCACGCAAATAACACAATTTATATTGTTAAAAACTTTAGGTCTGTTCCATTACTTCTGAAAAAATTCTGGCAAAAGTTGTAAACTGCTCCCATATGAATTGTATGGTGTCTGAAGTAAAGGAACGCTTTTCGAGTAAAATGTGGTAAAACTTGAAGATTCGTTAACGTAAAGGAACAGAGCTTTTAATCGCACTCACATTTTCGTTTTCGTTGCCTATTTCCTTAATTTTTTGGTAAAATTGTTTTCTTCTAACAATTAATTTCTCAACTGCATACGAAAATACATGGCCGAATAGAGCGCTCCCTAAATGAAAAATGTACATATGAGTTGCCGCATCATTTTGATAGATGAAGATTTTCATAGTGGTCACACTATTGGTCTGTTCCAGAACTGCAAGAATCTACTAATTTTTACTATTTTTTCCGATGACATAAAGGAAAAAATGCTATCGTAGTAAAAAATAGTAGCTTCTTTAGAGCTGGCAAAAAATCGATGGCACTATCGATAAAATCGATTATTTTTTAAAAATTAAATATCGATAGATAGTTTTTCCTATCGATATTATCGCAACAAAAACCTCCAACCTAAAATGCATTGAAATAAATAGAAATTTTGCTGCTTTTCGGGTTTGTGTGTGAGAAAGTAAGTCCGTAGTCACAAGTACACATTTTTCGGAAAAGTAAAATGTATTTTTTTAATATTTTTATAAAATAAAAGCAATTGTTTATTTTCCTTTACATTTCTGTAAACTACTTGTGCAAAATGTCAAGAAAAGCATTGATATTTCCACCATTTTCATCTCCAAGTTAATGGTGTTGACAACTTAACGATAATATCGATAGCAATCGATATTTTAAAATATTATATCGAAAATATCTAATGTTTAGAATATCGATGGTTTGCCAGCTCTAAGCTTCTTGCAGGTTCTGGAACAAAGCATATGTGTACAACATTCGCAGGTAGCAAATTTGAAATCTCATATGACATTCATAGACCCCTTTATTAAACGTTTTATGTGTGTTACCAACGCCCAACGGCCCAACGTGAGTCGACGGCGACAGACGACATGAAGCTTCAAAACAAACGTTGCATTTGTTTAGGGCTTAAATGCCTCGGTACACACGGTTCGATGAGTGTCGCGTTACAACAACCACACGAAAACTTCAAGAACAAACTTGGCACAACTTACACATTATTCATGTGGTTGTTGTTTTCAAGACGTGACGCGACTCACAACGGACCGTAAAGCCTCCGGCACATACAGTTCGTTGAGCTTCGCGTTACAACAACCACACGAAAACTTCAAGAGCAAACTTGGCATTACTTACACATTTTTCATGTGGTTTTGCCGGGGCCTGATGTGCGGCGGCCTTAATGCAAACGCCGTTTAAAGTTATGTGTCATTTCTGGTAGAAGCAAAAAATGCATTTTATGAATTTTATGATTAAGCAACAATACGGGTAAAAACTGGTAAAAAGTGCAAGTATGATTGCTCATGGGTAAAAACTTTTATTCTTCTACCAGAAATGACACAAAACTTTACTCAAATCGTTGGATGTGTTTTAGCTTAAATACAGTGGTGAGGCCGCTGCACATACAGCGCGTTGGCATCACTTACACATTTTTCATGTGGTTGTTGTATGCATTTGGCCCAGTAAAGCATTGCATGGAACAGCGCATGGCAGTATAAGAAGGTAATCTCATTTGAAAACCCCGTCCTTGAGCTGCCAAATACAACCATGCCTAAAAACAAATCTAAATGTTGTTTTTTTAATTGTATGTCAATGACAACAATCACAACATACTGGCATACTATTTGTTTACGTTCTTTGAAATATTTGTTTGAAGCAATCCATATTTCAATAATTACACTTCATGCCCTCTACATTTCAATAGTAACAATTTTCATAGTTTTGTACCTTTGTCATTGTGAGTGTGTAAATATTCCAATTTCCCATTGTGATTGATTCATTGTATTTTAAAGTTAACTGCATTCTGTAACTACCCAGCAAAATTTGACGGAATGGGTTCTTTGCGATGACGTGATTTCATGTCATCTTTTGCATTGGTTCAAAGGAAGTCGTGAAAAATCCGATCTTTTCATTAGGATTTGAACCAATGCAAAGGAAGTCGTGAAAGATCCGATCTTTTCATCAGCATTTGTACCCATTCCATCGCTCCAATAGAGATGATGTTTGTGTTTTTATTTACACACCTGTTTATTTTCATTTTGGTATGTTCCAGTACTGCAAAAATCTACTAATTTTTACTATTTTTTCCGATAACATAAAGGAAAAATTGTTATCGTAGTAAAAATAAGTAGATTCTTGCAATTTCTGGAACAGACCAAAGTTGTTAGAACTGTCGTCGTGATGTTGTCTTACATTTCCTGCATATCAAACAACTAAAACTTCTAAACAATTGGTATTATATGAAGTCCCAACCATCGAGCTAAAAATAGAATCGGACTGCACACATTGCTATTTTAAAAGTTCCCTTGTCTGTTCTAAATCTGACATAGAATGAAATCAATCAAATCTCGCTTCTTGGAATTTGAAAAAAAGTCCGAAACGAAAAGGAACAAGAATCTGAAAATAAAGAAGAAACTACTTTTGGAAAGAAACAATTAAAAATAAATTAATTAAGCATAAATGGTATTTTCCATAAAAAGTCTCTCCTCCCCGTTCGTTACATTTTGTTCTTAGAGATCCCTAAAGCAAGCCGGGTTGTAGATTCCTACATATTTCCGTGACTAAACAAAAGAGTATAAATTACCAAAATGTTGTTTTAAAATAACAAAATTATAAAATAAAAGTAATTTACGAAATAAAAATACTTAAAGGAGTGCATTTGGAGTCCATGTTGAAATCTGAACTGGTGATGGGAAGATAATTGAAAAAACCTTTTGTAAGATGAAAGAATATCAGTTGCGGAGAACGGAGGAAGTAATCTTTTGCGTTGCAGCGGTGGTGATTACAATTTTGGATGTAAACTTTTGAAAAACTAAACTGATAAATTAATTGTAGCTATTTCATGTATTCGTTTGAATTAATAAAGAGTTTTGTTTTTCATGAAAACTATATTTAAATACAACATTTCCATTTTCCAAACAAGACATGAAAATTTCATGCCAAGGGGTTGGTGAAAATGACATGTCAAAGCATGGGTGAAAATGACGTGTCAAAGCATTGATGAAAATGACATGTCAAATCATTGGTGGAAATGACATGCCAAAGCATTGGTGGAAATGACATGTCAACGCATTGGTTAAAATGACATGCTTGGGATCCAGAAAAGAACGTCATCTTTTGGGGTTCACGCTCATATAAAATTCATCGATGAAGATGCTAAAAAGATGACATGCTAGATCACTTGCACCCATGATTGAATGTCATCTTTGGCATCGAACATTTTGCTGGGTATGTAAACAATTTATTCTACTACTCTTGTAAAACAACTCATTAATTACTACTTTCGATATGCCATTTTATACAACTTTAAAGTATTACGATTAGTACTTAAGCTTGAAGAAAATTCAATAAAATCGCTCAGTTTGTGATCTACAATCTAACGCGTTACATAACCATCAGATAAGATCACAAGGGGTGATCTCCATTCTAACACGTTATAGTAACTATCAGATAAGATCACAATGAGACAATTTGTCCGTCCGGCAGTCTACAACAATCCTCACTTGTGTTTTCCGGTACAATCGACACGAGATTGTTATATGTTTATATAAAGCAGATTAAAATATTTTCGTAATTTGCCAAAAGTTGACAAACGAAAATGGTATGCGATAGAAATCGTGGCTAATGCGAAAAGTAAGTTGTGAAATATCCATCGCAGCAGAAGAACGCCGAAAACCAGCTGCCAAGGAAAACACTACACTGTTCCGGACGATGCAGCCACCCAAATTGATGCCATGATCCGGCATGTGGGTTGAGACACACTATACGCTGCATTTGTTTTGTTTATGGTTATGATTTTTTATGGACGCAACCTGTCCTGGGGCTGGATTCTGGTTCTATGAAAATTTGGAATGAAAAATGTTCTCTTTATACAATTTTTGATTTGACACTTATATTCTTTATAAACGTTTTCATTTCAAATTTTCATAGAACAAGAATTGAGACCGCGGTTACAGAGTTTTTGAGTCTGGAACAGAGGAACCAGAACCTGTTAACTGAAATAATACATGAACGAACATATTTGGGTTGCTATAACAACAACAACCAATTGATGTGCCGTAAAAAGCCTCCTTGTGCTCACAGCGAACAAGCCGGTGAGTAATTGGGTTGGAGCGAAGATTAGTGGGTTTATATTTATACATTAAATGTGTGATGATTTTTACAGGTCACCAAACCAATGCTGAATTCCCCGTGTCCGTGCTGGCGGAACTCACCAATGAGGGTGTTGACAAGCGGAACATGTTGAAATTGGCTCCTGGTGGCCATGATAGTCGTTTTGTCATCTGCCGAATATTCAGTAGTTTGCCTTAACGAAGGGATCCAACCTTCTTCAACACAAAATAGCTGACACATATTTTTCTGGCCTTTATACAATAAATATAGTAGAAAGCTTGTCCATGATCCACCCAACAAGGTCTTCCCTCGTGTCCGTCGTCTCAAGAACAAAGTTGACTTCTGTGACTGTACAAAATACAATAAACGGAGCGGTTAACCTAAATGTACTAACAACACTTCCCTAATTAAATTGAAAATAAACAGCATAAATATTGTGTCATTTCGGGGTCCATACCTCCGAAAGTTGTTTCCCCCTAGCAAAAAAATAAATAAAATGTTGTAGCCATGACTACTTTCCATTTATTTTATTGATAAACATCAATGATGCGATAACACATATCATCTACATGGACATTTCCTTGAGTAATATAATAAATAACGTAATATAATAATATATAATAAATAATATGCCATTTAGATATGGCACCATTAGCCGGATTTAGCCCATTATCAGGTTTTATTTGCTAAATCCAGCCAAAATCTACCAGATTTCCCCTACAAAAATAAATCCTCCTATTGAGTGGATTTGTTTTAAATCTGGCATAAATTCTCGTATACAACTCTGTTTTTTGCAACATGTTGCTAGAAAATACGAAAAGTTGCAAGCTGGCACAAGAAACAAGGTAGATGCATCGGTGAATTGCTACACTAAAAATAATTAAAAATGTAAAAATTTGTTAACATGGCGGAAAAATTAAATTTGTTTTGATGTACAAAGTTGATATTAATCAAACAAGAATAATATTTATGATTTGTAAACAATAAAATAATTCGTTTATTTACAGTGAGTGTCAAACATATTCGGTTTTCAATTTCACCAATAATAACACCTCAGTATTTTAGAACCCCATAACCAATATTCAAAAAACCAAATACTTAAAAAATGTTGGTCCTGTGGCTATTAAAAAATGTATGTAACATGGATCCATGGCAACCCTATAAACGAGAATAACAAAGAAGAAGTTGTTAACCCTGTTTTCTATGCGTCAAAAATATTCGGTTTTTGTAACTTTTGTTAAATATTTTGGCAAAAAACCGGTCAATATCGGAATTTTTCTGCAATATGAGTTTAAATTTCAATAATTGCGAACAGAATCTTTGTTCCTGTGTGCAAAAATATTATATTTCATAGCAAATTATTAAAATTTAGGGCTAAGGAAAAACGCTATCCTAGAAAAGAGAAAACTGTTTATATTTCTTTATAAAAACGGCAGAAATAAAGGGAATTTTTGCTTATTTTTGAATATTTAGTCGAATATAGTTGATATAATGTGTAAAAGTCACGAAAATGCAGAAATAATCGATTTCGTGAAACACATGAGCCAGCCAAACCAAGGACTGGGAGGGAAGATAGAGGAATCTCCTAAAAAATTACGGCTAAACCGCCCTTAATTTTCTCGAAATTGGTCACCGAGTCCTAAATGACTTTCAGAAGATAGAAAATATGCACTTACATTCCAAAAAAATCGAAAGGATAAAGCTTTTCATGGCCTTGTAACACATCAGACACCATCGGCTTATTTACATAACCAAAAATCTAATTCAAATTTCGCCTTGATGTACCTTCAAAACTTGATGTACCTCAGAAACTTGGTGAAATGGAGTAATAGTACGTTTATATATAACCGGATTTAACAACCCCACTGGGTTTCAAATGTCAATTCCTTTACTTATATTTCAAATAAATCCTCATAAAGAAGGTTAACCCTTCAAAAGGCTATAATATAAACATGGCCTTAGTTTTGAATGTCTAAGCTCGAAAATCAGTATACCACCAAGTTTCCGGCCTTTCTGTTTACTCCAACACAAAAAGTACGAAGGAGCTTCTAGGAGACATGTATTTATTAATGACTTGTGATGTGTTACAAGGCCATGAAAGGCTTTATCCTTACGATTTTTTTCGAAAGTAAGTGCATATTTTCTATCTTCTGGAAGTCATTTAGGGCTCGGTAATCACTTTCAAGAAAATTAAGGGCGGTTTAGCCGTAATTATTCAGGAGATTCCTCTACCTCCCCTTCCAGATCTTGGGTTTGGCTAGCTTATGTGTTTCACGAAACCGATTATTTCTATATTTTCGTGACTTTTGCACATCATTTCAACTATATTCGACTAAATATTAAAAAATAAGCAAAATTTCCTTTTATTTCTGCTGTTTTTATAATGAAATATAACCAGTTTTCCCATTTCTGGGATAGCGTTTTCCTTAGCCCTAAATTTTAATAATTTGCTATAAAATATAGTATTTTTGCACACAGGAACAAAGATTCTGTTCGCAGTTATTAAAATGTATACTAATATTGCATAAAAAGTTCGATAATGACCGGTTTTTTGGCAAAATATTTAACAAAAGTTACAAAAACCGAATATTTTTGAAGCATAGAAAACAGGGTTAACAAAGTTTTCTTTGTTATTCTCGCTTATAGGGTTGCCATGGATCCATGTTACATATACTTTTTAATTGCTACAGAACCAACATTTTTTTAGGTATTTGGTTTTTTGGATATTGGGCATGGGCTTCTAAAATACTGATGTGTTATTATTGGTGAAATTGAAAACCGAATATTTTCGACACTCACTGTATTTCAGATGGACAAACTGCGATAAAATAATTCTTTACTTGCTCTTTAGTTAGCATTAATAGCATAATGTGCTAACATTTTCAGTATTAAATAATAAATTTGTAATTTGACGTGTGTTTTTTGAGACGAATTCAATTTACAAAAAATTCTTTTAACGTTTCAAATTCGTTCAGATGGGCTGATGCATCTACCTTGGTAATTGTGCTATGAACAAAAATCAGCTGACTGCCATTTAAATCCTACAAAATGTATATCTAAATGCAATGAGATTTGTACTGGATTTATTAAATCCAGTCGAGGATTTATGGCTAGTCTAAATGAGCTATAACACAAATATATACTACATTAACAAGTTATGTAGTTTGTATTAAATTATTTATTATTAATTAAACGCCGTAGTCCATCTTGGAACTGGATGTTCTCTCAATAGTTTTCGTGCCAAGCAGCCATTTAGATGGGTTACCGTAGTATTTATTGAGGTTTTGGTGATTATATCAGGAAGCAAGGACTTGCCCATGATTGAGAGAAATATTACAATGTGCAAAGGTTGATAGTGTCGTTCACTCCTTTCATTTTTGACATTTTAAAGCTTTTGGACGAATATGGACTTGACCAAGAAACACATTGGGGATTATTCTGAACAAAAGTTCCCCGTGAGTTTTGTCTTTCTGTCGTTACAACATAAGCCAGAAAGTGAAAAACTCACGGGGAATTTTCGTTCAGAATAACCCCAAACTTTTGGGAAAAATTTCTAGTCCATCCTCGAACATTATTGTTCGATATAAACATCGTCTTTGAGTTGTACGTTTGGAAGATTTTGGGCTTAAATTTCCTTTAGAGGCACCTAAGGTAGGAAGACCATATTTGCACCATAGGTAGACCTTTCTATTCTGATTCCAACGGTGCATAACTTTTGTCCCGGAAATGTATACTTCCCGAGATATAGGCCTCGAAATTTCCACCAAAACCCCAAGTTGGACTTAAGTTAAACACATTTATTAAACTCAATTCGTGTTAAAATTTTGTTATCACAGGTAAGTATTGTCTCTCCGAACACAACAGTAAATAATATATATATATATGGGGCAGTCCATACTACCCGAGGTAAATTTAAAAGAAATAGGAGAAAGTCTTAAATACCCGGCTATTTAGAGAAAAAAATTGAAAAAAATCAGTGACCTATTTCTCGGGAAATATAATTGTATTCCTGTGTTGGGGAGACGAGACTTCCCAGTAATAATAAAATTTTCATACGATACGAGTTTAGTAAATATGTTTAACTTAAGTCTAACATAGGGATTTTTCCGGAACTTTCGAGGCCTACATATCAGGAAATACACATTTCCGGCACAAAAATTATACATCGTTGGAATCAGAATAGAATGGGCTATGTGTGGGGAAATGCCGATTTTTTCCGCCAGGTGCCTCTAAAGGAAATTTGTTCCGACCGATACAGTCTGTCCATCTATTCCAAGAAGAAATATTACGATGTGCAAACTGGTTACTTACCCGTACGCACCATATCAGCGAAAAATATTGAACTTTTTTTTAGGGATTGTACCGGAAAAAGGGGACTGATATGTATCATCCTCGTAATTGATCAAAGTTTGAACATTATATTACGAGGACCAAAATGTGAACCACATCGGCTGATCCGCTCGAGACTTATCTTCCAGTTGGACGGACGAACTGGGATAATTGACTCCAAATGAAAAATTTATATTGAAAATTGTTAAATAATTGAAAATCAAATAAATTGAAAATGTAAATATAATTGGAATATGTATGTATGTTTTAGCATATACAGACATACAAAGTTTGTCAAAATCATTTTGTCAATGAAGGGACGGCAAAGCGAATACAACTCTGTGAGCTGTGAGCGTGAGTTTACCTTGTATCATGGGAACTGCGTTTTTCATAAGGAACAAATACATATGGCCCCGGCACATACGATACGTTGTGAGTCGCGTCGCGCGTTATATACAACAACCACATGAAATATGTGTAAGTGGTGCCTAGTTTGTTCTCGAAATTTTCATGTGGTTGTTGTAACGCGACACTTAACGGACCATATGTGCCGGGGCATATACGGTCGCTCTGAGTCGCGTCACGCCTTAAAAACAACAACCACACGAAAAATGTGTATGTTATGCCAAGTTTGTTCTTGAAGTTTTCATGTGATTGTTGTAACGAGGTACTCTACGGACCGTATGTGCAGAGCCCTTTAGGGGTTGCAAAAATAGAAGTAAAGGCCGCGGCACATACAGCGCGTTGAGCGTCGCGTTACAACAACCACATGAAAACTTCAAGGACAAACTTGGCATCACTCACACATTTTTCATGTGGTTGTTGTTTTCAACGCCTTCACTCATGACACAATGTATTTGGCCCCTAAAAGACGAAAGGAATTGTACAAAAAATATATTTTTTGGCATCACTCACACAGCTTAAGCTGAAAACTCATCCAACGATTTGAGTAAAGTTTTGTGTCATTTCTGGTAGCTGAATAAAAGACAAAGTGCTGTCAAGTTTTCAATTTTCTATTCTTCTACGAGAAACGACACAAAACTTTACCCAAACGTTGGATGTGTTTAGGGCTTAAAATAAAGTGGTAGAAAATTGCATGAAACAGCGTTTTTCATAAGGACCAAATACATATGGTCGCTGTGAGTCGCGTCACGCGTTAAAAACAACAACCACATGAAAAATGTGTAAGTTATGCCTAGTTTGTTCTTGAAGTTTTCATGTGGTTGTTTTACCGCGGTACTCAACGGACCGTCTGTGCAGAGCCCTTTAAGGCCGCGGCACATACGGTCCTTTGATCGTCGGAACGGAAAAATGGAAAAAAAAACGTCAAGAAAACTGGATCAAATGTCAAAGTCAGCCTACGAGCCATTCGGAAGGCGGTAACCACGTTACTATTAGGTGCATGGTACAATAAGGAAGGTAGAACAGGTTCGAAAAAACCATAGAAAATCAACCCTACACTTATGCCCGCTTCCTTTCAAAATTGTCTATTGTGACAAACTTCATGTTTTGTTTATGTTTGTTTCATACAATATTCAAATTTAATAAAATGTTTGAAAAATAAATGAATTTTGTACAGGACAAACCAATAATTTTTATGCGGATCTACTAAAACCGTTGCTGCTACGGATGTTGTTGTAGCAACCCAAATATATTCGTTCGGGCATTATTTTTTCCGCTTTCTCTGTATCCAGACTCAAAACTGGACTGATTGCGTCCATAAAGAATCAGAAGACAGGTGAGCTGGACAGCTAAACAAATGCATATGTTGGGTATCATGGCATCATTTCGCGGCCAATACGAATTGAGGCAACTGCATCGTCCGCTAAAACCACTCGTATTTACCTTGGCAGCGATGGCGTTCTTCTGGTGCAATGGATGGCTGGGTGGTGGTGTCTGAATATAGCATACACACTGTACCATTGTACACCCTGCAACTGCACCAGTGCCAATGCTACTCAAGTCTGCATGATAGGCTCTTTGATGAAGAGGTTCTCGTTTAAACCTCTCTCTTCACATCATGGAGATCTTTACTGATATGCCTGGGCCAGGGAGGCCTAGATCGTGGCAATGATGCTCAAGGCTATAAAACCCAAGCAGGTACTGCATCAACAGCATTCTGCTGTGCTGATGCAAAGGTAAAATGTTCGTCTCCTCATGAAGATGGTCCACTGGTGTCATGAGGAGGCATCCTGTTGCAGTCCTCAGGGCTGCATTCTGGCAAATTTTAATATCCTTCCACTGTGTAGCGCTAACATTTGCTTATCGCCAGATCGGCCTATTGCTTATTGTAAGAGGTCAACAAGGTTTCTTTGTTCTACGGACCAGCGATTTTAAGACCTTTTTCCTGATTTTGATCTGTGGCATGCATGGAGGACTTAAAGATGCTATCGAATTTTAAACCCAATATCTTGGGGGAGTTAGTGGTCGTAGCCAGGGCGCCATGTTTAGGAGTTGTTGTGGCGACATAGAAACCTACGAGAAGCATAGGTTGGTTGCTGGGTCGGCAGCCAGAACATTATGGTTTCGCGTCAATCCGTTTTTAGGTGGTGAACAGCGGATTTAACGGCTGATATTTTCATATCCCTCAGATGAAAGAACTGCACTAAGTCAACTAATCATCCGTGTACATTACAGCCTCAGTACCGTTAGGGGCGTCGAATTTCAGAAACATAGAGGTTAAACTGTTCCGTCAAATGTCAATATCCTTCCGAATTCTTACGTCAGAATTCCACAAAAGTCTCGCGTTGATTATCCAACGTTGATTTTATGTCCTTGAACAGCTTAAGGCCCTTAATATGTCAAGAGCCACCATAAATGTTCGGTCGTATGGCCAGTTCTGGTCCAGTCCTCGTCTGTTATATGTGAATATGGCATGTGAACGGATTGTTACGAACAAACTCGGCGATATAAGAAAACAACGTACAGTTTTTTGTAACATGCATTCTTTAATAATATTTAATTTTCGAATCATGTATCCGCATATATACTTAAGAGTGTCCATGTCATGAAATTCTTCAGTTTCCCTTCCAAACTGACAAGCGTTTTCATCGTCAACTTTCTCTCGACATTCAACAACTAAATCATTATTTTGGGAGGTGCTGGGTATTTGAGTTGTCTTTATCCATGCTGTATAATCACTTCTTGTATTTCCTGCAATTCCGTATGCCTAGCTAAATACAACAGTTTAAAAGAGATATCTTACATTATTTTATAGAAGACGTTTTTAAACATACATACCAAGGATATATTTTCTCGTTCTGTACATAAACATTTTAGGGATGGGTTGCTCGTTTGGCCGTCTTTGCTTTTAGCTACCAATCATTTTTTTTTTGCACGACAGCTTTTGTTTTAAATATATTTTTATTATGATTAAAATTCTTTTCGTTTAATGAAAATGAACAGTATGTATTTATGTTTACTTTTTGAAGTTTGTCATAATTTGAACATTAAAAATAAAACATATCAAAATGGGTTTGACAGAAGTCGGTCACCAATCATGGTACAATTGTTACAGGTAAAAGCAAGTCCCAGCTGATTAGATTAACACGTAATACTAGTGTCAAAATGTATATGACGTTTTGTCATTGTTTTTCATTGTGTATACTTTTTTATCAATCGTTGTATTGAATATTTAAAAATAAATCATCCACAAACAAACACATTGGAAACTAAAAATATAAAAAATTGAATTTGAAATGTATACTTCCCGAGATATAGGCCTCGAAATTTCCACCAAAACCCCAAGTTGGACTTAAGTTAAACACATTTATTAAACTCAATTCGTGTTAAAATTTTGTTATCACAGGTAAGTATTGTCTCTCCGAACACAACAGTAAATAATATATATATATATATATATATATATATATATATATATATATGGGGCAGTCCATACTACCCGAGGTAAATTTAAAAGAAATAGGAGAAAGTCTTAAATACCCGGCTATTTAGAGAAAAAAATTGAAAAAAATCAGTGACCTATTTCTCGGGAAATATAATTGTATTCCTGTGTTGGGGAGACGAGACTTCCCAGTAATAATAAAATTTTCATACGATACGAGTTTAGTAAATATGTTTAACTTAAGTCTAACATAGGATTTTTCCGGAACTTTCGAGGCCTACATATCAGGAAATACACATTTCCGGCACAAAAATTATACATCGTTGGAATCAGAATAGAATGGGCTATGTGTGGGGAAATGCCGATTTTTTCCGCCAGGTGCCTCTAAAGGAAATTTGTTCCGACCGATACAGTCTGTCCATCTATTCCAAGAAGAAATATTACGATGTGCAAACTGGTTACTTACCCGTACGCACCATATCAGCGAAAAATATTGAACTTTTTTTTAGGGATTGTACCGGAAAAAGGGGACTGATATGTATCATCCTCGTAATTGATCAAAGTTTGAACATTATATTACGAGGACCAAAATGTGAACCACATCGGCTGATCCGCTCGAGACTTATCTTCCAGTTGGACGGACGAACTGGGATAATTGACTCCAAATGAAAAATTTATATTGAAAATTGTTAAATAATTGAAAATCAAATAAATTGAAAATGTAAATATAATTGGAATATGTATGTATGTTTTAGCATATACAGACATACAAAGTTTGTCAAAATCATTTTGTCAATGAAGGGACGGCAAAGCGAATACAACTCTGTGAGCGTGAGTTTACCTTGTATCATGGGAACTGCGTTTTTCATAAGGAACAAATACATATGGCCCCGGCACATACGATACGTTGTGAGTCGCGTCGCGCGTTATATACAACAACCACATGAAATATGTGTAAGTGGTGCCTAGTTTGTTCTCGAAATTTTCATGTGGTTGTTGTAACGCGACACTTAACGGACCATATGTGCCGGGGCCTATACGGTCGCTCTGAGTCGCGTCACGCCTTAAAAACAACAACCACACGAAAAATGTGTATGTTATGCCAAGTTTGTTCTTGAAGTTTTCATGTGATTGTTGTAACGAGGTACTCTACGGACCGTATGTGCAGAGCCCTTTAGGGGTTGCAAAAATAGAAGTAAAGGCCGCGGCACATACAGCGCGTTGAGCGTCGCGTTACAACAACCACATGAAAACTTCAAGGACAAACTTGGCATCACTCACACATTTTTCATGTGGTTGTTGTTTTCAACGCCTTCACTCATGACACAATGTATTTGGCCCCTAAAAGACGAAAGGAATTGTACAAAAAATATATTTTTTGGCATCACTCACACAGCTTAAGCTGAAAACTCATCCAACGATTTAAGTAAAGTTTTGTGTCATTTCTGGTAGCTGAATAAAAGACAAAGTGCTGTCAAGTTTTCAATTTTTTATTCTTCTACGAGAAACGACACAAAACTTTACCCAAACGTTGGATGTGTTTAGGGCTTAAAATAAAGTGGTAGAAAATTGCATGAAACAGCGTTTTTCATAAGGACCAAATACATATGGTCGCTGTGAGTCGCGTCACGCGTTAAAAACAACAACCACATGAAAAATGTGTAAGTTATGCCAAGTTTGTTCTTGAAGTTTTCATGTGGTTGTTTTACCGCGGTACTCAACGGACCGTCTGTGCAGAGCCCTTTAAGGCCGCGGCACATACGGTCCTTTGATCGTCGGAACGGAAAAATGGAAAAAAAAAACGTCAAGAAAACTGGATCAAATGTCAAAGTCAGCCTACGAGCCATTCGGAAGGCGGTAACCACGTTACTATTAGGTGCATGGTACAATAAGGAAGGTAGAACAGGTTCGAAAAAACCATAGAAAATCAACCCTACACTTATGCCCGCTTCCTTTCAAAATTGTCTATTGTGACAAACTTCATGTTTTGTTTATGTTTGTTTCATACAATATTCAAATTTAATAAAATGTTTGAAAAATAAATGAATTTTGTACAGGACAAACCAATAATTTTTATGCGGATCTACTAAAACCGTTGCTGCTACGGATGTTGTTGTAGCAACCCAAATATATTCGTTCGGGCATTATTTTTTCCGCTTTCTCTGTATCCAGACTCAAAACTGGACTGATTGCGTCCATAAAGAATCAGAAGACAGGTGAGCTGGACAGCTAAACAAATGCATATGTTGGGTATCATGGCATCATTTCGCGGCCAATACGAATTGAGGCAACTGCATCGTCCGCTAAAACCACTCGTATTTACCTTGGCAGCGATGGCGTTCTTCTGGTGCAATGGATGGCTGGGTGGTGGTGTCTGAATATAGCATACACACTGTACCATTGTACACCCTGCAACTGCACCAGTGCCAATGCTACTCAAGTCTGCATGATAGGCTCTTTGATGAAGAGGTTCTCGTTTAAACCTCTCTCTTCACATCATGGAGATCTTTACTGATATGCCTGGGCCAGGGAGGCCTAGATCGTGGCAATGATGCTCAAGGCTATAAAACCCAAGCAGGTACTGCATCAACAGCATTCTGCTGTGCTGATGCAAAGGTAAAATGTTCGTCTCCTCATGAAGATGGTCCACTGGTGTCATGAGGAGGCATCCTGTTGCAGTCCTCAGGGCTGCATTCTGGCAAATTTTAATATCCTTCCACTGTGTAGCGCTAACATTTGCTTATCGCCAGATCGGCCTATTGCTTATTGTAAGAGGTCAACAAGGTTTCTTTGTTCTACGGACCAGCGATTTTAAGACCTTTTTCCTGATTTTGATCTGTGGCATGCATGGAGGACTTAAAGATGCTATCGAATTTTAAACCCAATATCTTGGGGGAGTTAGTGGTCGTAGCCAGGGCGCCATGTTTAGGAGTTGTTGTGGCGACATAGAAACCTACGAGAAGCATAGGTTGGTTGCTGGGTCGGCAGCCAGAACATTATGGTTTCGCGTCAATCCGTTTTTAGGTGGTGAACAGCGGATTTAACGGCTGATATTTTCATATCCCTCAGATGAAAGAAGTGCACTAAGTCAACTAATCATCCGTGTACATTACAGCCTCAGTACCGTTAGGGGCGTCGAATTTCAGAAACATAGAGGTTAAACTGTTCCGTCAAATGTCAATATCCTTCCGAATTCTTACGTCAGAATTCCACAAAAGTCTCGCGTTGATTATCCAACGTTGATTTTATGTCATTGAACAGCTTAAGGCCCTTAATATGTCAAGAGCCACCATAAATGTTCGGTCGTATGGCCAGTTCTGGTCCAGTCCTCGTCTGTTATATGTGAATATGGCATGTGAACGGATTGTTACGAACAAACTCGGCGATATAAGAAAACAACGTACAGTTTTTTGTAACATGCATTCTTTAATAATATTTAATTTTCGAATCATGTATCCGCATATATACTTAAGAGTGTCCATGTCATGAAATTCTTCAGTTTCCCTTCCAAACTGACAAGCGTTTTCATCGTCAACTTTCTCTCGACATTCAACAACTAAATCATTATTTTGGGAGGTGCTGGGTATTTGAGTTGTCTTTATCCATGCTGTATAATCACTTCTTGTATTTCCTGCAATTCCGTATGCCTAGCTAAATACAACAGTTTAAAAGAGATATCTTACATTATTTTATAGAAGACGTTTTTAAACATACATACCAAGGATATATTTTCTCGTTCTGTACATAAACATTTTTAGGGATGGGTTGCTCGTTTGGCCGTCTTTGCTTTTAGCTACCAATCATTTTTTTTTTTTGCACGACAGCTTTTGTTTTAAATATATTTTTATTATGATTAAAATTCTTTTCGTTTAATGAAAATGAACAGTATGTATTTATGTTTACTTTTTGAAGTTTGTCATAATTTGAACATTAAAAATAAAACATATCAAAATGGGTTTGACAGAAGTCGGTCACCAATCATGGTACAATTGTTACAGGTAAAAGCAAGTCCCAGCTGATTAGATTAACACGTAATACTAGTGTCAAAATGTATATGACGTTTTGTCATTGTTTTTCATTGTGTATACTTTTTTATCAATCGTTGTATTGAATATTTAAAAATAAATCATCCACAAACAAACACATTGGAAACTAAAAATATAAAAAATTGAATTTGAAATGTATACTTCCCGAGATATAGGCCTCGAAATTTCCACCAAAACCCCAAGTTGGACTTAAGTTAAACACATTTATTAAACTCAATTCGTGTTAAAATTTTGTTATCACAGGTAAGTATTGTCTCTCCGAACACAACAGTAAATAATATATATATATATATATATATATGGGGCAGTCCATACTACCCGAGGTAAATTTAAAAGAAATAGGAGAAAGTCTTAAATACCCGGCTATTTAGAGAAAAAAATTGAAAAAAATCAGTGACCTATTTCTCGGGAAATATAATTGTATTCCTGTGTTGGGGAGACGAGACTTCCCAGTAATAATAAAATTTTCATACGATACGAGTTTAGTAAATATGTTTAACTTAAGTCTAACATAGGGATTTTTCCGGAACTTTCGAGGCCTACATATCAGGAAATACACATTTCCGGCACAAAAATTATACATCGTTGGAATCAGAATAGAATGGGCTATGTGTGGGGAAATGCCGATTTTTTCCGCCAGGTGCCTCTAAAGGAAATTTGTTCCGACCGATACAGTCTGTCCATCTATTCCAAGAAGAAATATTACGATGTGCAAACTGGTTACTTACCCGTACGCACCATATCAGCGAAAAATATTGAACTTTTTTTTAGGGATTGTACCGGAAAAAGGGGACTGATATGTATCATCCTCGTAATTGATCAAAGTTTGAACATTATATTACGAGGACCAAAATGTGAACCACATCGGCTGATCCGCTCGAGACATATCTTCCAGTTGGACGGACGAACTGGGATAATTGAATCCAAATGAAAAATTTATATTGAAAATTGTTAAATAATTGAAAATCAAATAAATTGAAAATGTAAATATAATTGGAATATGTATGTATGTTTTAGCATATACAGACATACAAAGTTTGTCAAAATCATTTTGTCAATGAAGGGACGGCAAAGCGAATACAACTCTGTGAGCTGTGAGCGTGAGTTTACCTTGTATCATGGGAACTGCGTTTTTCATAAGGAACAAATACATATGGCCCCGGCACATACGATACGTTGTGAGTCGCGTCGCGCGTTATATACAACAACCACATGAAATATGTGTAAGTGGTGCCTAGTTTGTTCTCGAAATTTTCATGTGGTTGTTGTAACGCGACACTTAACGGACCATATGTGCCGGGGCCTATACGGTCGCTCTGAGTCGCGTCACGCCTTAAAAACAACAACCACACGAAAAATGTGTATGTTATGCCAAGTTTGTTCTTGAAGTTTTCATGTGATTGTTGTAACGAGGTACTCTACGGACCGTATGTGCAGAGCCCTTTAGGGGTTGCAAAAATAGAAGTAAAGGCCGCGGCACATACAGCGCGTTGAGCGTCGCGTTACAACAACCACATGAAAACTTCAAGGACAAACTTGGCATCACTGACACATTTTTCATGTGGTTGTTGTTTTCAACGCCTTCACTCATGACACAATGTATTTGGCCCCTAAAAGACGAAAGGAATTGTACAAAAAATATATTTTTTGGCATCACTCACACAGCTTAAGCTGAAAACTCATCCAACGATTTGAGTAAAGTTTTGTGTCATTTCTGGTAGCTGAATAAAAGACAAAGTGCTGTCAAGTTTTCAATTTTTTATTCTTCTACGAGAAACGACACAAAACTTTACCCAAACGTTGGATGTGTTTAGGGCTTAAAATAAAGTGGTAGAAAATTGCATGAAACAGCGTTTTTCATAAGGACCAAATACATATGGTCGCTGTGAGTCGCGTCACGCGTTAAAAACAACAACCACATGAAAAATGTGTAAGTTATGCCAAGTTTGTTCTTGAAGTTTTCATGTGGTTGTTTTACCGCGGTACTCAACGGACCGTCTGTGCAGAGCCCTTTAAGGCCGCGGCACATACGGTCCTTTGATCGTCGGAACGGAAAAATGGAAAAAAAACGTCAAGAAAACTGGATCAAATGTCAAAGTCAGCCTACGAGCCATTCGGAAGGCGGTAACCACGTTACTATTAGGTGCATGGTACAATAAGGAAGGTAGAACAGGTTCGAAAAAACCATAGAAAATCAACCCTACACTTATGCCCGCTTCCTTTCAAAATTGTCTATTGTGACAAACTTCATGTTTTGTTTATGTTTGTTTCATACAATATTCAAATTTAATAAAATGTTTGAAAAATAAATGAATTTTGTACAGGACAAACCAATAATTTTTATGCGGATCTACTAAAACCGTTGCTGCTACGGATGTTGTTGTAGCAACCCAAATATATTCGTTCGGGCATTATTTTTTCCGCTTTCTCTGTATCCAGACTCAAAACTGGACTGATTGCGTCCATAAAGAATCAGAAGACAGGTGAGCTGGACAGCTAAACAAATGCATATGTTGGGTATCATGGCATCATTTCGCGGCCAATACGAATTGAGGCAACTGCATCGTCCGCTAAAACCACTCGTATTTACCTTGGCAGCGATGGCGTTCTTCTGGTGCAATGGATGGCTGGGTGGTGGTGTCTGAATATAGCATACACACTGTACCATTGTACACCCTGCAACTGCACCAGTGCCAATGCTACTCAAGTCTGCATGATAGGCTCTTTGATGAAGAGGTTCTCGTTTAAACATCTCTCTTCACATCATGGAGATCTTTACTGATATGCCTGGGCCAGGGAGGCCTAGATCGTGGCAATGATGCTCAAGGCTATAAAACCCAAGCAGGTACTGCATCAACAGCATTCTGCTGTGCTGATGCAAAGGTAAAATGTTCGTCTCCTCATGAAGATGGTCCACTGGTGTCATGAGGAGGCATCCTGTTGCAGTCCTCAGGGCTGCATTCTGGCAAATTTTAATATCCTTCCACTGTGTAGCGCTAACATTTGCTTATCGCCAGATCGGCCTATTGCTTATTGTAAGAGGTCAACAAGGTTTCTTTGTTCTACGGACCAGCGATTTTAAGACCTTTTTCCTGATTTTGATCTGTGGCATGCATGGAGGACTTAAAGATGCTATCGAATTTTAAACCCAATATCTTGGGGGAGTTAGTGGTCGTAGCCAGGGCGCCATGTTTAGGAGTTGTTGTGGCGACATAGAAACCTACGAGAAGCATAGGTTGGTTGCTGGGTCGGCAGCCAGAACATTATGGTTTCGCGTCAATCCGTTTTTAGGTGGTGAACAGCGGATTTAACGGCTGATATTTTCATATCCCTCAGATGAAAGAACTGCACTAAGTCAACTAATCATCCGTGTACATTACAGCCTCAGTACCGTTAGGGGCGTCGAATTTCAGAAACATAGAGGTTAAACTGTTCCGTCAAATGTCAATATCCTTCCGAATTCTTACGTCAGAATTCCACAAAAGTCTCGCGTTGATTATCCAACGTTGATTTTATGTCCTTGAACAGCTTAAGGCCCTTAATATGTCAAGAGCCACCATAAATGTTCGGTCGTATGGCCAGTTCTGGTCCAGTCCTCGTCTGTTATATGTGAATATGGCATGTGAACGGATTGTTACGAACAAACTCGGCGATATAAGAAAACAACGTACAGTTTTTTGTAACATGCATTCTTTAATAATATTTAATTTTCGAATCATGTATCCGCATATATACTTAAGAGTGTCCATGTCATGAAATTCTTCAGTTTCCCTTCCAAACTGACAAGCGTTTTCATCGTCAACTTTCTCTCGACATTCAACAACTAAATCAATATTTTGGGAGGTGCTGGGTATTTGAGTTGTCTTTATCCATGCTGTATAATCACTTCTTGTATTTCCTGCAATTCCGTATGCCTAGCTAAATACAACAGTTTAAAAGAGATATCTTACATTATTTTATAGAAGACGTTTTTAAACATACATACCAAGGATATATTTTCTCGTTCTGTACATAAACATTTTTAGGGATGGGTTGCTCGTTTGGCCGTCTTTGCTTTTAGCTACCAATCATTTTTTTTTTGCACGACAGCTTTTGTTTTAAATATATTTTTATTATGATTAAAATTCTTTTCGTTTAATGAAAATGAACAGTATGTATTTATGTTTACTTTTTGAAGTTTGTCATAATTTGAACATTAAAAATAAAACATATCAAAATGGGTTTGACAGAAGTCGGTCACCAATCATGGTACAATTGTTACAGGTAAAAGCAAGTCCCAGCTGATTAGATTAACACGTAATACTAGTGTCAAAATGTATATGACGTTTTGTCATTGTTTTTCATTGTGTATACTTTTTTATCAATCGTTGTATTGAATATTTAAAAATAAATCATCCACAAACAAACACATTGGAAACTAAAAATATAAAAAATTGAATTTGAAATGTATACTTCCCGAGATATAGGCCTCGAAATTTCCACCAAAACCCCAAGTTGGACTTAAGTTAAACACATTTATTAAACTCAATTCGTGTTAAAATTTTGTTATCACAGGTAAGTATTGTCTCTCCGAACACAACAGTAAATAATATATATATATATATATATATATATATATATATATATATATATATATGGGGCAGTCCATACTACCCGAGGTAAATTTAAAAGAAATAGGAGAAAGTCTTAAATACCCGGCTATTTAGAGAAAAAAATTGAAAAAAATCAGTGACCTATTTCTCGGGAAATATAATTGTATTCCTGTGTTGGGGAGACGAGACTTCCCAGTAATAATAAAATTTTCATACGATACGAGTTTAGTAAATATGTTTAACTTAAGTCTAACATAGGGATTTTTCCGGAACTTTCGAGGCCTACATATCAGGAAATACACATTTCCGGCACAAAAATTATACATCGTTGGAATCAGAATAGAATGGGCTATGTGTGGGGAAATGCCGATTTTTTCCGCCAGGTGCCTCTAAAGGAAATTTGTTCCGACCGATACAGTCTGTCCATCTATTCCAAGAAGAAATATTACGATGTGCAAACTGGTTACTTACCCGTACGCACCATATCAGCGAAAAATATTGAACTTTTTTTTAGGGATTGTACCGGAAAAAGGGGACTGATATGTATCATCCTCGTAATTGATCAAAGTTTGAACATTATATTACGAGGACCAAAATGTGAACCACATCGGCTGATCCGCTCGAGACTTATCTTCCAGTTGGACGGACGAACTGGGATAATTGACTCCAAATGAAAAATTTATATTGAAAATTGTTAAATAATTGAAAATCAAATAAATTGAAAATGTAAATATAATTGGAATATGTATGTATGTTTTAGCATATACAGACATACAAAGTTTGTCAAAATCATTTTGTCAATGAAGGGACGGCAAAGCGAATACAACTCTGTGAGCGTGAGTTTACCTTGTATCATGGGAACTGCGTTTTTCATAAGGAACAAATACATATGGCCCCGGCACATACGATACGTTGTGAGTCGCGTCGCGCGTTATATACAACAACCACATGAAATATGTGTAAGTGGTGCCTAGTTTGTTCTCGAAATTTTCATGTGGTTGTTGTAACGCGACACTTAACGGACCATATGTGCCGGGGCCTATACGGTCGCTCTGAGTCGCGTCACGCCTTAAAAACAACAACCACACGAAAAATGTGTATGTTATGCCAAGTTTGTTCTTGAAGTTTTCATGTGATTGTTGTAACGAGGTACTCTACGGACCGTATGTGCAGAGCCCTTTAGGGGTTGCAAAAATAGAAGTAAAGGCCGCGGCACATACAGCGCGTTGAGCGTCGCGTTACAACAACCACATGAAAACTTCAAGGACAAACTTGGCATCACTCACACATTTTTCATGTGGTTGTTGTTTTCAACGCCTTCACTCATGACACAATGTATTTGGCCCCTAAAAGACGAAAGGAATTGTACAAAAAATATATTTTTTGGCATCACTCACACAGCTTAAGCTGAAAACTCATCCAACGATTTGAGTAAAGTTTTGTGTCATTTCTGGTAGCTGAATAAAAGACAAAGTGCTGTCAAGTTTTCAATTTTTTATTCTTCTACGAGAAACGACACAAAACTTTACCCAAACGTTGGATGTGTTTAGGGCTTAAAATAAAGTGGTAGAAAATTGCATGAAACAGCGTTTTTCATAAGGACCAAATACATATGGTCGCTGTGAGTCGCGTCACGCGTTAAAAACAACAACCACATGAAAAATGTGTAAGTTATGCCAAGTTTGTTCTTGAAGTTTTCATGTGGTTGTTTTACCGCGGTACTCAACGGACCGTCTGTGCAGAGCCCTTTAAGGCCGCGGCACATACGGTCCTTTGATCGTCGGAACGGAAAAATGGAAAAAAAAACGTCAAGAAAACTGGATCAAATGTCAAAGTCAGAATACGAGCCATTCGGAAGGCGGTAACCACGTTACTATTAGGTGCATGGTACAATAAGGAAGGTAGAACAGGTTCGAAAAAACCATAGAAAATCAACCCTACACTTATGCCCGCTTCCTTTCAAAATTGTCTATTGTGACAAACTTCATGTTTTGTTTATGTTTGTTTCATACAATATTCAAATTTAATAAAATGTTTGAAAAATAAATGAATTTTGTACAGGACAAACCAATAATTTTTATGCGGATCTACTAAAACCGTTGCTGCTACGGATGTTGTTGTAGCAACCCAAATATATTCGTTCGGGCATTATTTTTTCCGCTTTCTCTGTATCCAGACTCAAAACTGGACTGATTGCGTCCATAAAGAATCAGAAGACAGGTGAGCTGGACAGCTAAACAAATGCATATGTTGGGTATCATGGCATCATTTCGCGGCCAATACGAATTGAGGCAACTGCATCGTCCGCTAAAACCACTCGTATTTACCTTGGCAGCGATGGCGTTCTTCTGGTGCAATGGATGGCTGGGTGGTGGTGTCTGAATATAGCATACACACTGTACCATTGTACACCCTGCAACTGCACCAGTGCCAATGCTACTCAAGTCTGCATGATAGGCTCTTTGATGAAGAGGTTCTCGTTTAAACCTCTCTCTTCACATCATGGAGATCTTTACTGATATGCCTGGGCCAGGGAGGCCTAGATCGTGGCAATGATGCTCAAGGCTATAAAACCCAAGCAGGTACTGCATCAACAGCATTCTGCTGTGCTGATGCAAAGGTAAAATGTTCGTCTCCTCATGAAGATGGTCCACTGGTGTCATGAGGAGGCATCCTGTTGCAGTCCTCAGGGCTGCATTCTGGCAAATTTTAATATCCTTCCACTGTGTAGCGCTAACATTTGCTTATCGCCAGATCGGCCTATTGCTTATTGTAAGAGGTCAACAAGGTTTCTTTGTTCTACGGACCAACGATTTTAAGACCTTTTTCCTGATTTTGATCTGTGGCATGCATGGAGGACTTAAAGATGCTATCGAATTTTAAACCCAATATCTTGGGGGAGTTAGTGGTCGTACCCAGGGCGCCATGTTTAGGAGTTGTTGTGGCGACATAGAAACCTACGAGAAGCATAGGTTGGTTGCTGGGTCGGCAGCCAGAACATTATGGTTTCGCGTCAATCCGTTTTTAGGTGGTGAACAGCGGATTTAACGGCTGATATTTTCATATCCCTCAGATGAAAGAACTGCACTAAGTCAACTAATCATCCGTGTACATTACAGCCTCAGTACCGTTAGGGGCGTCGAATTTCAGAAACATAGAGGTTAAACTGTTCCGTCAAATGTCAATATCCTTTGATCGTCGGAACGGAAAAATGGAAAAAAAAACGTCAAGAAAACTGGATCAAATGTCAAAGTCAGAATACGAGCCATTCGGAAGGCGGTAACCACGTTACTATTAGGTGCATGGTACAATAAGGAAGGTAGAACAGGTTCGAAAAAACCATAGAAAATCAACCCTACACTTATGCCCGCTTCCTTTCAAAATTGTCTATTGTGACAAACTTCATGTTTTGTTTATGTTTGTTTCATACAATATTCAAATTTAATAAAATGTTTGAAAAATAAATGAATTTTGTACAGGACAAACCAATAATTTTTATGCGGATCTACTAAAACCGTTGCTGCTACGGATGTTGTTGTAGCAACCCAAATATATTCGTTCGGGCATTATTTTTTCCGCTTTCTCTGTATCCAGACTCAAAACTGGACTGATTGCGTCCATAAAGAATCAGAAGACAGGTGAGCTGGACAGCTAAACAAATGCATATGTTGGGTATCATGGCATCATTTCGCGGCCAATACGAATTGAGGCAACTGCATCGTCCGCTAAAACCACTCGTATTTACCTTGGCAGCGATGGCGTTCTTCTGGTGCAATGGATGGCTGGGTGGTGGTGTCTGAATATAGCATACACACTGTACCATTGTACACCCTGCAACTGCACCAGTGCCAATGCTACTCAAGTCTGCATGATAGGCTCTTTGATGAAGAGGTTCTCGTTTAAACCTCTCTCTTCACATCATGGAGATCTTTACTGATATGCCTGGGCCAGGGAGGCCTAGATCGTGGCAATGATGCTCAAGGCTATAAAACCCAAGCAGGTACTGCATCAACAGCATTCTGCTGTGCTGATGCAAAGGTAAAATGTTCGTCTCCTCATGAAGATGGTCCACTGGTGTCATGAGGAGGCATCCTGTTGCAGTCCTCAGGGCTGCATTCTGGCAAATTTTAATATCCTTCCACTGTGTAGCGCTAACATTTGCTTATCGCCAGATCGGCCTATTGCTTATTGTAAGAGGTCAACAAGGTTTCTTTGTTCTACGGACCAACGATTTTAAGACCTTTTTCCTGATTTTGATCTGTGGCATGCATGGAGGACTTAAAGATGCTATCGAATTTTAAACCCAATATCTTGGGGGAGTTAGTGGTCGTACCCAGGGCGCCATGTTTAGGAGTTGTTGTGGCGACATAGAAACCTACGAGAAGCATAGGTTGGTTGCTGGGTCGGCAGCCAGAACATTATGGTTTCGCGTCAATCCGTTTTTAGGTGGTGAACAGCGGATTTAACGGCTGATATTTTCATATCCCTCAGATGAAAGAACTGCACTAAGTCAACTAATCATCCGTGTACATTACAGCCTCAGTACCGTTAGGGGCGTCGAATTTCAGAAACATAGAGGTTAAACTGTTCCGTCAAATGTCAATATCCTTCCGAATTCTTACGTCAGAATTCCACAAAAGTCTCGCGTTGATTATCCAACGTTGATTTTATGTCCTTGAACAGCTTAAGGCCCTTAATATGTCAAGAGCCACCATAAATGTTCGGTCGTATGGCCAGTTCTGGTCCAGTCCTCGTCTGTTATATGTGAATATGGCATGTGAACGGATTGTTACGAACAAACTCGGCGATATAAGAAAACAACGTACAGTTTTTTGTAACATGCATTCTTTAATAATATTTAATTTTCGAATCATGTATCCGCATATATACTTAAGAGTGTCCATGTCATGAAATTCTTCAGTTTCCCTTCCAAACTGACAAGCGTTTTCATCGTCAACTTTCTCTCGACATTCAACAACTAAATCATTATTTTGGGAGGTGCTGGGTATTTGAGTTGTCTTTATCCATGCTGTATAATCACTTCTTGTATTTCCTGCAATTCCGTATGCCTAGCTAAATACAACAGTTTAAAAGAGATATCTTACATTATTTTATAGAAGACGTTTTTAAACATACATACCAAGGATATATTTTCTCGTTCTGTACATAAACATTTTTAGGGATGGGTTGCTCGTTTGGCCGTCTTTGCTTTTAGCTACCAATCATTTTTTTTTTGCACGACAGCTTTTGTTTTAAATATATTTTTATTATGATTAAAATTCTTTTCGTTTAATGAAAATGAACAGTATGTATTTATGTTTACTTTTTGAAGTTTGTCATAATTTGAACATTAAAAATAAAACATATCAAAATGGGTTTGACAGAAGTCGGTCACCAATCATGGTACAATTGTTACAGGTAAAAGCAAGTCCCAGCTGATTAGATTAACACGTAATACTAGTGTCAAAATGTATATGACGTTTTGTCATTGTTTTTCATTGTGTATACTTTTTTATCAATCGTTGTATTGAATATTTAAAAATAAATCATCCACAAACAAACACATTGGAAACTAAAAATATAAAAAATTTAATTTGATATTAGCATATACATACATCGGTAACTACAAAGAAATATATTTATTTACATAAATAATGCGTAATATCTCATAGTGAGAAAAGAAATTGAAATGAGGAAGTGCGTATTGTGCGATAAAATATAAACGAAGAACAAAGGACCTTATTTCAACACTCCATTAGATCCACATAGAAGGCGTGACTGAGCTAAAATTTGTGGAAAGGACTTCTAGAAGAATGTCTGTATATGCTGGGATCACTTTTTACCGGAGGATACGAGAAGTGTTTAAGTTAGAAACTCTCTATTGGTATTTTCACTACAAATCTCCAGGGAGCCTTTGTTCGCCTAGTTCGGATCGCAGAGAGGCCTCCCTTCCTTGAGTGTTCTCTAGTCCCGGTCCACACTAGCGTGAATTTCATTAAAAAATTTCATGAAATTAGGCGTTCTTAAATCGAATTCCCCACTACAGCAATTTTATGATTTTACTCTACTATGGAAGTCGATCTAGAGACGCATAATTTCATGCAATTTTTTCGATGAAATCACTCTAGTGTGGACAGGGACCTACAAATCCTCTGAGAAACTATGTTCGCTTACGGCGGACCGTAGGGTGATATTTCCAATCATTGCCCTACAAATCTTCTCAGAGACTATGTTCACTCAGTGCGGATCGTAGAGAGTACTCTCTTGGTAGTGGAATTTCTCTGCAATTTCTCCCTGGAACTATATTCGCTCAGTTCGGATCGTAGTGAGAACTTTCCAATAAGCAGTGATTGCCACAGCCTTGATTCACTCTCGGTTTTCATACACTTTTTACTTATAAGTCATCTCTTCACCAGTACGGAAGTACTTCTCGGTTTACTCGCGAATTGTAACGCGTCTCACACAATACAAGGTAAAGTCATCAGCACTTTTCGCTTTAATAAATCACCCACACCAATATTATTATTTATACCAACTAAAAACATTTGTGTTTTATTTTTCTCCTCTTTTATTTATCGGTAACACTCGGGTTTGTTTCACTTGCTCATCTCAACAAACAACAATTATTCTCTGCGGCCTTTCTGAGCTATCACCTAAACATTTGGTCCAGTCGAGCCAGATAAGTTCCTTCGAGACGGATTAGTGGATAATTTACACGGTGTTGTTAGTGCTAATCGCAGTTTTTTGTTCTCTACTTCAGCGCATAAAAGTTTACCCAATCACCCCTCGCCACCATCCTCATCAACAAAACCATCCAATCGCATCACCAACAACAAATATTTCATCAAAAAACATACCAGGTATGTAAATTCAGTGTTTTCCATAAGTGAGCAAATCGCGAGTGATAAATTTTTATCTCTTTTCTCATAAAAAATATTTCGGATACTGATCGTCTTTTATTCACCCTATCGGTCGGTCGGTAATTACAAATAACATCCACATACAGTCCACAAAATAAATCTTTTAATAGTTATTCTCACCAAAATACGGTTGTGTTCCCTTTAAAGTACATGCAAATTGCGTTTTTTTTACATCCAATACATCTAATATACGGCATACTGTGTTTCTTTATTAATCACTAACAAGTGTAGTGATCGCCAATACGTGTTGTTGTTTTATTTATTTCGGTTTTTTCTCACTATCCCTACGTCAATAATTATTCCAAAGGGAGAGCCCTTCAGTGAGAATTGCAACAACAAACGTATTACAAATTACCCGCCTTTTTACATTTATTTTAGGGTCACCTAATAAAACGAAAAAAACCTACCAACAACAATTCAATACGTTGTGGTCTCTCTACCTGCATACCTACTAGTACATACCAGCATACGTCTACTGCGACGCTAGTTGTGTTTTATTTCGTTTTGTTGTACACACTCGTTATTACTACGGTTACAGTGGGTCGCAGGTGAAAAAATTATTTTTTAATATTTTTTCGGAAAAATAAATATTTGCATATTTTCGAAAAATAATCGGTATTCGGTATAAACGGTTTTTTGGACATCGTACACCCTACAATCGGCATTATATATTTATATTTTTAGTAAATATAACATATATATTTATTCAATATAAATTTATATTTATGTACTAAAATCACATTTTTGTTAACATATTTGAATTTTCGGTTTCGGTTTTTTGATTTTTTGGTAGTTCTGAAGAAGTGCACCCTACATTCGGTCCCTGTGGAATTTAAAATTTTCATTTTTCACAAGGAAAATTCCCAAATTATTCGGTTTTTGATATTTTGGCCATTTATGTTTTCCCATTCCATTCCCATAATCGATTTTGGACATTCAGTCATTGATTCACCCTACACCTCGCTGCTAAAACAATAAATTCAATTGATTTTTTGCAGCTTTTTGGAAATTTGTTTTTTTGCAATTTTTGAACGGGAATTTGTTTAATTTTTCGGACATTTGGTTTATTTGTGTTTCCTTTTCCGCAAAATATATCAGTTTTAACATTTTAGCTATTGGTTCACCCTACACCTCGTGCAAAAATAATAAATTCTATTGAATTTTTACAACTCTTTGCTCATTTCTGTGAATTATTCCAACAAATTCGTAGAAATTTGTCTAATTTTTCGGAACAAAGAAATTCTCTACAATGCCGGTCACACCTTTAGATCTCTTTATCAGAGCATCGGATGCTTTGATCAAATTCGATTCGAGTTTCGTAGCACAGAATTGGACAAGCTGTGGTCAAAGGTCCAATTAACATTCGATCGTTGCCTCGATTATTTAATGTCGGCGGTAGATTCAAAAAGGGATGACATAGATTCGTTAGATAGTAAATACGAAGTGTGTCATCAGACTTACATTACTTGTAGGTCAACTATGAATCGCAAATTGGGCAAAATTCTTAAATCCTCCAAATCTTCACATAACACCTCAATAAATGGTTCGGACCTCTCGGCAGAAGAATTTCACGGTGACCACGCAAATAATATGAGTACGTCGACACCTGCATCTCACGAAATCGGTACTCAGTTGGATCATCCAGTCCCTTCATTAGTTCAAAACAGTTTTCAAACTCGAGAATCCTTCTTTTCGCCAAATCCGGATAGTGTACATAACCTTGTACTTCCTCCATGCGACATAGAAACCTTTCATGGTGATTTCTTGTCGTGGCCATCTTTCCGAGACCTTTTCACCACGATATATGTAAATAATTCTGGTCTTAGTGACATTGAGAGACTCTGTCATTTAATTAGAAAGACAGACGGCGAAGCTAAAGAAATTGTTTCCAAGTTCCCATTAACTCACCGTAGCTTCGTCTTAGCATGGGCAGCTCTCAAAAATCGGTTTGACAATAAACGGGTTATTGTCAATAGTCACTTGAAGCTTCTCTTTGATCTTCCATACATCGATCGTGAAACTAGTTCGGGATTGAAAACCCTTCAGCGCGGAATAAATAGTTGTTTATCTGCTATGGCCGTATATGATGTCACCACAGTACATTGGGATCCTATCATAGTCTTCATTTGTATTCAGCGTTTACCGCGAATAACTGTCACTCTATGGGAACAGAGTGTTAGAGACAAATCGGCTTTGTCTTCTTGGGAAGACTTGGATTCATTTATTTCTGAAAGAATTCAGACTCTTGACTGTTTGCGTGATTTCAAAGGCCCTGAAACCAATAAAAAGTCTTCTTCGAAAGAATTTAAATCACCTATCACCAATAAATCGGTCTCTGGAAAATTAAATTCACCTTCCAAGTTAACTTGCCTTCTATGTCCTACGGAATTTCATTCTTTGCGATCTTGTCCAAAGTTTAAACAATTGCCTTTTGGCCAAAAATCTTCTACGGTGAAGAAACAAGGCAGTTGTTGGAATTGTCTTTCACGGGGTCATACAATTAAAACTTTTTCTAGCGCCCATAATTGCAATATATGTCGTGGAAGACATCACACCCTCCTACACCGTTCTACTAAATCACCTCCCTCAACTCCTTCTTCATCAAATTCTACACCTTCCTCTTCCCGTCATTCTATAGTTCACCACAAAGACAACCTCGCTTCGACCTCCACTGGTGCCAATCCAACTATAGCAAATCAACAAGTGTTCCATACATTACAGAATCGTAATGTTCTTCTGGGAACTGCTATAGTGAATCTAATCCATAACGGTAAAGAGTATCTAGTTAGAGCTCTGATTGATCCAGCATCTGAGGGTTCCTTCATTTCTGAAACCATTAAAAATCGGTTACATTTGCCCACTCGCTCTTCTCTAGGTCGTATTTCAGGAGTAACGGGACCGGTATCAGCTAGTACTCAGAAAAGTTGTTCTCTGAAAATCGGTTCAAGAATCAATTCTTCTTTGGTACTTCAAACGGAAGCATTTGTTCTCCCTAGGATATCGGATGATCTTCCATCTTTCTCAATAGATCCCGATATAACACATCGTTTACCAAACATTCGATTAGCTGATCCACACTTTGTTGATAGTAGACCCGTAGAACTATTGATTGCATCTGATCTATACCCAAAAATCCTCTTAGACGGAATTCACCAAAATATACTCATTTCACTTCTGGAACAAAATACGGTATTTGGATGGATCCTAACTGGTCCAATGTCCTCTTCTCCCCATCATTTGAATAATTTACGTTCAAACGACTGCACCACCAGACAACCAAAAACCGTGAATACTTTATTATTCACACCAGGATGTATTTACCCATCGGTTTCAATCCGTCTTTCCTATCGGTTTCTCCTCGCTAACATAAGATTTATTTCCCCCTTCGCCATTTTTATTAGCTACGGACGGCTATCGCATTATTACAGTCCAGAGTTAAAAAAATGGAAAGTTTGAAATCGGAAAAGCTCACCTAACTGAATTTACATACTTGGATTCCTAGTTGTAAGTTACTTTAAGTCCACGCATTTTATGTTGAAACACTCCTATGTGTTTCAAGGCTGGCGGCTAATGTTTAAGTTAGAAACTCTCTATTGGTATTTTCACTACAAATCTCCAGGGAGCCTTTGTTCGCCTAGTTCGGATCGCAGAGAGGCCTCCCTTCCTTGAGTGTTCTCTACAAATCCTCTGAGAAACTATGTTCGCTTACGGCGGACCGTAGGGTGATATTTCCAATCATTGCCCTACAAATCTTCTCAGAGACTATGTTCACTCAGTGCGGATCGTAGAGAGTACTCTCTTGGTAGTGGAATTTCTCTGCAATTTCTCCCTGGAACTATATTCGCTCAGTTCGGATCGTAGTGAGAACTTTCCAATAAGCAGTGATTGCCACAGCCTTGATTCACTCTCGGTTTTCATACACTTTTTACTTATAAGTCATCTTTTCACCAGTACGGAAGTACTCGGTTTACTCGCGAATTGTAACGCGTCTCACCCAATACAAGGTAAAGTCATCAGCACTTTTCGCCTTAATAAATCACCCACACCAATATTATTATTTATACCAACTAAAAACATTTGTGTTTTATTTTTCTCCTCTTTTATTTATCGGTAACACTCGGGTTTGTATCACTTGCTCATCTCCACAAACAACATTTATTCTCTGCGGCCTTTCTGAGCTATCACCTAAACAAGAAGATTAGGAAAAAAATGGATGTTCATGCCACGTGCATTCGACTATGGAATGGTAAGTAACTGTATGTAATTTAGAAATGAAAATGTATGTAACATGTATTTTATTCAGTTCTACAGATGTAAATATTGCATTCCATTCCGAATCCGTTGAAGAATATTGTGAGGAAATGGAAATAGATACAGACAAGCAGAAAAAGATAGTCTTACATAAATAATCCATATTATGTGTTTACTGCATTTTTCTTTTACGCAGGTTAATATTGCCAAAGGTAAACGGAAATAAAACTATGGAATCGTAAAAGTTTGCTGAATGTTGTACACTGACTGAGTAGTTGATTGCCAATATTTTGTAACATTTTGAGTTTCATAAAATACAATTTTGCACAACATTTTAATTAAGTATGTTTCATCTTTTATTATACCGATTAGATTAAAGTAACAATATTGTATTTATAAAAACTTAATAAAAAATTAAATTAACAATAAAATAAAATTAGCATGTTTATAAAATTAGTGAAGTGTTTTATTACTATTCCGCTACTTTAACAAGTAAAAAAGAACGAATCGTTGTTACTGAAATATAATTACTTATTTTGGGTACTTTACACGATATGTTTTTTTACACATGGGTTGTCATTTTTTATATAAAAAATGTATATGCAAAGTGACAGAACATATGTAAAATACATGTCGTGTAAAGTACCCATTAGCAATATAAATAATTATTGTGCCATGACCTCAGCCCTGAATCAACAAAGAAAAATCATTTGTAATGAAATGTTTTGTTAAGTCCCGGTCCACACTAAAGTGAATTTCATTAAAAAATTTCATGAAATTAGGTGTTCTTAGGTTGAATTCCCCACTACAACAATTTCATGATTTTACTCTTCTATGGAACTCGATCTATAGACGCATAGTTTCATGCCAAAATTTCAATGAAATTACTCCAGTGTGGCCCGGGACTAAGAAATTACGTTTCTTATGGGTTTCCCATGTCCAACATACCACCGTCCAACATACCGTTTTTTGATTGAATCTAATACATAATACTAAAGCACATGCTCTTGCAAAATTTCAAGCTTCTACGTTAAAAATAACGATCCTATTCAAGAAAAGACATTTCGAAAAAAGGGATAACATTGCAGATTTTGTTGTAATGACGCATCCCTAAACCAAGTGTTTCCGCGGTTTTGGTTTCATTACTTACTCCCATTCGTATCTGATAATATCCCATATACTCGCCTTCATAAGATGAATATTCCATGACAGTTTTTCATTTTTATTGCGTTTTTTCTTCTCCTGTGAAATTATTATTTTGTTAGATACGACTTTGGGTATTTATGATGACGATAAATCAATGAATGCACGCCGATTCATGTTAGCTCAATAATGTAATGGAAACTTATTAAAAAAACGTTTTTCATTACATATTCTCCTTTATTTAACTTCGTGTGGAATTGTGATTTGGCCTCTTTATGAGTTTCACTTTACCCGTTTCCAATTCAAACCTTCTTTTGGTAAATATTTTCTTCAATGCTTTAGCATCTTTGTAAATTTGTGAACCCGGTTCATTGAATTGACAGGCATTACTGTGGCAATTAATCTCAAATCAATGGGATGTTCAATAATCAGGATACATTTTCTTCGAGGGCAGTAGCAAAAACATTCTATGCAATGGCCGGTCATTCATTGTGCTATCCACCGATATCATTACAGATGCAAATAGTTCTTAATATAAATTTAAGTCATCTTCCTTATTACCGGTACCAACTTCAACGGCTGTACAAGTCAAACTTCTTTTCATCGGCAAATTTATATTCGAGTAGTTTTTGTTTGTAAACTGTAACATATTCCCTTCGGGGAACCTGTAACCCCTATAGGGCGCGTCCCCAGGTGGCGGATAGGGGAATGCTTCCCAGATATGGGTGGTAGGACGGAAATCAAATACGTCCCGCGGACCAACAGGTAGCGGCGTCTGTCTTAAAGTAAGCGGCAGCAAACAGCGTCTGTACTCCAGTGGAGCGGCTGAATACGTAGAAGGAAAACAGTTAACCCTTCAGAAGGCAACGGGAAACCACTGAAGTATCTCTCCCTCGAAAACCATACAATCATGAGTGATGAAACAAATACACGGCCCTTAGTCTCCGGCAATACAAGGGTGCTAAGAATCCCCGGAGGTAAAAAACAACATTTAAACATTGCAACATGGAATATAAGGAGTCTCTATGAAGCAGGGAAACTAGCCAACACCATAGCTGAAATGAATAGATTAAACATCGATATACTCGGAATAAGTGAGACCTGGTGGCCACAAAACGGTGAATTTAGCTCCCAAAACGCGAAAATATACTTCTCTGGCAATTCTACCGAACATCACAGAAGCGGTGTGGGATTTATAGTAAAAAGTAACATAGCGCAAAGCGTAACGGGTTCTGTTTTTAAGTCGGATCGGACTATGCTGCTCAAAATTCAATGTAAACCAATTGATATAAACATAATCCAAGTATATGCACCTACTGCAGACAAAAGTAATCATGAAATTGAATCTTTTTACGAGGAAATCGACGACTTATTAAGAATGACAAAAAGCCACGAAATAACAATAATTCAAGGCGACTTCAACGCTAAAATAGGAGCAGAAAAGTGTCAAGGTATAACAGGAAAATACGGTCTTGGCGAAAGAAATGAAAGGGGTGATAGACTAATTCAGTTTTGTCAGGAACATAAAATGATGGTAACAAATACAATGTTCTGTCTTCCCCCAAGAAGACTATACACGTGGAAATCTCCGCAAGATAGAAGGGACACTATTGTGAGAAATCAAATAGATTTTATATTAATTAATACCAGATACGGATCTTCGGTTATGAAATGTTCAACGTATCCAGGTGCTGATGTTCCTTCAGACCACAATCTTCTGATGATGAAGTTGCGCATAAAAATTGCCACGAGCAAAAAACGGAAGATTCGCCGTAAACTCGATGTGGCAAAGCTTGAAAATACCACATTCAAAACAAATTTCCGAGATAAAGTAAATCAAGAACTGAGAAACATAAATACTGAAAACGTTGACGACTTATGGAACGCACTAAGGACTACGCTCAAGCCCCTAGCGGATAATACCCTTGGATACCACAAAATATCTAAACAGAAAGAGTGGATGACACAGGATATTCTCGACTTGATGGAAGAGAGACGAAAACATAAAAACATAAATTTTGAACGATATTGGGAACTAAATAGGGAAATCCAAACCGCTGTAAGAATAGCAAAAAACAACCACATAATTAAACAATGTCAGGAGATTGAAAGATTACAAAGCCTTCACGACGATTTTAATCTCCATAGAAAGTTAAAAGAACTTGCTGGTGTATACCGCAAAACTCCCTCAAAAGTACTTTACAACAATAATAATGATCCTGTTTTTGACATAGAAGAAAAGATAAATATCTGGAGAGATTATATAAAACAAATTTTTACAGATTAACATAGAACAACTTTTGAAGAACAGACGCAACATCCTCTTACAGGAACACCAATAAGTAGAAGAGAAGTTGAAACTGCTATAAACAGTCTGAGAGATAAGAAAGCTTGTGGGCCGGACGAGATTCCCTCGGAAATCCTAAAACTAATAGATGAAGAAAATATAGAAATTATAACAAAATTATTTAACCATGTATATGATACAGGCCGATTCCCGCAAGATTGCCTAAAATCAACATTTATTACCATTCCGAAGAAATGCCATGCAAAATATTGTAGCGAATACAGACTTATTAGCCTTATGAGCCATGCTCTAAAAATATTTCTGCGTATTATCCACTCCAGAATATACTCAAAATGTGAAAAAGCCATGGGAACATCCCAGTTTGGATTCAAGGAAGGTATGGGACCCGAGAAGCACTTTTTTCAATACAAACATTGGTTCAGAAATGTAAAAACGCACAAAAAGACCTATTTCTATGCTTCATTGATTACGAAAAAGCTTTCGACACAGTGTTACACGATAAGTTGATTGACATCCTCATCTCCATTGGCCTAGATCAGAAAGAAGTACAATGTATTAAAAGTCTATATTGGAATCAAAATGCACAAATAGAAGTGAACGGGGAAATGACAAATAGTATTGATATATACAAGGGAGTCAGACAAGGGTGCATATTATCACCTTTGCTATTCAATATCTATTCAGAAAAAATTTTTGAAGAATCGATAAACAAAATTCCAATAGGCATTCCTTTAAATGGAACATTTCTGAACAACATACGATATGCTGATGATACAACTTTACTGTCGCATAGCATATCTGGTCTCCAGAATCTTGTGAATAAGCTCACAACACACAGCGAGAAATATGGTTTGAAAATTAACATCAGTAAAACAAAATTCATGGTTATAAGCAAAAAGAATGGCCACAATAATGCAACATTCAATTCAATTCAATTCAATGATTCTTTATTTTTTTTCAAATATCGTTACAAAATATTGCAATTATAGATATTATGTTAGAATAAAGAATATTTACAGCATGGTTTTATAAACCGTCTGCTGGGTAGATGAGTGGTTATATGATAATGTTTATCAAGATGTACGCTAATAGTTAAATTCATCAATTAAGATTTTTCTAAATTTTAGTGCTTCCTTCAAAAATTTATACAACTGTATCCAGCAAAATTCTTCACCACCATTTAGTATACTAATAACTTTTGAGTGCGACAATAGGGGTTGTTGTAAATGTCTGATACGCATATTTTTTAAAACTGGACAACGTCCTATGAAGTGCTCTACTGTTTCTATTTCTCCAGTATTGCATAACGAGCACCTTTGTTCCTCCTCAGGCCTCCAAGTATTAAAATTCAGCCTTAATAATCCGCCTCTGGCCTTCATTATTAATGAAATTTGCTCTTGGTTATATTTGTCATTACAATAAAGAGGACCAATGTTAAAATTGAGGTATTTATATATTCGGGTTCCACTACATTCTGCTTTTTCAATATGTTCGATTATATTTTTGAGTTTCAGTTCTGTCAGCAATTTCTGCGCAGCTTCTAACCAATAAGTCTTGTTAGACATTACGTTGTTGTGATAAATGTTATTCTCAGACAGTTTTTGCTTAAATTCCTTAAACCAGGATATATTTTTGGTAGCCAATTTTATTCCCAGTATGTGTGGTAATCTATGACTATCGAAATCAAATAATATTTTCGATAAATATTGTAGGTGCAGGGAATACGTATATATGTACCCTGGTTCATATCCTGTCTCAAGTGAAATCACATAATTGGGTGTAGACTCCGGTAGGTTCAATATCTTCTTGATGAAGAAGCGATACATTTTGTCCACTTCGCTAAAGTACGCATTGCCCCAGATTTGGGCCCCGTAACTATGTATTGAGCGGCATACAGCCAAAAACATTTTCCATTTTGCAGTGAGACTTATGGAAGCTTTTGAAATAAATTGTTTCCAGGTGGAGAGCAGGGATAGTTTCGTGGCTTCCTCTTTTTTCTTTAAGTGTTTAGTGAAGGAAAACGTTGGTGTTATCAATATTCCCAAATATTTGTATTCGTTGACTATTCTTATTTGTTCGTTTTTATACACCCACTGCTCATTCGACGCCAGTCTGCCTCCTTTCCTTAACACCATTATCTCAGACTTTGTTTGGTTTACCTCCATTCCCCATAATGTACAATATGCTTCTAATTTGTTGATCATTTGTTGCAATATCGGTGCACTTTCAGCAAGAATGACTATATCATCCGCATACATTAATACACGAATGTTTGTGTCATCTATATAAATGCCTCCTTCAAGATGATCATGCAGGTCGTTGAGGTAAAGAGCGAAAAGAATAGGAGATAGCAAGCAACCTTGTTTTACTCCAGACCGTGTTTCAAAGAAATCGGATAGTTCTTGGCCTGACCAAACTGCAGATTTTGTTTTTTCATATATCCTTTGTATAAAATTCACGACTTTTGTGGACAGCCCGATATCATGCAATTTATATATTAGCATATCCCTTGGAACTCGATCAAAAGCTGCTTTAAAATCGACGAAAAAAGCATAGACCTTCTTGCCTTCGTCAATTTTTAAGTTCGTTATCGCTGCAAGGTTAAATATATTGTCCACTGTCGAGTAGCCTCTTCGAAATCCCGCTTGATACTCATTCAATATATTGTTTCTTTCCACACATTCTCCAATTCTCTGGTTGATCATACCGATCATCAATTTACCAACACTGTTCATAAATGTGATGCCTCGATAGTTGCTCACTTCCATTACATCTCCCTTCTTGTAAATTGGAAAAATAATGCCGGAACGAAAAGTTTCATAATCATCAAAACCGTTAAAAATATTGTTGAAACTGTTGCACAGCATTTCTAGATAACTGTCTGTTGCGTGAATAAAAAATTCATAGGGTACTTGATCTTCCCCTGGAGCTTTATTTGCTTTTGCTTTTTTTAATTGTTCTTTCAGTTCTTCGACAGTAAATGCGGCATCCATGTGTATATCCCTTGATATATTTGGTGCAAAATGAAATGGTGAAATATTGCAGATGGGGTTGAGGAGGTTTTCAAAATATGTTTTGAGTTCATCTGTTGAGATACAGCAGTTACTTCCCTCATCTAACTGTCTGATCTCCCTTGCCAAAGACCACCAAGTTTTGCTATCATTTATTGCGTCCAGCCTTCGCTCTATATTATTGTAATAGTTTCTTTTTTTCGACTTGCATAAGTTTTCATACGTTTTCTTCATTTCAATATAATGAATTCTGTTGTAACTTTCTCCAGATCTTCTGAATTTATTGAGGAGTTTCATTGTTTTTTGCCTTGCTTTAAAGCATTCTGTATCAAACCATTTGTTTTTGAACATTATATTTTTCTTGGTTGTGTTTTTCGGATAAGACTTATGTATAATTCTCGTCAGCTCGTTCAGCTTTGGTTGTGGGGGCAAATAATCGATGTTTTTGTTTAGAGAGTTTTGATATACACTTTTCTTGCTTTCCTTCCATAGTAATTTTGGAAGAAGATTATGTTTCTTTGACATATTCGGTCCCGATGAAGGTATGGATAGGGTTAAGACTATAGGGAAATGATCTGACAAGATTTGGTCTTCCACTCGGAAAGTCTTGATAAAATTTATAGTATCTACCGTCACTGCACATATGTCGATAACAGAGTTACCATTTTTGTTCGCAAAAGTGAAGTTCCCTTCTTCATCTCCTGCCATTCTTCCATTTAAAACTATAAGACCATTATTATTACAGAATTCTATGTATTTTCTGCCATTTGCATTTATAGTTTTGTCCTTTGAAACTCTACTACATGGGCAGTTTTTAAGAATTTCTGTGGGTACTTCTTGTTCCTCACCAATGCGAATATTGTGGTCTCCTATTACAATCTTAGTACTTCCTTGATTTTCCACGACATATTGCAGTTTTTCGAAATCTTCATACCAACATGCACTCCTTAAGTATACTAAATTATTACAAATCGAAAAGTATTCAATTCACATTGAATTAAATATTGGTCTCCGTTATTGGTAAAAGTATGTTTGAAGCCAGCTTTTTCCAAGTCTCTGCGCACTCCATATAACTGTCCTCCAATGCCTCGTCCCCTTGCACTGGTTCTTGTAGCAGCATTCCAATGAATCTTAAAGTTTTTAAATTTGTTTGCAAAGTTTATTTCTTGTTTAGCCTCAATATGTGTTTCAGAAAGAATGAAAATGTCAAATTTATCTAAATACTCAAAAAACCGGTGGTGAAGATTTTTACTTCCTAAGCCATGAACATTATATGCCACAATGCTAAGTATATAGTTTTCTTTTTTTTCAGAATATGCTATGTTATATTGTTCTTTTCTACTTTTATTTAATTTTTCTTTTAATTGCTCTATATTTGTTAGTTTTTTGAAATCAACTTATCAGCTAGATCATTGTAATTTATATTTATATTTTGAATGCACTCGCCAAAAATATTGCCCAGAATCTCGACACCACAACTCCTACCACACATTAATTTATTTTCCGCATTCCAGTGAAAAGTTCTTCCATCCATCAAAAGTTGTTCTCCTCTTATGCCAATCCTTTTATCTTTTCTCACCTTTTGCAATTCCTTCTTTAGTAGTAGCATCACTCTTTTCTTCTGCAAACGTTTTCCAGTCAATTCCCGTTCGATATAAATTGATGTACCAGCCAACATTCTTGAAGATTTTAAGATGTCCGTCGCCGTTCTTTTTGATGCAAAATCAACAACTACTGACATTTTATTGTTGGATTCTTGCACTTTTCTAACATTTTCGATTTCATTCTTAATATTTAGCTTCATGGTATTAAGAAACAGATTGTTAACAGCTCCATACAAAGACTTTTGACTGGGTAATCCTCGTATAACGAGCTTTTTGGTGCCTAGCTGATCTTCTAGCCTTTGTATCCTTTTGCTCTCTTCCTCTTTTTCTTCTTTGAGGAGTTTTAATTCCGCTTTGAGCTCTTCGTTTTCTGTAGCCAGACGTTTAAGATCTTCTTTAATGGACTCCATGTTATTTTTAATATCTGAAATATCAGACTTTGTTGGTAAGTTTTCAAGCTTCTCGTCTAGAAGCTTGGACATGGATTCATGCATCATCTTTATTAACTCCGTCGTGGACATATTTCCAACCACAGGTGAAATATCAGGGGACGTTTCCATTAATTTCCTTTTCGCATTTTGGTCGACGTGGCCCACTGTGCCTTTAGAAGTAAAGGGCGAGTTGATATTTGCATTTGACATACTTTTAGGGGCGATTGAAATAATTTTAAATTTAACAGTCAATGGATCGTATTCTTCTTCTTCTTCACCGTACAGTACAGTAAGATGATAGCAATTTGACCGTGTGGTAACTCTGAACCAGTATTTGATAGAAAGAATAACACAGCTGTTATTGTTTTGATTGTCACAACTCTTTTCACAATTGAGTGGATCGAAAATATTAACTTTCCAATAAAAAATATTGTGTTTATAAATTTTTGATTTTTTAAATTGATTTTTTTGGAGATCAGATTGTGGAATCGAACAACCTTCACTATTTTGTGGTTACTAATTACAATATTCCGAGTGTCAATAAACAATTGTGTGTGTTACTGGCGTAAAAACAACATCCGACAAGGAATGGTTAGAGCTTCGTTATTATATGTCTGTTCCCGGTAAGATATTCACTCAACTCCAATGCAACATTGAAAATTCACAACACCAATGTGGAGAGGGTTAAAAGTTTCAAATATCTAGGAATTACAATAACTGAACAGTGGGACTGTTCAAAAGAAATACGATGCAGAATTGAACTGGCCAGAGAAGCATTTTCAAAATACAGACGAGTGTTTACGAGTCATGACATTAATCTTGAAACAAAGATTCGTTTTATCAAAACCTATGTCTGGTCAGTGCTATTGTACGCAATGGAAGTATGGACCATAAAAACAGCTGATATAAGAAGACTTGAAGCTTTTGAAATGTGGATCTATAGGAGAGTTCTGAAAATTCCTTGGACAGCCCATGTGACAAATGCCGATGTTCTAAGAAGGATGCACTGCGAAAGAGAACTTATCTCAGTTATAAAAAGACGAAAGACAGCATATTTGGGACATATAATGCGAAATCAAAAATATAAATTACTGCAAATTGTAACCCGCACAAGGACAGAGGGAAGGCCTGCTAGAGGTAGAAAGGAGACAACATGGATCGATAACATCACAGAATGGACTGGCATCCGAGACATTACAATCCTATTGTTTAAGGCTAGAGATAGAGAGGCATTTGCAGATATACTAAGCAATCTATAAACAAAAAAATATTACAAATATTGTATCCATATGTATTTATAAAAAAATATTTGTATTGTATTGGTCGCTAACATTCGGAAAACGAATTAGCAAATAAAGAAGAAGAAGTAACATATTACCACAATGCCACAGCATCTTGATGATCTGTTGTGTCGAGTTTATAGACTTAAAATCTTGCACCAGCTCATCCAAATCTTCATAAAAATGTGTCATACAACATGGAATCATCTTTTTTCAAGCAAGGTGCAGAAAAGACTGTCGACATCCTCCACTGCAATAGGTTTTGTCATCCTCGTCCTCTTCATAATTATTGCTATCTGAAAAATAATCAATTATTGATTGTGAATATTTTATTTAGAGATATATGTACATACATACCACAAAAAACTGCTTCTTAACAAGAAATTTAGTGGAAATATTAAATTGAAAATCTAACATTTTTCTAAACAATACTTATCAACCCTCAAAATGTGTTTATATTTGTTTACATTTTTGCCCATATGGTTATGACATTAGTATTACGTACAAAAACAAATTTCTATGTGGTTGTTGTATCGATTGTTGTACAAAAACACTTGCTTTTACCTGTATTATTGTACCATGGTCACCAATGGAAAAAAATTGTAATCAGCTGTGAGCTCTGTCATACCTTTCTTATTATACCATGATTAGGTGTGTCTTTTTATGTGATAATTTGTAATATTTATTACGAAATGTTACTAAATGCTGTCTTTTTACACAAAAGTTCAGTAAAAGAGAGCGAAGTTGGAGACCAATTTTGACAGTTGTTTGCTGAGAAATTGCTAAAAGTTGCTGAAAGAATTTTTTCCCAGCAACATTTAGCAAGTTCGATCAGATGTTTTTTAATCATCTGCTAATGGTCAGCTGCTCAATTATTACCTTATTTTTGCGGAAAAATACTGTAAATATTGCGATTCAGCTATATTTATTGATAATTTTATTAATATATTAATAATTTTTTACTTAGTTTGCTTAAAATTGAAGAACTTTTTCATTGCTTTGGAGTTAGTTTGTCTTTCATGCATTGGAGCCAATGTTTTTGTTTTGATTATTAATTGTTATCTTGCTAAAGTTTTTTCTTTTTACTTTTTTCTCTATTTTCGTATCAAAGAGTAAAATCTGTCTTACTCTCTGAAAAGAAGTTACTGAATAACTAGTACTGAAAAAGTAAAAAGACACAACTAATATTTACACGCTCAAATTTGTCGCGTAAAAAGTTTTTAAAGAGAGAGCCATTCGGCGTCATTTTTGTGTAAAGAGAAGTGAACATTTTACTACTCTTTGGTGCACGGGAACGCTTTGGGGTAAAAAATGTGTAAAAGTGGTAAAAATTGTAAAAACTTATTAGTTCTGGAACATAACTTTAGTAATAGAAATTTCTATTTCCGCATCGATTTTCATACATTTTTGCAATTAAGTTAATAGACAAATGTTCAGAACACTGATATAGAATGAATATGACAAAAATTTCAGTCGTTTCACTTATTTTAATTGTATGATTAATTGTATTCTGGCAACGCAACTACAGTTGAGTTGCTATCCATAATCCATAGAACCCTGATTTTTCCTGAATTCATCCCAGCAAAAATTTGCATCCGTGGATGCAGTTTGATCAGTACAAGTGCCATTGGAATACATCTTTTTCTATTAATGCACTTTTGATTTTTACAATAGAGCGCAGTCCATTTTCGATCCAAATTAGTGCATTTGGTGCAGTGTTTTGAATTAAATTAAAAGGCAGTCTAAATATGCTATAAAAGTGCAAGCCATTGCAAATTATCCCAACCAACTTCAACGGCTGTACAAGGCAAACTTCTTTTCATCGGCAAATTTATATTCGTGTAGTTTTTGTTTGTAAACTGTAACATATTACCACAATGCCACAGCATCTTGATGATCTGTTGTGTCGAGTTTATAGACTTAAAATCTTGCACCAGCTCATCCAAATCTTCATAAAAATGTGTCATACAACATGGAATCATCTTTTTTCCAGCAAGGTGCAGAAAAGACTGTCGACATCCTCCAATGCAATAGGTTTTGTCATCCCCGTCCTCTTCATAATTATTGATACCTGAAAAATAATCAATTATTGATTGTGAATATTTTATTTAGAGATATATGTACATACATACCACAAAAAACTGCTTCTTAACAAGAAATTTAGTGGAAATATTAAATTGAAAATCTAACATTTTTCAAAACAATATTTATCAACCCTCAAAATGTGTTTATATTTGTTTACATTTTTGCCCATATGTTTATGACACTAGTATTACGTACAAAAACAAATTTCTATGTGGTTGTTGTATCGATTGTTGTACAACAACACTTGCTTTTACCTGTATTATTGTACCATGGTCACCAATGGAAAAAAATTGTAATCAGCTGTGAGCTCTGTCATACCTTTCTTATTATACCATGATTAGGTGTGTCTTTTTATGTGATAATTTGTAATATTTTTTACGAAATGTTACTAAATGCTGTCTTTTTACACAAAAGTTCAGTAAAAGAGAGCGAAGTTGGAGACCAATTTTGACAGTTGTTTGCTGAGAAATTGCTAAAAGTTGCTGAAAGAATTTTTTCCCAGCAACATTTAGCAAGTTCGATCAGATGTTTTTTAATCATCTGCTAATGGTCAGCTGCTCAATGATTACCTTATTTTTGCGGAAAAATACTGTAAATATTGCGATCCAGCTATATTTATTGATAATTTTATTAATATATTAATAATTTTTTACTTAGTTTGCTTAAAATTGAAGAACTTTTTCATTGCTTTGGAGTTAGTTTTTCTTTCATGCATTGGAGCCAATGTTTTTGTTTTGGTTATTAATTGTTATCTTGCTAAAGTTTTTTCTTTTTACTTTTTTCTCTATTTTCGTATCAAAGAGTAAAATCTGTCTTACTCTCTGAAAAGAAGTTACTGAATAATTAGTACTGAAAAAGTAAAAAGACACAACTAATATTTACACGCTCAAATTTGTCGCGTAAAAAGTTTTTAAAGAGAGAGCCATTTGGCGTCATTTTTGTGTAAAGAGAAGTGAACATTTTACTACTTTTTGGTGCACGGGAACGCTTTGGGGTAAAAAATGTGTAAAAGTGGTAAAAATTGTAAGAACTTATTAGTTCTGGAACATAACTTTAGTAATAGAAATTTCTATTTCCGCATCGATTTTCATAAATTTTTACAATTAAGTTAATAGACAAATGTTCAGAACACTGATATAGAATGAATATGTCTAAAGATGCTATAAAAGTGCAAGCCATTGCAAATTATCCCAAAATATAATGTATTTATTATTTGTATAAAACAAGAATAGTAAATACTTTATTACATTAATACAAATTAAAAAAACTCTCCATAAAATTTAATCGTGACTGAGTTTACTACCTCTGGGGCTGGATTCTTGTTCTATGAAAATTTGAAATGAAAAATATTTCCTTTATATTTTTTTTCATTTATAAAAGTTTGATTTCATATTTTCATAGAAACAGAATTGAGCCCCCGCTCTGCATTTTATGTCACCGCAATTGATTTTGCTTCATCATCCAAATGGTTTTTATACATATTGTCCTCCCACTCCAGATTTAGAAATTAACTCCAACTCCATTCCAAAACTAATTTCCGTCTCGTGAATTACCGCAATGTTAGTTTAAGGTCACACTAGAGTGGTTTTCTTGAAACTTTTATGTACTTCCTCTGTTGCCAGTATTTTTTTGTGCCTCATCCCCAATTTCAGAGTCGTTTACCCACAAAAATACCCAAATATGTACCTTTTGCCCCAGAAAAAATTTCCATGAAATAATTGGACGAAAATTAGTGAAAATTCTTAGTAGTTGTATTAATATTTTACTTTATTCTTGGTGTTACTGGTAGATCTGTTCACGACATTTCTCATTTTTGTTACTACTATCAGGGAATGTTTTTGATTTATTGCTTTTGACTCAATGTTAAGGCCTGAATACATAAGCAGCCTCGCCTGACTGCATTGCTTTCCTGCTTCATTTCTGACATAATAAAAATAAAAGAATAAAGAAGGCTGATCAAGTTTCGAACTAGGTTGCCCTTTTCTTCTTTATTTATTTATTTTTGTTAAGTCAGAAAGGAAGCAGGAAAACAATTTTTACGAGGAAATCGACGACTTATTAAGAATGACAAAAAGCCACGAAATAACAATAATTCAAGGCGACTTCAACGCTAAAATAGGAGCAGAAAAGTGTCAAGGTATAACAGGAAAATACGGTCTTGGCGAAAGAAATGAAAGGGGTGATAGACTAATTCAGTTTTGTCAGGAACATAAAATGATGGTAACAAATACAATGTTCTGTCTTCCCCCAAGAAGACTATACACGTGGAAATCTCCGCAAGATAGAAGGGACACTATTGTGAGAAATCAAATAGATTTTATATTAATTAATACCAGATACGGATCTTCGGTTATGAAATGTTCAACGTATCCAGGTGCTGATGTTCCTTCAGACCACAATCTTCTGATGATGAAGTTGCGCATAAAAATTGCCACGAGCAAAAAACGGAAGATTCGCCGTAAACTCGATGTGGCAAAGCTTGAAAATACCACATTCAAAACAAATTTCCGAGATAAAGTAAATCAAGAACTGAGAAACATAAATACTGAAAACGTTGACGACTTATGGAACGCACTAAGGACTACGCTCAAGCCCCTAGCGGATAATACCCTTGGATACCACAAAATATCTAAACAGAAAGAGTGGATGACACAGGATATTCTCGACTTGATGGAAGAGAGACGAAAACATAAAAACATAAATTTTGAACGATATTGGGAACTAAATAGGGAAATCCAAACCGCTGTAAGAATAGCAAAAAACAACCACATAATTAAACAATGTCAGGAGATTGAAAGATTACAAAGCCTTCACGACGATTTTAATCTCCATAGAAAGTTAAAAGAACTTGCTGGTGTATACCGCAAAACTCCCTCAAAAGTACTTTACAACAATAATAATGATCCTGTTTTTGACATAGAAGAAAAGATAAATATCTGGAGAGATTATATAAAACAAATTTTTACAGATTAACATAGAACAACTTTTGAAGAACAGACGCAACATCCTCTTACAGGAACACCAATAAGTAGAAGAGAAGTTGAAACTGCTATAAACAGTCTGAGAGATAAGAAAGCTTGTGGGCCGGACGAGATTCCCTCGGAAATCCTAAAACTAATAGATGAAGAAAATATAGAAATTATAACAAAATTATTTAACCATGTATATGATACAGGCCGATTCCCGCAAGATTGCCTAAAATCAACATTTATTACCATTCCGAAGAAATGCCATGCAAAATATTGTAGCGAATACAGACTTATTAGCCTTATGAGCCATGCTCTAAAAATATTTCTGCGTATTATCCACTCCAGAATATACTCAAAATGTGAAAAAGCCATGGGAACATCCCAGTTTGGATTCAAGGAAGGTATGGGAACCCGAGAAGCACTTTTTTCAATACAAACATTGGTTCAGAAATGTAAAAACGCACAAAAAGACCTATTTCTATGCTTCATTGATTACGAAAAAGCTTTCGACACAGTGTTACACGATAAGTTGATTGACATCCTCATCTCCATTGGCCTAGATCAGAAAGAAGTACAATGTATTAAAAGTCTATATTGGAATCAAAATGCACAAATAGAAGTGAACGGGGAAATGACAAATAGTATTGATATGCTTTGCTATTCAATATCTATTCAGAAAAAAATTTTGAAGAATCGATAAACAAAATTCCAATAGGCATTCCTTTAAATGGAACATTTCTGAACAACATACGATATGCTGATGATACAACTTTACTGTCGCATAGCATATCTGGTCTCCAGAATCTTGTGAATAAGCTCACAACACACAGCGAGAAATATGGTTTGAAAATTAACATCAGTAAAACAAAATTCATGGTTATAAGCAAAAAGAATGGCAACAATAATGCAACATTGAAAATTCACAACACCAATGTGGAGAGGGTTAAAAGTTTCAAATATCTAGGAATTACAATAACTGAACAGTGGGACTGTTCAATAGAAATACGATGCAGAATTGAACTGGCCAGAGAAGCATTTTCAAAATACAGACGAGTGTTTACGAGTCATGACATTAATCTTGAAACAAAGATTCGTTTTATCAAAACCTATGTCTGGTCAGTGCTATTGTACGCAATGGAAGTATGGACCATAAAAACAGCTGATATAAGAAGACTTGAAGCTTTTGAAATGTGGATCTATAGGAGAGTTCTGAAAATTCCTTGGACAGCCCATGTGACAAATGCCGATGTTCTAACAAGGATGCACTGCGAAAGAGAACTTATCTCAGTTATAAAAAGACGAAAGACAGCATATTTGGGACATATAATGCGAAATCAAAAATATAAATTACTGCAAATTGTAATCCGCACAAGGACAGAAGGAAGGCCTGCTAGAGGTAGAAAGGAGACAACATGGATCGATAACATCACAGAATGGACTGGCATCCGAGACATTACAATCCTATTGTTTAAGGCTAGAGATAGAGAGGCATTTGCAGATATACTAAGCAATCTATAAACAAAAAAATATTACAAATATTGTATCCATATGTATTTATAAAAAAATATTTGTATTGTATTGGTCGCTAACATTCGGAAAACGAATTAGCAAATTAAGAAGAAGAAGTAACATATTACCACAATGCCACAGCATCTTGATGATCTGTTGTGTCGAGTTTATAGACTTAAAATCTTGCACCAGCTCATCCAAATCTTCATAAAAATGTGTCATACAACATGGAATCATCTTTTTTCAAGCAAGGTGCAGAAAAGACTGTCGACATCCTCCACTGCAATAGGTTTTGTCATCCTCGTCCTCTTCATAATTATTGCTATCTGAAAAATAATCAATTACACTGCTCAACAAAATTGAAAAAGTTGAATGTTTCAACCGAAGTTGTTTTTGTTTCTAAATGAAATCGGCGAGCTATTTTCAAATCTGGTCACGGTTTTTGTCCATCAGCTCTTGTTCTTGAGATATAGCTCGAAATCGGTTTTGACGAGTTTTACCCAGAATTTCGTTATTTTAGGATACAAACAAATATTTTTTTGCGGGTTTTTCGACACTAATATATTAAGTAGATGTTGTACGCTCGATTCAAAACGTTTTTTGAAATAATTGTGGCGAATATTTTTAAAAAAATATAGAAAACATACGATGAATCTTGAAAAATTGCATATTTTGAGTACTTTAAGCTGTAATTACGTCATCGGAGGAAGTCATAGAAGCTTCATATGGCATTCCGGATATGCTCAGGATGTCTACTATATAGTGCTGTATTCAAATATATAATATAAAGTTCATAGCGCCCACGATTCGCCCATAACCTAAAAATCGTCATGAAGACTGCCATTGAAAAGTAAATGGCATATTTGGTAATGATATCACACGTAAATGATTTCCCTTTAGCAGTCTTCATGGCGATTTTTAGGTTATGGGCGAATCGTGGGCGCTATGAACATTATATTATATATTTGAATACAGGACTATATAGTAGACATCCTGAGCATATCCGAAATGCCATATGAAGCTTCTATGACTTCCCCCGATGACGTAATTACAGCTTAAAGTACTCAAAATATGCAATTTTTACAAGATCCATCGTATGTTTTCTATATTTTTTGATAAATATTCGCCATAATTATTTCAAAAAACGTTTTGAATCGAGCGTACAACATCTTCTTAATATATTAGTGCCGAAAAACCCGCAAAAAAATATTTGTTTGTATCCGAAAATAACGAAATTCTGGGTAAAACTCGTAAAAACCGATTTCGAGCTATATCTCAAGAACAAGAGCTGATGGACAAAAACCGTGACCAGATTTGAAAATAGCTCGCCGATTTCATTTAGAAACAACAACAACTTCGGTTGAAACAAATGTCGTGTTGACCAGTGTTATTGATTGTGAATATTTTATTTAGAGATATATGTACATACATACCACAAAAAACTGCTTCTTAACAAGAAATTTAGTGGAAATATTAAATTGAAAATCTAACATTTTTCTAAACAATACTTATCAACCCTCAAAATGTGTTTATATTTGTTTACATTTTTGCCCATATGGTTATGACATTAGTATTACGTACAAAAACAAATTTCTATGTGGTTGTTGTATCGATTGTTGTACAACAACACTTGCTTTTACCTGTATTATTGTACCATGGTCACCAATGGAAAAAAATTGTAATCAGCTGTGAGCTCTGTCATACCTTTCTTATTATACCATGATTAGGTGTGTCTTTTTATGTGATAATTTGTAATATTTATTACGAAATGTTACTAAATGCTGTCTTTTTACACAAAAGTTCAGTAAAAGAGAGCGAAGTTGGAGACCAATTTTGACAGTTGTTTGCTGAGAAATTGCTAAAAGTTGCTGAAAGAATTTTTTCCCAGCAACATTTAGCAAGTTCGATCAGATGTTTTTTAATCATCTGCTAATGGTCAGCTGCTCAATGATTACCTTATTTTTGCGGAAAAATACTGTAAATATTGCGATTCAGCTATATTTATTGATAATTTTATTAATATATTAATAATTTTTTACTTAGTTTGCTTAAAATTGAAGAACTTTTTCATTGCTTTGGAGTTAGTTTTTCTTTCATGCATTGGAGCCAATGTTTTTGTTTTGATTATTAATTGTTATCTTGCTAAAGTTTTTTCTTTTTACTTTTTTCTCTATTTTCGTATCAAAGAGTAAAATCTGTCTTACTCTCTGAAAAGAAGTTACTGAATAATTAGTACTGAAAAAGTAAAAAGACACAACTAATATTTACACGCTCAAATTTGTCGCGTAAAAAGTTTTTAAAGAGAGAGCCATTCGGCGTCATTTTTGTGTAAAGAGAAGTGAACATTTTACTACTTTTTGGTGCACGGGAACGCTTTGGGGTAAAAAATGTGTAAAAGTGGTAAAAATTGTAAAAACTTATTAGTTCTGGAACATAACTTTAGTAATAGAAATTTCTATTTCCGCATCGATTTTCATACATTTTTACAATTAAGTTAATAGACAAATGTTCAGAACACTGATATAGAATGAATATGACAAAAATTTCAGTCGTTTCACTTATTTTAATTGTATGATTAATTGTATTCTGGCAACGCAACTACAGTTGAGTTGCTATCCATAATCCATAGAACCCTGATTTTTCCTGAATTCATCCCAGCAAAAATTTGCATCCGTGGATGCAGTTTGATCAGTACAAGTGCCATTGGAATACATCTTTTTCTATTAATGCACTTATGATTTTTACAAGAGAGCGCAGTCCATTTTCGATCCAAATTAGTGCATTTGGTGCAGTGTTTTGAATTAAATTAAAAGGCAGTCTAAATATGCTATAAAAGTGCAAGCCATTGCAAATTATCCCAACCAACTTCAACGGCTGTACAAGGCAAACTTCTTTTCATCGGCAAATTTATATTCGTGTAGTTTTTGTTTGTAAACTGTAACATATTACCACAATGCCACAGCATCTTGATGATCTGTTGTGTCGAGTTTATAGACTTAAAATCTTGCACCAGCTCATCCAAATCTTCATAAAAATGTGTCATACAACATGGAATCATCTTTTTTCCAGCAAGGTGCAGAAAAGACTGTCGACATCCTCCAATGCAATAGGTTTTGTCATCCCCGTCCTCTTCATAATTATTGATATCTGAAAAATAATCAATTATTGATTGTGAATATTTTATTTAGAGATATATGTACATACATACCACAAAAAACTGCTTCTTAACAAGAAATTTAGTGGAAATATTAAATTGAAAATCTAACATTTTTCAAAACAATATTTATCAACCCTCAAAATGTGTTTATATTTGTTTACATTTTTGCCCATATGTTTATGACACTAGTATTACGTACAAAAACAAATTTCTATGTGGTTGTTGTATCGATTGTTGTACAACAACACTTGCTTTTACCTGTATTATTGTACCATGGTCACCAATGGAAAAAAATTGTAATCAGCTGTGAGCTCTGTCATACCTTTCTTATTATACCATGATTAGGTGTGTCTTTTTATGTGATAATTTGTAATATTTATTACGAAATGTTACTAAATGCTGTCTTTTTACACAAAAGTTCAGTAAAAGAGAGCGAAGTTGGAGACCAATTTTGACAGTTGTTTGCTGAGAAATTGCTAAAAGTTGCTGAAAGAATTTTTTCCCAGCAACATTTAGCAAGTTCGATCAGATGTTTTTTAATCATCTGCTAATGGTCAGCTGCTCAATGATTACCTTATTTTTGCGGAAAAATACTGTAAATATTGCGATTCAGCTATATTTATTGATAATTTTATTAATATATTAATAATTTTTTACTTAGTTTGCTTAAAATTGAAGAACTTTTTCATTGCTTTGGAGTTAGTTTTTCTTTCATGCATTGGAGCCAATGTTTTTGTTTTGATTATTAATTGTTATCTTGCTAAAGTTTTTTCTTTTTACTTTTTTCTCTATTTTCGTATCAAAGAGTAAAATCTGTCTTACTCTCTGAAAAGAAGTTACTGAATAATTAGTACTGAAAAAGTAAAAAGACACAACTAATATTTACACGCTCAAATTTGTCGCGTAAAAAGTTTTTAAAGAGAGAGCCATTCGGCGTCATTTTTGTGTAAAGAGAAGTGAACATTTTACTACTTTTTGGTGCACGGGAACGCTTTGGGGTAAAAAATGTGTAAAAGTGGTAAAAATTGTAAAAACTTATTAGTTCTGGAACATAACTTTAGTAATAGAAATTTCTATTTCCGCATCGATTTTCATACATTTTTACAATTAAGTTAATAGACAAATGTTCAGAACACTGATATAGAATGAATATGACAAAAATTTCAGTCGTTTCACTTATTTTAATTGTATGATTAATTGTATTCTGGCAACGCAACTACAGTTGAGTTGCTATCCATAATCCATAGAACCCTGATTTTTCCTGAATTCATCCCAGCAAAAATTTGCATCCGTGGATGCAGTTTGATCAGTACAAGTGCCATTGGAATACATCTTTTTCTATTAATGCACTTATGATTTTTACAAGAGAGCACAGTCCATTTTCGATCCAAATTAGTGCATTTGGTGCAGTGTTTTGAATTAAATTAAAAGGCAGTCTAAATATGCTATAAAAGTGCAAGCCATTGCAAATTATCCCAACCAACTTCAACGGCTGTACAAGGCAAACTTCTTTTCATCGGCAAATTTATATTCGTGTAGTTTTTGTTTGTAAACTGTAACATATTACCACAATGCCACAGCATCTTGATGATCTGTTGTGTCGAGTTTATAGACTTAAAATCTTGCACCAGCTCATCCAAATCTTCATAAAAATGTGTCATACAACATGGAATCATCTTTTTTCCAGCAAGGTGCAGAAAAGACTGTCGACATCCTCCAATGCAATAGGTTTTGTCATCCCCGTCCTCTTCATAATTATTGATATCTGAAAAATAATCAATTATTGATTGTGAATATTTTATTTAGAGATATATGTACATACATACCACAAAAAACTGCTTCTTAACAAGAAATTTAGTGGAAATATTAAATTGAAAATCTAACATTTTTCAAAACAATATTTATCAACCCTCAAAATGTGTTTATATTTGTTTACATTTTTGCCCATATGTTTATGACACTAGTATTACGTACAAAAACAAATTTCTATGTGGTTGTTGTATCGATTGTTGTACAACAACACTTGCTTTTACCTGTATTATTGTACCATGGTCACCAATGGAAAAAAATTGTAATCAGCTGTGAGCTCTGTCATACCTTTCTTATTATACCATGATTAGGTGTGTCTTTTTATGTGATAATTTGTAATATTTATTACGAAATGTTACTAAATGCTGTCTTTTTACACAAAAGTTCAGTAAAAGAGAGCGAAGTTGGAGACCAATTTTGACAGTTGTTTGCTGAGAAATTGCTAAAAGTTGCTGAAAGAATTTTTTCCCAGCAACATTTATCAAGTTCGATCAGATGTTTTTTAATCATCTGCTAATGGTCAGCTGCTCAATGATTACCTTATTTTTGCGGAAAAATACTGTAAATATTGCGATTCAGCTATATTTATTGATAATTTTATTAATATATTAATAATTTTTTACTTAGTTTGCTTAAAATTGAAGAACTTTTTCATTGCTTTGGAGTTAGTTTTTCTTTCATGCATTGGAGCCAATGTTTTTGTTTTGATTATTAATTGTTATCTTGCTAAAGTTTTTTCTTTTTACTTTTTTCTCTATTTTCGTATCAAAGAGTAAAATCTGTCTTACTCTCTGAAAAGAAGTTACTGAATAATTAGTACTGAAAAAGTAAAAAGACACAACTAATATTTACACGCTCAAATTTGTCGCGTAAAAAGTTTTTAAAGAGAGAGCCATTCGGCGTCATTTTTGTGTAAAGAGAAGTGAACATTTTACTACTTTTTGGTGCACGGGAACGCTTTGGGGTAAAAAATGTGTAAAAGTGGTAAAAATTGTAAGAACTTATTAGTTCTGGAACATAACTTTAGTAATAGAAATTTCTATTTCCGCATCGATTTTCATAAATTTTTACAATTAAGTTAATAGACAAATGTTCAGAACACTGATATAGAATGAATATGTCTAAAGATGCTATAAAAGTGCAAGCCATTGCAAATTATCCCAAAATATAATGTATTTATTATTTGTATAAAACAAGAATAGTAAATACTTTATTACATTAATACAAATTAAAAAAAACTCTCCATAAAATTTAATCGTGACTGAGTTTACTACCTCTGGGGCTGGATTCTTGTTCTATGAAAATTTGAAATGAAAAATATTTCCTATTTTAATTTTTAAGACTTTGTCTTATTGGGCTTTAAGGTCCTTGTTTGTTAATGAAAAATAAAGATTATTTTATTTCATTTTTTATCCGACGTTTCGTTGGTGTTTCCCAACATCTTCAGGGATAATTTATTAAATCTGGCAACAACAGATACAGAGTAAAGATTAAAATTTATACATTTGTTTTCACCTTATTTTTAAGAAAAGCTTTACTTACATATAATCTTTCGTCAAGTTTTAACATTTAAATTCGTCAAGTTAGTGTAAAAATTTTTACGACACAACAATTAAACTAAAATAAATGCAAAAATAATTACGATTAAATGTAAATATCACAATGGTTTCTTAAAAACTAGGTATCACAGCTGTTAGGTAAAACACGACTAAAAAATTGCCAAGGTATAAATTGAGTTTGTGTTGTCCTTGTCTTCTTTTCTATTTATTGCGTGTTCCATTTTCTGCTGTATCCGTAAGCTCTCTAACGTGAATCTCTTATTCTCTATTCTTTCTTTGTCTAGTATGTTTACATTGTCAAGATCAGCTGTATGGTTGCTTTCAAGACAATGTTGCGCTAAAGCTGTTGTTTGCTTCTTCTTTTGTATATCGTTGTTGTGCTCGGATATTCTTGTGCTTAGGCTCCTTTTTGTTGTACCAATGTACACCTTGCCACATTGTTGTTCAGAATTTCCTTTGCATTTTATTTCATAGACCACATTGTTTTGATCACCTGTTTCTGTTTTAGTTTTTGTTTGTGTGTATAGTGAAGCTATAGTTCTATAGGGTTTGTGTGCTAAAGAGACATCATCTTCATTTATAATTTGTTTCATTTGTTTTGATTCGGTCAATCGTGGTATGTATTGTATGCTATAGAATTTAGTGTTGCCAGATGTGATGCTTTTTGGTCTATTTTGGGATTGTGATTTTTTAATTAGGTTATTTATTAATGTGATCGGATAACTATTATCTTTGAGAATTTTTCTTAGCTTCTCGATGTTTTTACTCCTGAAGCGTTCGTGGCTGAGAGTTAACACTTTTTTAATCAGGTTTGTGGCGGTATTTATCTTTTGTTGTAGAGGTTGGGTGGAGTGAAAATTCATTATTCTGCCGGATGACGTTGGTTTCATATACCAATCTGTGTATAATCTATTACCAAATTTGTGAATTTTTATGTCTAGGAATGGTATGCAGCCATTTTCTTCTATTTCAATGGTGAATTTTAATTTCGTATGATATTTGTTAAATGCTTCCAATATTTGTATTTCTTCTCCCTTTTTAATTATTGCAAACATGTCGTCCACATATTTCGTCAAGAATTTGAATCGGATATTTTCTTTGTCAAGATCTTCTACAATTTGCGTCAAGAGTGTGTCCAGAACGATGTCCGCTATTGTTGGGGATAGGGGGTTCCCCATAGGCATTCCATATATTTGGCTGAAAAAGTTTCCGTCATACATAAAGTAATTATTATCGTTAAGGCAAAATTGCAGTATTTTTAGGAATTGCGACTTGGGTATCTTTGTGTGATTTTTTAATATTTCCCACTGTGCCATTATGTTTTTGATAGCCAGATGTATCGGTATGTTGGTGAACAACGATACCACGTCGAAAGATACTAGAATGTCGTTTTCATCCATAATTATGTCGTCTAACTTCATTTTTAGTTCGAATGAGTTTTTTACGTTGTAATTGTCCACTATTATGTTTTTTAATATATTTCCAATATATTTTGAAAGTTTGTAGCATGGCACTTCAACGGATGATGATATCGGTCTAAGTGGCATATTCTCTTTATGTACTTTTGGAAGACCGTATAGTCGTGGGGCATTGAATGCATGTGTTGTTAGTTTATATTTTTCTTGTAGTGTAATGTAGTTTTGTTTAAAAAGATCAGTGATCATTTTATTGTTGGTTCGTTGTAGTTTTTGTGTTGGATCAGTTCTTATTCTTTTGTAAGTAGCTTTGTCTTCAAGGAGATTGTTCATTCCGTTCTTATATGTTTCACTGTACATTACTACAGTTTTGTTGCCCTTATCTGCCTTTGTAATTATGATTTTGTCTTTGTGTTTTTTAATGAAGCTTTTCGTGTCCTCAAATATTCGAAGAATAAATTTGTCTTTCTGGCTTATTTTTGTTGATCGTTTGTATGTTAGAATTCGATTTGTTATTTTTGTTCTGATAATGTCCTTTTGCCTGTCATCACTCAAAGTCTGTACCCATTGTTCAAGATCAGCTATTAATTGTACTGAAGAAAATTTCGTGTCGTTGATTGGAATGGAAAATTTGGAGCCAAGAGATAGTAGCCACATACTTTCTTGACTGAAATGTATATTTGTCTCGTTCACAAACCATGAGGAGTTAATTTTTAGACCAAAGTTTTGTAAACTTTTTTCTTTAAGTCTGTTTAATTTAGAAGATCGTGTTTCCCTGTCCTGAGATGATAGATATACATATCGTGTGCGTTGTCTCTTTATGAAGTTGTCATATTCTCCTATCTGCATCGTCATTTTAAGTGATTTTCTAGTATTGCACATGTTTGACTTTACGGTTTTTATATTCAAGTTTGTTTCTTTAATTTCCAAGTTAAGTATTTTAGCATGGAATTTTTGTTCTATATTTTGAAAATCCTTTTGTGTATTGTTAGTTGTGAATAAAGATTTAGCGTTTGTTGTCGTGTTTGCTAAATGTGTTGGTGTGAGACCGCTCTTTCTACACGTTAGTAAGAATTTAAGCCTTTCGGACAATTTTGCCAAACGTTTGTTGTCTTTGCAATAAGATTTTAATAGTTTGCATGTTTCTGTATCATATTTTAATTTAATGTGTGTAAAATATTCCTTCATTTTGTTGCTTCCGGATTTAATTTATTATAATCGGCGGGCCCTCCGAATATTAACTGGTTTAATATTGTTTTTCGACCTTTCTATTTCTTATTTTAATTTTTAAGACTTTGTCTTATTGGGCTTTAAGGTCCTTGTTTGTTAATGAAAAATAAAGATTATTTTATTTCATTTTTTATCCGACGTTTCGTTGGTGTTTCCCAACATCTTCAGGGATAATTTATTAAATCTGGCAACAACAGATACAGAGTAAAGATTAAAATTTATACATTTGTTTTCACCTTATTTTTAAGAAAAGCTTTACTTACATATAATCTTTCGTCAAGTTTTAACATTTAAATTCGTCAAGTTAGTGTAAAAATTTTTACGACACAACAATTAAACTAAAATAAATGCAAAAATAATTACGATTAAATGTAAATATCACAATGGTTTCTTAAAAACTAGGTATCACAGCTGTTAGGTAAAACACGACTAAAAAATTGCCAAGGTATAAATTGAGTTTGTGTTGTCCTTGTCTTCTTTTCTATTTATTGCGTGTTCCATTTTCTGCTGTATCCGTAAGCTCTCTAACGTGAATCTCTTATTCTCTATTCTTTCTTTGTCTAGTATGTTTACATTGTCAAGATCAGCTGTATGGTTGCTTTCAAGACAATGTTGCGCTAAAGCTGTTGTTTGCTTCTTCTTTTGTATATCGTTGTTGTGCTCGGATATTCTTGTGCTTAGGCTCCTTTTTGTTGTACCAATGTACACCTTGCCACATTGTTGTTCAGAATTTCCTTTGCATTTTATTTCATAGACCACATTGTTTTGATCACCTGTTTCTGTTTTAGTTTTTGTTTGTGTGTATAGTGAAGCTATAGTTCTATAGGGTTTGTGTGCTAAAGAGACATCATCTTCATTTATAATTTGTTTCATTTGTTTTGATTCGGTCAATCGTGGTATGTATTGTATGCTATAGAATTTAGTGTTGCCAGATGTGATGCTTTTTGGTCTATTTTGGGATTGTGATTTTTTAATTAGGTTATTTATTAATGTGATCGGATAACTATTATCTTTGAGAATTTTTCTTAGCTTCTCGATGTTTTTACTCCTGAAGCGTTCGTGGCTGAGAGTTAACACTTTTTTAATCAGGTTTGTGGCGGTATTTATCTTTTGTTGTAGAGGTTGGGTGGAGTGAAAATTCATTATTCTGCCGGATGACGTTGGTTTCATATACCAATCTGTGTATAATCTATTACCAAATTTGTGAATTTTTATGTCTAGGAATGGTATGCAGCCATTTTCTTCTATTTCAATGGTGAATTTTAATTTCGTATGATATTTGTTAAATGCTTCCAATATTTGTATTTCTTCTCCCTTTTTAATTATTGCAAACATGTCGTCCACATATTTCGTCAAGAATTTGAATCGGATATTTTCTTTGTCAAGATCTTCTACAATTTGCGTCAAGAGTGTGTCCAGAACGATGTCCGCTATTGTTGGGGATAGGGGGTTCCCCATAGGCATTCCATATATTTGGCTGAAAAAGTTTCCGTCATACATAAAGTAATTATTATCGTTAAGGCAAAATTGCAGTATTTTTAGGAATTGCGACTTGGGTATCTTTGTGTGATTTTTTAATATTTCCCACTGTGCCATTATGTTTTTGATAGCCAGATGTATCGGTATGTTGGTGAACAACGATACCACGTCGAAAGATACTAGAATGTCGTTTTCATCCATAATTATGTCGTCTAACTTCATTTTTAGTTCGAATGAGTTTTTTACGTTGTAATTGTCCACTATTATGTTTTTTAATATATTTCCAATATATTTTGAAAGTTTGTAGCATGGCACTTCAACGGATGATGATATCGGTCTAAGTGGCATATTCTCTTTATGTACTTTTGGAAGACCGTATAGAGAGCTTACGGATACAGCAGAAAATGGAACACGCAATAAATAGAAAAGAAGACAAGGACAACACAAACTCAATTTATTCCTTGGCAATTTTTTAGTCGTGTTTTACCTAACAGCTGTGATACCTAGTTTTTAAGAAACCATTGTGATATTTACATTTAATCGTAATTATTTTTGCATTTATTTTAGTTTAATTGTTGTGTCGTAAAAATTTTTACACTAACTTGACGAATTTAAATGTTAAAACTTGACGAAAGATTATATGTAAGTAAAGCTTTTCTTAAAAATAAGGTGAAAACAAATGTATAAATTTTAATCTTTACTCTGTATCTGTTGTTGCCAGATTTAATAAATTATCCCTGAAGATGTTGGGAAACACCAACGAAACGTCGGATAAAAAATGAAATAAAATAATCTTTATTTTTCATTAACAAACAAGGACCTTAAAGCCCAATAAGACAAAGTCTTAAAAATTAAAATAAGAAATAGAAAGGTCGAAAAACAATATTAAACCAAAAATATTTCCTTTATATTTTTTTCATTTATAAAAGTTTGATTTCATATTTTCATAGAAACAGAATTTTATGCCACCGCAATTGATTTTGCTTCATCATCCAAATGGTTTTTATACATATTGTCCTCCCACTCCAGATTTAGAAATTAACTCCAACTCCATTCCAAAACTAATTTCCGTCTTGTGAATTACCGCAATGTTAGTTTAAGGTCACACTAGAGTGGTTTTCTTGAAACTTTTATGTACTTCCACTGTTGCCAGTTTTTTTTGTGCCTCATCCCTAATTTCAGAGTCGTTTACCCACAAAAATACCCAAATATGTACCTTTTGCCCCAAAAAAAATTCCCTTGAAATAATTGGACGAAAATTAGTGAAAATTCTTAGTAGTTGTATTAATATTTTACTTTATTCTTGGTGTTACTGGTAGATCTGTTCACGACATTTCTCATTTTTGTTACTACTATCAGGGAATGTTTTTGATTTATTGCTTTTGACTCAATGTTAAGGCCTGAATACATAAGCAGCCTCGCCTGACTGCATTGCTTTCCTGCTTCATTTCTGACATAATAAAAATAAAAGAATAAAGAAGGCTGATCAAGTTTCGAACTAGGTTGCCCTTTTCTTCTTTATTTATTTATTTTTGTTAAGTCAGAAAGGAAGCAGGAAAACAATGCAATCACGCGAGGCTGCTTATGTACTCAGGCCATTAGTGCATCCGGTATGTAAATTTCCTTACCTCTATAGATTTTAAAATTGTAATTTCTCTTTTGAATCATCAAGTCTGCTGACCAGTTTAACACTGGATTCAACTTTGCGCGCATGATACGACACTCCTTTCCATGAAGTTTTGTGTAGTCGAAATATTTAGAAATGCGTCTTCTACTTACTGAGGAGTTTAACAAACTCTGAGAAATTTAGTGTTATTATGTCAAAGTTTCGAACCGAGATGGCAGCAAAAATAATCGAATTTTCTATCTCATCATTTGAAAATATGAAGTAATACAGTAGGTCATATGACGTACACAACTACAAGATTTAAAAACAAGAACTATAAGATTTAATAAAACAAGAGGATTTAAATTAACGATTGTGTTTTTTTTCATAAAAATTAAGTTTGATTTGTACACAAAATTTCCCCATTGTGTACCCACATTTGTAAAGCTTTTTCCCATAAAATCCCCCCAATCCTAAATGTTGTTCCCCATTTTCGAAAAAATATCCCCAATTTGGGGAAAAATCCCCAATACTGGTAACGAAGATAATTTTTAATGATTTTTTATTAATTTTCTTGTTTAGAGTAAAGCTTGATAATCGGAAATTATTTGCAAGTGAAAAAGGAAAGCCAAGGACTCGAATCCACATAGTCACCAAATTACGTTACCCGGTTTCACTGGTGGTAAAGCAGATCTTCGGACGTATCGACTATGTAGTGGCTTCTCTGTCCTAGAACTTTTCGTTTTTCAAATGCAAATGTGTTTTATACATTTACGCGGATATTTGGCCGCTGAAATATATTTTCTTCACGACAAAAGCTTTTTTGCGCTGCCTTTGAAGTTATGAGTTTTGGCTTTGAACGCTAACACGCGATGACAACATTTTTTGATATGTTTTCAAGGACGTGGGTTCAAATCCCAGCCGGGATCAGCCAGTTTTTTATTTTTCGAAATTTTGTTTGTTTATACTTTTTTGTGCATATTATAAAAACCGCAAAAAATGAAGAATTTATTCCACACAAATGTTCTAAAAACAATTTTAAAAATCATTGAATTCGATTGTGTATTAGATATGTTCCAGAACCTGCAAAATAGTTCTTTTTTCCAATTTCTATTTTTCCAAACAGTTTCCGTATTCCATCAAAACTTGCACATCTTACAGCTATTAAATTTGGGTGAGTGGAAACTAAAGTTGGGAAATCTAGTTCCTGGAGCGGATTGATCTTTCTAGTTCCTTTTGCCGAAAGGAACTAGTTCCTTAATATAGTTCCATAGTTCCAAATAGTTCCGAGAGCGATATAGCTCAGTGAATCCTTCCCTTTCATCGTTCTTTCTGTTTCCTTCGTTCCAAATCGTTCCGAGACCGATATAGTTCAATGAATTTTTCTCTTTCGTCTTTCTTTTTATTTCCTTCGTTCCAAATAGTTCCGAGAGTGAAGTAGTTTAACGAATCTTTATCTTTCTTTTTGACATAAAGTAAATAAATTGCAGCGATGTAACGAGGATGTGATTTACGTTTATTGAAAGAAAGATCGAAGTGCGTGTGCAATTAAATAAAGAAAATGAATTATACAAATGAATGGAATTATATACACGGCTGGAACTATATGAACTAAAGAAACTTAACAAATGAAAGAGACGGATATAGTTCCAATAGTTCCTTGTCCGAAATAGTTCCTTGGAACTAGTTCGTTCCGGAACTACACAACTCTTGGTCTTTTCCAGTACTGCAAGAATCTACTAATTTTTACTATTTTTTTCGATAACATGAAGGAAAAAATGTTATCTTAGTAAAAAGTAGTAGCTTCTTGCAAGTTCTGGAACAGAGCGTCTAATAAAGTTGGGCAATCTAAATCCTGGAGCGGATCGATCTTTCTAGTTCCTTTTCCCAAAAGGAACTTCTTCTTTATTTGCCTATTCGATTTTCGAATGTTGGCGACCAAAATGCAAATATAAGAATATTATTACAATAGTTTTATATTATTATATAATATACTTAAATTATTAAATATTGTTTATAATATCGGCAAAAGTCTCTCTGTTTCTGGCTTCGCTTAGCAGATTTATGACATCACGTATGCCGGTCCATTCTTGGATGTTGTTGATCCATAGGCCTTCCTTCAATGTTAACACGGATAATACTTTGCAGCAGTTTGTATTTCGGATTTCTCATAATGTGGCCCAAGTATGCCGTTTTCCGTCTCTTTATGTTGTTCAGCAGTTCTTTTTCTTTATGTAATCTTCTTAGAACCTCATTATTTAATATGAATTGTGTCCATGATATCTTTAATATGCGACGATATGTCCACATCTCAAATGCTTCCAGTTTTTTCATATCTACGGATTTTAAGGTCCATGTTTCCATGCCATACAATAGGACAGACCATACATATGTTTTCATATATCTTATTTTGGTTTTTAAGTTTACATTATGGCTTGTAAAAACTTTTTTATATTTAAAGAATGTGTCTCTGGCCATTTCAATCCTGCATGCTATTTCTTTAGAAATGTCCCATTCGTCGTTGATTGGCGCTCCAAGATATTTAAAACTTTGGACTCTTTCCACATTTATCTCATTAATTTTTAATGGGACCGCATTAGCATATGTATGATGTTTACTGATGACCATGTATTTCGTTTTTTGATGTTAATTTTAAGCCCGTATTTTTCGCTGCAAGTGGTCAATCTGTTAACCAGTTCTTGAAGTGCTGTCATATTATCGGCTATGAGTGTGGTGTCATCGGCATACCTAATGTTGTTAATGAACGTTCCATTTACATATATTACTTTCCGGACACCATTTATTGATTCTTGGAATATTCGTTCAGCGTATATGTTTGCGTAGCAATATGGAAATATAAAAAAAAATAAAACACAAAAGGATTAGAATTTTTTCTCAAACAATATTGAGTTACGTTTTATTATGGATTGTTCGTGGAACAATCACTTATTTACCTTTTACAGAGTGTAATGGTTGTAGTGCTTTGTGGACGAAATCCAAAGAGCGAGTGAAAGCTAGGACAAAGTGGAGCTTGTTACTTGCTGTTACTATCCTTGTATTTGTATACGAGATACACAACGTTGTATACAAAGGTAGGCGACAAAATTTAACGCAGGGGTGGAAAACCGATATAGAATATAAAATTATTTAAATTAATTAAACCAAGTTTGAAATTAAACATGGCCGCCCGCGTTGCAACATCCTGCTATGTTGCAAAACTAATAATAAAATTAAAAATTAAATAAAAAATATATACAAGTGCTTTTTCATATTATTTTTTCTTTAATTCATATCTTTTCTTTTTACTTTTTTCAAGAACATTATAAACTAGTAAAAGTTATTGCTCGATGAGCAGGATCGTTTGTTGGCTCGAAGAGACCTGATCCGTTAACTTTTATATTTGACAAATGACTCGAAGAGTCGTGTGACGAGGGCTCGATGAGCCAGAGGCAATTGAAGATTACCCCTCACATTGAACTTATGGACAAGCAATTTCCACAGCACTTGTGAAGTGCAACCATCCTCAATCTTCTCTCAACACACATCACCAGAAATTCTTTGCAATCTCTCATAAAATGATTACCGTCGCATATAACGCATACTTTTTTCGAACCCTGGTTCTTTCGACGGGGTGCCGAAAGTGGTGGCGTGGCGACAGTTTCTCCTGAGGGAACTTCAGGAACCGTCGAAAAAGGATTCCACAAGGGGGACTGCCGAGGCGTCAAGCTCCCGTTCCTCATCAGACATGGGGACGTTGTCCTCAATCTCAGGGAGAGTTGCAGCCATCTTGCCTAAATCTTCCATCTTCTGTGAACAATACAATGACGAGGAACACATTATTATTATTTGGCCAGAATGACCAATGTAAAAAACCGTAGGTCGTTTTGCAATTACCATAGCCCGAATATTCGCGACTCCTTCGCTACCATCAATAGTCATTTTTCATTTCGCGAAAAAGTATAGAGGACGCGAAAGCCGACACGAGATATGAACTATAATAATTACGGTAGCGCAATTAATTTAACGATTGACCATCTAATACTGCCGCTTTCCGTATATATGTCCGCGACGCGAACTCTAGTATCCGTACCCGGGTGCACCGCTATTATTCGACCTAATTTCCACGAAGTAGGAGGTAGATTTTCGTGCCGTACTACTACCAAGTCACCCGTTTGTAAATCGCGTTGCGGAAACTTCCATTTATATCTTTTATGCAAGCTCTTTAAATACTCTTCTTTCAATCGAAGGCAGAATTGTTGAGTAAGAGCTTTCATTTTCCGGAAGCGATTTACTAGGTGAAGAGGCGATTCATCTATATAGGGCTCCGGAGGAGCTAGGATCGGAGATCCAATAAGGAAATGGCCGGGTGTGAGTGCTACCGTATGTTGAGGATTGCCATTCATGGGACACAAAGGACGTGAATTTAAACAAGCTTCGATTCTGGAAAGAACCGTAGAAAGTTCCTCAAATGTAAATTTGAAGTTTTTAGCTTGTTTACTGAAATGTAATTTAAAACTTTTTACTGCGGCTTCCCAAAGACCACCCATGTGGGGAGCGCCGGCAGGTATGAACTCCCACGAAAGTTCTTGATAGTGCAGCGTGGAACACAGACTATTTCGACTTTCGCGGACTACGGCTTTGAAGTCCTGCTCTAATTCCCTAGAAGCTCCAACGAAGTTGGTGCCGTTGTCAGAAAATATAGTTTTTGGACAACCTCGCCTTGAAATGAAGCGTTGGAAGGCTGCTATAAATGTTGCCGTGTACAAATCTGAAGTAGCTTCCAAATGGATTACTTTCGTAGAAAAGCAAACAAAAACACAGACTTACCCCTTAGTGATTTTAGACAAGCGGCCTGTAAAGGATTTGAGGTCAAAAGGACCTGCAAAGTCAACACCAGTAGTGGTAAAAGGCCTTGAACAAGTTACTCTTTCCGGTGGAAGGGCAGCCATAATTTGGGTACACGTACGACTTTTAAATAAATGGCAAGTTTTGCATTTATTAATCGTTGTCCTAATTAATGAAGTGAGTCTTGGGAGCCAGTACTCAATCCTGAGAATGCGTAGCATCAATTGATTTCCACCGTGGATGGAAATGGTATGAATAAAATTTACCAGAAGACGTGCAAAGAAATTGTGGTAAGGGAGAAGTATGGGATGTCTTTCTGAATAAGAAAGAGTGGGTGACCGTGATGGTCGTCCATTAAGTCTCATAACTCCTGTATCATCCAGAAATGGATTTAGGGGTAGAAGAGAGCTTTTTGGATTTAAGGGAACCTTATCTAACAAAGACTGATACTAATCCGCAAGTGTGTTTTTTGAGCTAGAACAGCTAGACGTAATCTAGATGCTTTAAGCTCCGAACTTGAGAGGTTGTCATCATTGTAAATGTAACGACCTCTATATGCACTGTGAGTGTTATGGATAAACCTATACATATAAGATGGGACTCGTAAAGTCCTATCTAAAGATGAAAATCTCGCTAAAAAGTCCTCAGAGTTAGTAAAAAATTAAGCATGTGCCTTGACAGCACGTATTTCAATATTGGTGTCAAGGGAGGCTAAATTGGAAATATTCCACTGAGAACTATCTTGGCGAAGCCAATTTGGTCCATGCCACCAAAGTTGGGATGAAGCAAGCTCAGAGGGCGAGACCCCCCGGCTGCCTAAATCCGCGGGATTATCTTCAGAGGGCACGTGATGCCAACTACCTCTGTCAGTAATCTCCTGAATCTTACTAACACGGTTGGCAACAAACGTAGTCCATGTAGATGGAGTTTTGTTTAGCCATGAAAGGACGATCCTAGAATCAGTTCAGCAACATATTTTTTGGAATGAAATGTCAATTTCATTCTGAATATTTCTTACTAATTCGGAGGCCAGAACGGCTCCGCAAAGCTCCAACCGTGGTAAAGAAACTGACTTTAGGGGGGCTACCTTAGTTTTGCAGGTCAGGAGGTGAGTATAAATGTTTTTATTCGGAGTTACTATCCGAATATATATCACCCTTGCGTATGCCTTTTCTGAAGCATCAGAAAAGATATAAAGTTCGGCGGAACAATCTGGCGTATAATGAAGCCACCGAGGAATGTGAATGGAATTCACATCCTGGTAACAGTCCACGAAATTTTGCTATTCCCGTTCTGTCGTAGACAGAAGAGCATCATCCCATCCGATTTTATCTGTCCAGATCTTCTGCATAACTATTTTGGCAGTAACTATAATTGGGCCTAACCAACCTAAAGAATCAAATAATTTAGCAATAGTTGACAATGTTTCTCGTTTCGTGTAGTGATCTTTTGAAGGTAAAGCACTCACACTGAAATAAAACAAGTCAAGCTCTTCTCAGAGGTTTGGAACTGCTAGCTTCAATAAAGGAGAGAACATTAGCATCAATTAAATCTTCCGTGGGAAGATTTTGCATAATAGCACAGTCATTTGCTGTCTACTTCCTCAATTCAAATTTAGCAGAGGAAAGAGCTGCTATTAATTGATCTCTAGAATCTTGGGCTGTACATATGTCATGATATCCTGTTAGTGCGTCGTCGACGTACATGCACCTACGAAGTATGTGTGCAGCGAGAGGATATCGATCATTAGTATCGTCCGCTAATTGTAAAAGCGTCCGTATAGCTAAGTAGGGGGCGCAATTCACGCCAAATGTCACCGTCTGCAATTCAAAATCCTGAACAGTTTTTTGTGGAGAATCCCGGAAAACTATTCGTTGAAGTGGAGTATGTGCCGGATCGACACGTATTTTGCGATACATCTGGGAGATGTCGCAATTAAAAACGAATTTAAATAGTCTCCACCTCAGAATAAGCAAAACTAAATCCAATTGCATAGGTAGGTAGAATGTCGTTAAGATTTTTCCCGTTGGAGGTTTTGTTCGAGGAGTTGAAAACCACTCGAAGTTTGATAGTCTGTTTGTCGGGATTTATCACTGGATGATGTGGCAAGTTTGTTGAAGCGGCACCAACAGGCCTCATATGATCCAATGCTAAGTACTCATTAACAACTTGATCATAGACTACCTTTACTTGTGGCTTTCGAAGGAGGGATGCCTCATTTCGAAGAAATTGCGTAAACAATTTGCTCGGGAGAAGCCTAACTCCACCTGTCCAACTATCTCAGTCTTGAGGGGAAGGCTAACAACGTACCTACCATTTGAATCCCAACGTGTGGTACACTTATAATAGTCCTCGCATAATTGGTCAGAGGGGGATAGAATTTTACGTTTGGGAATTTCCTCAAGTTCCCAAAAGCGAAGAAGAGTCTTGTCAAGATTTTCCTCTTCTGAAAAGCTAACCTTTGTAATTATCCAACCAAAGACCGTATTTTGTGCAATTAGCGACCCTAAGATATTGATGTGAGTACCCTGTTGTAGAATCTTTGGATAAAGTTCTGCTCCCAGCAAAAGATCAACAGGTCGACACTTGAATAAATTGGGATCTGCCAAACAAAGATTTGGCAATTGAGAAACAATGACAGCATTGACGGTAAAAGAGGGCAGATTGCACGAAATAGATGGCAAAATGAGGGCCGTAGTATTTATTGAACGCGATGCATCCAATGGAGAAGTAATGCTAACCGAACATAACCTGCGCGACGTGGTCGAAACTGTCTGATTATTCCCAGAAATGGAAGCTAACGTTGTAGTAGCTGTGATACCTATAAGGCGTTGTAAACGCTCTGTAATTAAAGATGCTTCTGAAGCGGAGTCAATAAGTGCTCTGGTAGGGTACGTGGTACCATGATGAACGATGTTCACCATTGCCGTGCCTAATAGGACATTCCTGCTTTGTGCAGTATGGAATACCTGTCTATTAGCAGAAGACGAAGAATCTGATCTAATACCTGTAGAGGTATAGGGTTGATCAGAAGAAGCTACACTCCTATTGTTGGACGTTGCTGTCGAAGACGTTCCAACAGTTGTACTGCCCTGTGTAACAAAGTGTGATGTCTTTTATTACATTTACTGCAAGTGTAGGGACTACTGCAGTGATTAACTACATTTTTAGGGGACAGACAGTTAAAGCAAGAGTTATGTCGCCTAATTGTATTTATTCTTTCAGGAACTGAAAGTTTTAGAAATTTTTGGCATGCTCCGATGTGATGCGTTTGTCATGGTCAAAGAACACATGTTTTATTGGAAGATGCACGAGAGGACCTACAAGAAGGGGGGAATTTCGAGGTGAAAATGTGGGGGATCGGTTCGTGCCAGCATTCGTGAAATGCGAACGAACTTTTGTAATGGTGGATGGTTTGCCAGTATCTATACCCCTTATGTCACGTAGACAGGGCAGAGTTTGGATACGTTCCGTAAGAAACGCGTCCAAATCTCCCAAGAAGACAAAGCAGACTTGTCTTTAACACTTTGTTCCCAAAGCCTGACACTATTTTTAGGAAGTCTCTGGAGACATATGAACACTAGGATAGGGTCCCAGTCTTCAGTTGAGACGTCATAATTGGACATGGTAGAAATACATCCATTGATACCCCGCTGTAATTTCGTTAACCCTGCACTAGTCTCACTATCTAAAACAGGTAGGTCAAATAAAAGTTTATGTTGGTGGTTCACCAAAATACGTGGATTGTTGTAAGTCTGTTTCAGAGCTTTCTACGCAGGACCAAAGTTTTTGTGGGTTAGTGAAAACTTTGCCGCAATTTCATGGGCGTCGCCACTGGTCTTTTTATTTAAATGGCATAGACGTTCAATGTCACTAATGCCAGTATTGCTAATGTACACTGCCGAAAATAGGTCTCTAAATGTCGGCCATGAAAGGAAGTCGCCGTTGAATACTTCAATGTCGCAGGGTGGTAAATTTAACCTATGTCCAATATGTTCATCACCTCAGGATGTGAATGATGTATTGGAGGAATGGTGAGAATGATGCGTGACATCCAACATTGAAGTTGCACAGTCGGAACGATGTGATCTATTGCCTACACTAGTGTGAGGGGAAGATGTTGCTACTGATGACTTAATGACTGATGACTAAGTCGATCTAACTTCCTATTAATAGAGGCGAGAGCATTTAGATAAGATCTAAATGCAACCTCATATTTGCCATCAAGAGCAGTAACGTCGTTACCAGAACTTTCATCTTCTTTAAAGAAATTGAGACAATCGTCAAACGTAGTTTTTACCCGGTCCCATAATCTCTTGACCTCAGCTTCTTGTAGCTCTAATATGTAAATATCAAGCTCCTCGTCCCGTTGGGCACTGAAGCTGGCGTCAAATTTAACCAAAGCGTCAGTAGCTCTGATAAATAAATCTAGTCGGGTGACAGACATTTTAAATCAAAAAGTGAACGTAATTCAGAAAACTTAAATTAGAAAATCAAAGTAAAGTTTCGTTGAAAACGATATTTTTTATTATAATGATGTTTTTTTATAAAAAAACATTGCTCCACAACATCCCATACGGGACAAGGGAGACTTCTCTCATATCAATGAGTGCATCCCGATTCATATTTAGCTCAATGACATGGGACCTACTGTTTATCGCCGAGTCCGAACGGCGTGCCATAAGACACCACTTGTGGAGAAGTTTTTCAAGGCTGAAATACTCAGGAAATGTCGCCAACATTACTGAGGGGTATTTTGCCACCGTTAAAAAAATGTTTGATGTTGCCTGGCCGGGGAATCGAACCACCGACCTTCTGCGTGCAAGGTGGGCGTGCATACCATTGCACTACGGTGGTTTTTTTTATTAAAATATTAAAAATGTAGCACTTGCACCAGGATTTTCCAAGGTAATTGTTCGAAAAACAATTCTTGTAATAGAAAAACCTCTGTAGAACTGCACGAAAATGCACCAAATTATTTTGGAAATCTATTATTTTGCACGAGATGGAAGAAATTTGAAGAAAGTGACACGTGATGTCAAAAACTGTATGCAAAAATCCAATAAAAATGTTAAATTTTTACCAAATATTGGCAAAAACAATTTTAAAACACGTGATGCTTTAAAATAAATTTATTTTATTAGTGAGAATGCACTGAATTTAGAAGTAGTCGTAGACTATTTCAATAATGTATTGTGAATACGGCAATATATTTGAGGTTTAACGTGATTACACCACCAAAACTTCTTTAAATTTTAAGAAAAAATTCAAAACTCACTCTAAATTTGTTTCAGTGTATTCAAATTTTCACAAAACGCTTATGGCCACTGCAAAATAGTTCTTTTTTCCAATTTCTATTTTTCCAAACAGTTTCCGTATTCCATCAAAACTTGCACATCTTACAGCTATTAAATTTGGATGAGTGGAAACTAAAGTTGGGAAATCTAGTTCCTGGAGCGGATTGATCTTTCTAGTTCCTTTTGCCGAAAGGAACTAGTTCCTTAATATAGTTCCATAGTTCCAAATAGTTCCGAGAGCGATATAGCTCAGTGAATCCTTCCCTTTCATCGTTCTTTCTGTTTCCTTCGTTCCAAATCGTTCCGAGACCGATATAGTTCAATGAATTTTTCTCTTGTGTCTTTCTTTTTATTTCCTTCGTTCCAACTAGTTCCGAGAGTGAAGTAGTTTAACGAATCTTTATCTTTCTTTTTGACATAAAGTAAATAAATTGCAGCGATGTAACGAGGATGTGATTTACGTTTATTGAAAGAAAGATCGAAGTGCGTGTGCAATTAAATAAAGAAAATGAATTGTACAAATGAATGGAATTATATACACGGCTGGAACTATATGAACTAAAGAAACTTAACAAATGAAAGAGACGGATATAGTTCCAATAGTTCCTTGTCCGAAATAGTTCCTTGGAACTAGTTCGTTCCGGAACTACACAACTCTTGGTCTTTTCCAGTACTGCAAGTATCTACTAACTTTTACTATTTTTTCGATAACACGAAGGAAAAAATGTTATCTTAGTAAAAAGTAGTAGCTTCTTGCAAGTTCTGGAACAGAGCGTCTAATAAAGTTGGGCAATCTAAATCCTGGAGCGGATCGATCTTTCTAGTTCCTTTTCCCAAAAGGAACTTCTTTTTTATTTGCCTATTCGATTTTCGAATGTTGGCGACCAAAATGCAAATATAAGAATATTATTACAATAGTTTTATATTATTATATAATATACTTAAATTATTAAATATTGTTTATAATATCGGCAAAAGTCTCTCTGTTTCTGGCTTCGCTTAGCAGATTTATGACATCACGTATGCCGGTCCATTCTTGGATGTTGTTGATCCATAGGAGTTGTTTCCTCTCTCTAGTAGGCCTTCCTTCAATGTTTACACGGATAATACTTTGCAGCAGTTTGTATTTCGGATTTCTCATAATGTGGCCCAAGTATGCCGTTTTTCGTCTCTTTATGTTGATCAGCAGTTCTTTTTCTTTATGTAATCTTCTTAGAACCTCATTATTTAATATGAATTGTGTCCATGATATCTTTAATATGCGACGATATGTCCACATCTCAAATGCTTCCAGTTTTTTCATATCTACGGATTTTAAGGTCCATGTTTCCATGCCATACAATAGGACAGACCATACATATGTTTTCATATATCTTATTTTGGTTTTTAAGTTTACATTATGGCTTGTAAAAACTTTTTTATATTTAAAGAATGTGTCTCTGGCCATTTCAATCCTGCATGCTATTTCTTTAGAAATGTCCCATTCGTCGTTGATTGGCGCTCCAAGATATTTAAAACTTTGGACTCTTTCCACATTTATCTCATTAATTTTTAATGGGACCGCATTAGCATATGTATGATGTTTACTGTTGACCATGTATTTCGTTTTTTGATGTTAATTTTAAGACCGTATTTTTCGCTGCAAGTGGTCAATCTGTTAACCAGTTCTTGAAGTGCTGTCATATTATCGGCTATCAGTGTGGTGTCATCGGCATACCTAATGTTGTTAATGAACGTTCCATTTACATATATTACTTTCCGGACACCATTTATTGATTCTTGGAATATTCGTTCAGCGTATATGTTTGCGTAGTAATATGGAAATATAAGAAAAAAAAAATAAAACACAAAAGGATTAGAATTTTTTCTCAAACAATATTGAGTTACGTTTTATTATGGATTGTTCGTGGAACAATCACTTATTTACCTTTTACAGAGTGTAATGGTTGTAGTGCTTTGTGGACGAAATCCAAAGAGCGAGTGAAAGCTAGGATGTAACAAAGTGGAGCTTGTTACTTGCTGTTACTATCCTTGTATTTGTATACGAGATACACAACGTTGTATACAAAGGTAGGCGACAAAATTTAACGCAGGGGTGGAAAACCGATATAGAATATAACATTATTTAAATTAATTAAACCAAGTTTGAAATTAAACATGGCCGCCCGCGTTGCAACATCCTGCTATGTTGCAAAACTAATAATAAAATTAAAAATTAAATAAAAAATATATACAAGTGCTTTTTCATATTATTTTTTCTTTAATTCATATCTTTTCTTTTTACTTTTTTTCAAGAACATTATAAACTAGTAAAAGTTATTGCTCGATGAGCAGGATCGTTTGTTGGCTCGAAGAGACCTGATCCGTTAACTTTTATATTTGACAAATGACTCGAAGAGTCGTGTGACGAGGGCTCGATGAGCCAGAGGCAATTGAAGATTACCCCTCACATTGAACTTATGGACAAGCAATTGCCACAGCACTTGTGAAGTGCAACCATCCTCAATCTTCTCTCAACACGCATCACCAGAAATTCTTTGCAATCTCTCATAAAATGATTACCGTCGCATATAACGCATACTTTTTTCGAACCCTGGTTCTTTCGACGGGGTGCCGAAAGTGGTGGCGTGGCGACAGTTTCTCCTGAGGAAACTTCAGGATCCGTCGAAAAAGGATTTTTTGTTTCCTTAGACGAAGGGGCGGCCTGAGGAAGCTCAGAATCCACAAGAGGGACTGCCGAGGCGTCAAGCTCCCGTTCCTCATCAGACATGGGGACGTTGTCCTCAATCTCAGGGAGAGTTGCAGCCATCTTGCCTAAATCTTCCATCTTCTGTGAAAAATAGAGAGGATGCAACAATACAATGACGAGGAACACATTATTATTATTTGGCCAGAATGACCAATGTAACCGTAGGTCGTTTTGCAATTACCATAGCCCGAATATTCGCGACTCCTTCGCTACCATCAATAGTCATTTTTCATTTCGCGAAAAAGTATAGAGGACGCGAAAGCCGACACGAGATATGAACTATAATAATTACGGTAGCGCAATTAATTTAACGATTGACCATCTAATACTGCCGCTTTCCGTATATATGTCCGCGACGCGAACTCTAGTATCCGCACCCGGGTGCACCGCTAGTATTCGACCTAATTTCCACGAAGTAGGACGTAGATTTTCGTGCCGTACTACTACCAAGTCACCCGTTTGTAAATCGCGTTGCGGAAACTTCCATTTATATCTTTTATGCAAGCTCTTTAAATACTCTTCTTTCCATCGAAGGCAGAATTGTTGAGTAAGAGCTTTCATTTTCCGGAAGCGATTTACTAGGTGAAGAGGCGATTCATCTATATAGGGCTCCGGTGGAGCTAAGATCGGAGATCCAATAAGGAAATGGCCGGGTGTGAGTGCTACCGTATGTTGAGGATTGCCATTCATGGGACACAAAGGACGTGAATTTAAACAGGCTTCGATTCTGGAAAGAACCGTAGAAAGTTCCTCAAATGTAAATTTGAAGTTTTTAGCTTGTTTACTGAAATGTAATTTAAAACTTTTTACTGCGGCTTCCCAAAGACCACCCATGTGGGGAGCGCCGGCAGGTATGAACTCCCACGAAAGTTCTTGATAGTGCAGCGTGGAACACAGACTATTTCGACTTTCGCGGACTACGGCTTTGAAGTCCTGCTCTAATTCTCTAGAAGCTCCAACGAAGTTGGTGCCGTTGTTAGAAAATATAGTTTTTGGACAACCTCGCCTTGAAATGAAGCGTTGGAAGGCTGCTATAAATGTTGCCGTGTACAAATCTGAAGTAGCTTCCAAATGGATTACTTTCGTAGAAAAGCAAACAAAAACACAGACTTACCCCTTAGTGATTTTAGACAAGCGGCCTGTAAAGGATTTGAGGTCAAAAGGACCTGCAAAGTCAACACCAGTAGTGGTAAAAGGCCTTGAACAAGTTACTCTTTCCGGTGGAAGAGCAGCCATAATTTGGGTACACGTACGACTTTTAAATAAATGGCAAGTTTTGCATTTATTAATCGTTGTCCTAATTAATGAAGTGAGTCTTGGGAGCCAGTACTCAATCCTGAGGATGCGTAGCATCAATTGATTTCCACCGTGGATGCAAATGGTATGAATAAAATTTACCAGAAGACGTGCAAAGAAATTGTGGTAAGGGAGAAGTATGGGATGTCTTTCTGAATAAGAAAGAGTGGGTGACCGTGATGGTCGTCCATTAAGTCTCATAACTCATGTATCATCCAGAAATGGATTTAGGGGTAGAAGAGAGCTTTTTGGATTTAAGGGAACCTTATCTAACAAAGACTGATACTAATCCGCGAAGTGTGTTTTTTGAGCTAGAACAGCTAGACGTAATCTAGATGCTTTAAGCTCCGAACTTGAGAGGTTGTCATCATTGTAAATTTAACGACCTCTATATGCACGGTGAGTGTTATGGATAAACCTATACATATAAGATGGGACTCGTAAAGTCCTATCTAAAGATGAAAATCTCTCTAAAAAGTCCTCAGAGTTAGCCAATTTGGTCCATGCCACCAAAGTTGGGATGAAGCAAGCTCAGAGGGCGAGACCCCCCGGCTGCCTAAATCCGCGGGATTATCTTCAGAGCGCACGTGATGCCAACTACCTCTGTCCGTAATCTCCTGAATCTTACTAACACGGTTGGCAACAAACGTAGTCCATGTAGATGGAGTTTTGTTTAGCCATGAAAGGACGATCCTAGAATCAGTTCAGCAACATATTTTTTGGAATGAAATGTCAATTTCATTCTGAATATTTCTTACTAATTCGGAGGCCAGAACGGCTCCGCAAAGCTCCAACCGTGGTAAAGAAACTGACTTTAGGGGGGCTACCTTAGTTTTGCAGGTCAGGAGGTGAGTATAAATGTTTTTATTCGGAGTTACTATCCGAATATATATCACCCTTGCGTATGCCTTTTCTGAAGCATCAGAAAAGACATAAAGTTCGGCGGAACAATCTGGCGTATAATGAAGCCACCGAGGAATGTGAATGGAATTCACATCCTGGTAACAGTCCACGAAATTTTGCTAGTCCCGTTCTGTCGTAGACAGAAGAGCATCATCCCATCCGATTTTATCTGTCCAGATCTTCTGCATAACTATTTTGGCAGTAACTATAATTGGGCCTAACCAACCTAAAGAATCAAATAATTTAGCAATTGTTGACAATGTTTCTCGTTTCGTGTAGTGATCTTTTGAGGGTAAAGCACTCACACTGAAATAAAACAAGTCAAGCTCTTCTCAGAGGTTTGGAACTGCTAGCTTCAATAAAGGATAGAACATTAGCATCAATTAAATCTTCCGTGGGAAGATTTTGCAAAATAGCACGGTCATTTGCTGTCTACTTCCTCAATTCAAATTTAGCAGAGGAAAGAGCTGCTATTAATTGATCTCTAGAATCTAGGGCTGTACATATGTCATGATATCCTGTTAGTCCGTCGTCGACGTACATGCACCTACGAAGTATGTGTGCAGCGAGAGGATATCGATCATTAGTATCGTCCGCTAATTGTAAAAGCGTCCGTATAGCTAAGTAGGGGGCGCAATTCACGCCAAATGTCACCGTCTGCAATTCAAAATCCTGAACAGTTTTTTGCGGAGAATCCCGGAAAACTATTCGTTGAAGTGGAGTATGTGCCGGATCGACACGTATTTTGCGATACATCTGGGAGATGTCGCAATTAAAAACGAATTTAAATAGTCTCCACCTCAGAATAAGCAAAACTAAATCCAATTGCATAGGTAGGTAGAATGTCGTTAAGATTTTTCCCGTTGGAGGTTTTGTTCGAGGAGTTGAAAACCACTCGAAGTTTGATAGTCTGTTTGTCGGGATTTATCACTGGATGATGTGGCAAGTTTGTTGAAGCGGCACCAACAGGCCTCATATGATCCAATGCTAAGTACTCATTAACAACTTGATCATAGACTACCTTTACTTGTGGCTTTCGAAGGAGGGATGCCTCATTTCGAAGAAATTGCGTAAACAATTTGCTCGGGAGAAGCCTAACTCCACCTGTCCAACTATCTCAGTCTTGAGGGGAAGGCTAACAACGTACCTACCATTTGAATCCCAACGTGTGGTACACTTATAATAGTCCTCGCATAATTGGTCAGAGGGGGATAGAATTTTACGTTTGGGAATTTCCTCAAGTTCCCAAAAGCGAAGAAGAGTCTTGTCAAGATTTTCCTCTTCTGAAAAGCTAACCTTTGTAATTATCCAACCAAAGACCGTATTTTGTGCAATTAGCGACCCTAAGATATTGATGTGAGTACCCTGTTGTAGAATCTTTGGATAAAGTTCTGCTCCCAGCAAAAGATCAACAGGTCGACACTTGAATAAATTGGGATCTGCCAAACAAAGATTTGGCAATTGAGAAACAATGTCAGCATTGACGGTAAAAGAGGGCAGATTGCACGAAATAGATGGCAAAATGAGGGCCGTAGTATTTATTGAACGCGATGCATCCAATGGAGAAGTAATGCTATCCGAACATAACTTGCGCGACGTGGTCGAAACTGTCTGATTATTCCCAGAAATGGAAGCTAACGTTGAAGTAGCTGTGATACCTATAAGGTGTTGTAAACGCTCTGTAATTAAAGATGCTTCTGAAGCGGAGTCAATAAGTGCTCTGGTAGGGTACGTGGTAACATGATGAACGATGTTCACCATTGCCGTGCCTAATAGGACATTCCTGCTTTGTGCAGTATGGAATACCTGTCTATTAGCAGAAGACGAAGAATCTGATCTAATACCTGTAGAGGTATAGGGTTGATCAGAAGAAGCTACACTCCTATTGTTGGACGTTGCTGTCGAAGACGTTCCAACTGTTGTACTGCCCTGTGTAACAAAGTGTGATGTCTTTTATTACATTTACTGCAAGTGTAGGGACTACTGCAGTGATTAACTACATTTTTAGGGGACAGACAGTTAAAGCAAGAGTTATGTCGCCTAATTGTATTTATTCTTTCAGGAACTGAAAGTTTTAGAAATTTTTGGCATGCTCCGATGTGATGCGTTTGTCATGGTCAAAGAACACATGTTTTATTGGAAGATGCACGAGAGGACCTACAAGAAGGGGGGAATTTCGAGGTGAAAATGTGGGGGATCGGTTCGTGCCAGCATTCGTGAAATGCGAACGAACTTTTGTAATGGTGGATGGTTTGCCAGTATCTATACCCCTTATGTCACGTAGACAGGGCAGAGTTTGGATACGTTCCGTAAGAAACGCGTCCAAATCTTCCCAAGAAGACAAAGCAGACTTGTCTTTAACACTTTGTTCCCAAAGCCTGACACTATTTTTAGGAAGTCTCTGGAGACATATGAACACTAGGATAGGGTCCCAGTCTTCAGTTGAGACGTCATAATTGGACATGGCAGAAATACATCCATTGATACCCCGCTGTAATTTCTTTAACCCTGCACTAGTCTCACTATCTAAAACAGGTAGGTCAAATAAAAGTTTATGATGGTGGTTCACCAAAATACGTGGATTGTCGTAAGTCTGTTTCAGAGCTTTCTACGCAGGACCAAAGTTTTTGTGGGTTAGTGAAAACTTTGCCACAATTTCATGGGCGTCGCCACTGGCCTTTTTATTTAAATGGCATAGACGTCCAATGTCACTAATGCCGGTATTGTTTATGTACACTGCCGAAAATAGGTCTCTAAATGTCGGCCATGAAAGGAAGTCGCCGTTGAATACTTCAATGTCGCAGGGTGGTAAATTTAACCTATGTCCAATATGTTCATCACCTCAGGATGTGAATGATGTATTGGAGGAATGGTGAGAATGATGCGTGACATCCAACATTGAAGTTGCACAGTCGGAACGATGTGATCTATTGCCTACACTAGTGTGAGGGGAAGATGTTGCTACTGATGACTTGGGCGGAGCCCTAAGTCGATCTAACTTCCTGTTAATAGAGGCGAGAGCATTTAGATAAGATCTAAATGCAACCTCATATTTGCCATCAAGAGCAGTAACGTCGTTACCAGAACTTTCATCTTCTTTAAAGAAATTGAGACAATCGTCAAACGTAGTTTTTACCCGGTCCCATAATCTCTTGACCTCAGCTTCTTGTAGCTCTAATATGTAAATATCGAGCTCCTCGTCCCGTTGGGCACTGAAGCTGGCGTCAAATTTAACCAAAGCGTCAGTAGCTCTGATAAATAAATCTAGTCGGGTGACAGACATTTTAAATCAAAAACTGAACGTAATTCAGAAAACTTAAATTAGAAAATCAAAGTAAAGTTTCGTTGAAAACGATGTTTTTTATTATAATGATGTTTTTTATAAAAAAAACATTGCTCCACAACATCCCATACGGGACAAGGGAGACTTCTCTCATATCAATGAGTGCACCCCGATTCATATTTAGCTCAATGACATGGGACATACTGTTTATCGCCGAGTCCGAACGGCGTGCCATAAGACACCACTTGTGGAGAAGTTTTTCAAGGCTGAAATACTCAGGAAATGTCGCCAACATTACTGAGGGGTATTTTGCCACCGTTAAAAAAATGTTTGATGTTGCCTGGCCGGGGAATCGAACCACCGACCTTCTGCGTGCAAGGTGGGCGTGCATACCATTGCACTACGGTGGTTTTTTTTATTAAAATATTAAAAATGTAGCACTTGCACCAGGATTTTCCAAGGTAATTGTTCGAAAAACAATTCTTGTAATAGAAAAACCTCTGTAGAACTGCACGAAAATGCACCAAATTATTTTGGAAATCTATTATTTTGCACGAGATGGAAGAAATTTGAAGAAAGTGACACGTGATGTCAAAAACTGTATGCAAAAATCCAATAAAAATGTTAAATTTTTACCAAATATTGGCAAAAACAATTTTAAAACACGTGATGCTTTAATATAAATTTATTTTATTAGTGAGAATGCACTGAATTTAGAAGTAGTCGTAGACTATTTCAATAATGTATTGTGAATACGGCAATATATTTGAGGTTTAACGTGATTAAACCACCAAAACTTCTTTAAATTTTAAGAAAAATTTCAAAACTCACTCTAAATTTGTTTCAGTGTATTCTAATTTTCACAAAACGCTTATGGCCCCGGCACATACGGTACGTTGTGCGTCGCGTTACAACAACCACATGAAAACTTCAAGAACAAACTTGGCATCACTTACATTTTTTGCATGTGGTTGTTGTTTTTAACGCGTGACGCAACGCACAACGTACCGTATGTGCCGGGGCCATTACAGTTTATCGTATAATACACGTAAATAATGGCAATGTATCGAAGATAGCACTTGCCGAAAATAAATTTCCAAAAATATTAAATAAAAATCGAAAATTCGCAAAAAAACGTCGCTAATATCAATTGTAGGGTGCACGGTAGAGCTGGCAAAAAATCGATGACACTATCGATAAAATCGATTGTTTTTTAAAAATTAAATATCGATAGATAGTTTTGCCTATCGATATTATCGGAACAAAAACCCCCAACCCAAAACTCATTAAAATAAATAGAAATTTCGCTGCTTTTCGGTTTTGTGTGTGTGTGAGAAAATAAGCCCGTATGGCCCCGGCACATACGGTACGTTGTGCGTCGCGTTACAACAACCACATGAAAACTTCAAGAACAAACTTGGCATCACTTACATTTTTTTCATGTGGTTGTTGTTTTTAACGCGTGACGCAACGCACAACGTACCGTATGTGCCGGGGCCAGTAGTCACACGTACATATTTTTCGGAAAGGTAAAATGTATTTTTTTAATATTTTTATAAGATAAAAGCAATTTTTTATTCTCCTTTGCATTTCTGTGAACTACTTGTACAAAATGTCAAGAAAAACATTGACATATCCGCCATTTTCATCTCCAAATTAATGGTGTTGACAGCTTACCGATAATATCGATAGTAATCGATATTTTAAACTATCATATCGAAAATATCTAATGTTGGGAATATCGATGGTTTGCCAGCTCTAGTGCACGGACTGTAAAAATGCACGTTAGTCGATGGTCAGACTAGCACGATTTCAACATGGCGACGTCAAGTTTATAGACGAGGGGTATGAAGTAGTGAAACCCATGTACATGGTTTTTTGTGTTTGTTGTGTTGCCTCTTCTTGTTGTTCGTTGCAAGATTTTTTCTTCCATTTTCTTTCATTGTGATTTTCTCAAGCCAACGTTAACAACGAAACAAGCATAAAAAGATTTAACAAAAACATTTTATTAATGAAATAGACAAGATTTAGCTATTACTATTAATTTAATTATTAATGTTAATTATTTTGTGCTGTTGTTTAGTTTATATATGTTTGCTTTGTGTTTTGGTATGAGAAACACAACAAATGCGAATAGTAAAATAAAGGGACACGAAAAAATCTTAAATTTCACGTTAACGTGTGTGGACACTAACGAAACTTGAAAAGAAACTTTAACGAAATTGGTTTCAAGAAACCTTGCTAGTCTGACCATCGACTTAGAAATCGCTAGACAACAACAATATTCAAAAAAATCAATTTAATACAAATATGCACGGTGTCGAAACACGGATAAAATTTATTTTTAGTTGATTTCCGAAAGATTTTTATAAAATTTAAATGTAATTATTAGTTACACTTGGATACCCCTAATACAATTGATTAGGTGTAAATGATATATTAGTGCCAAATCTGCCACCCATATTAATTAAAGGTGGAAACAATCAGCAGTAATGACAAATGAATGACATTTATTCGTTTATATTGGAATTGTTATTGTTGTGATGATTTTGGTGTTTTGGCGAACAAAAAGAAGAACAATAAGATAAGAACACCACAATAACAATTGATCGTGTATTAAAATAAAAAAGAAATGCGCGGAAACACAAATAAAAATGAATGTATGCAAATGGAATAGTTAAAAAATCACTGTGATTGTTGTTGTTTCTTCTGTGAGGAAGTAGTGGACGATTTGACACTTAGTTTTGTTGGTATTTTTAAATGAATTTTACCGACGGCAAATGGACGGACACTTATGCGCGTTTGTAAAACGACCGGCAGTGTACATACCTGTGTTGTTGATGAAATATTATTTGTGGGAAATAAATAAAAATGAGATGTGGGGATGATGGTGGATCAGTATAGGTTGTTGTTGATGTTCTCGACGTAGTCGAATTGCCTTGTATAGGAAGAAAAGAGACAGGTTAGTTTTCGTTGAAAACAATCCGGCTCGATTGGACCAATGTTTGCGTAGCAATATGGAAATATAAGAAAATAAATAAAACACAAAAGGATTAGAATTTTTTCTCAAACAATATTGAGTTATGTTTTATTATGGATTGTTCGTGGAACAATCACTTACAGTGAGTGTCGAAAATATTCGGTTTTCAATTTCACCAATAATAACACCTCAGTATTTTAGAAGCCCATGCCCAATATCCAAAAAACCAAATACCTAACAAAATGTTGGTCCTGTGGCAATTAAAAGTGTATGTAACATGGATCCATGGCAACCCTATAAGCGAGAATAACAAAGAAAACGTTGTTAACCCTGTTTTCTATGCGTCAAAAATATTCGGTTTTTGTAACTTTTGTTAAATATTTTGCCAAAAAACCGGTCATTATCGAACTTTTTCTGCAATATTAATAATTTATTTTAATCATTGCGAACAGAATCTTTGTTCCTGTGTGCAAAAATTTTATATTTTATAGCAAATTATTAAAATTTAGGGCTAAGGAAAAACGCTATCCCAGAAATGGGAAAACTGGTCATATTTCATTATAAAAACAGCAGAGATAAAAGGAAATTTTGCTTATTTTTGAATATTTAGTCGAATATAGTTGAAATAATGTGCAAAAGTCACGAAAATATAGAAATAATCGATTTCAGATATGGCGGGTACCGCAAAAATAAAATATGCGGGGCGAACCAAAAATAAAAAAGGAAAACAAAGGCAGCGTCTGATCAACAGTTGGCGGCAGCAAACAGCGTCTGAATTCCAGGAGGAGCGGCTGAATATGTAGACGGAAACTATAAACCCTCAGAAGGCAAGAGGAAACCACTGAAGTAAAATCCCTTGCAAACCATGCATCTTTGAATACGAACAACAATACACGGTCCTCAGTCTCCGGCCAAACGAGGGTGATAAGAATCCCCGGAGGTAAAACAAAAAATACTTTAAATATCGGAACATGGAACATACGAAGTCTTTATGAATCTGGCAAACTGGCAAACACGATATCTGAAATGAAGAAACTGAATATAGATATACTAGGAGTGTGCGAAATTTGGTGGCCTGTTAGTGCAGATTTCACCTCGCAAAACATGAAAATCTATTACTCTGGAAATCTGGACAGAAACCATAGGAATGGGTAGGAATAATCATGAAGGAAAGAACTATGCTTATACAACTCGATGCAAAACCAGTGAAAATAAATATAATTCAAATATATGCTCCCACAGCTGACAAAAGCAAAGATGAAATAGAAAACTTCTATGAAGAAATTAACGACCTACTAAAATTAACAAAACCTCACGAAATTGCCATTATCCAAGGTGATTTTAATGCTAAAGTTGGCAAACATATGGTCCCTGGAATTACAGGTCACTACGGTTTAGGATCAAGAAACGAAAGAGGTGACAGACTTGTACAATTCTGTCAAGAATACAAAATGATTATAACTAACACATTGTTTAGATTGCCTGCAAGACGCCTCTAAACATGGAAATCACCGCTGGACAGAATGGACAATATTATTAGAAATCAGATTGATTATATTCTTATTAATAAACGCTTCAGCTCAAGCGTAAAAAAGACTTCGACGTACCCGGGGGCGGACGTGCCATCGGATCACAACTTATTAATGTCTAAATTATGAATTAAACTCTCTGCACATGCTAAGCGGGCCAACCACAAGAAAAAGATTGATTTACAGAAACTACAGGTGCCAACAGTTCGAACAAATGTAAAGCAACTTTTAAGCAACGAACTCACCTCAGTAAACAGTGAAGATGGAGAAAATATTTGGAAATCCATAAAATGTGTCATTAAAACAATTGCTGACAACAATCTTTCCTACACAGGAAAACCACAAAAAAAGATTGGATGACAAAACAGATACTGGACTTAATGGAAGAACGGCGAAAATATAAAAGCGCGAATTACGAATTGTACTACGAAATAAACAGGGAAATACAAATTAATATACGCCATGCCAAAAATGAATACCTTAATGACCAATGCAGGGAAATAGAGCGACTGCAACAATTACACGACGACTTCAATCTTCACAAAAAAAATAAGGAAGCTGCTGGGATATACTACAGAGGAATACCAAAAGTGTTATATAATGAAAATAATCAAGCCGTCTTGGATACTACTGAACAGAAAAATATATGGAGCAATTACATAAAAACCATTTTTACTGAGGAAAATCGGTCAATCTATGAATGACGGGTAGACCAACAATTATCCGGGATACCTATCACAAGAACAGAGGTTGAAACAGCTATAAAGGCATTAAAAGATAAAAAAGCGTGCGGTCCAGACGAGATTCCTTCAGAATTGCTAAAGTTAATTGATGGTAATAACGTACACCTTCTTAGGAAACTTTTTACTACGTTTACGAAACTGGTAAATATCCCAAAGATTAGCTCACATCAACTTTTATAACCATCCCTAACAAAAGTCGTCCACGATTCTGTAATGACTGTCGACTAATTAGCCTAATAAGCCATGCACTCAAAATATTTCTGAAGATTATTCACTCAGATTATTCAATGGGGACCAGCCAGTTTGGGTTTAAAGATGGGATGGGAACCCGCGAAGCCCTATTCGCTTTACAAGCCGAAATTCGCAAAAGGAGGTGTTCCTATGCTTTATTGATTATGAAAAAGCATTTGACACGGTCCAACATGACAAAATGATCGAGATTTTATTGTCCATTGGAGTAGAAGAGAAGGAGATTGAATGCATAAAAAGTTTGTACTGGCACCAAACAGCGCAAGTCAACGTCAATGGCGAACTGACCGAAAATATTAATATTTCCAGAGGTGTTGGACAAGGTTGTGTCCTGTCCCATCTATTATTCAACATATACTGTTTAATTTCGAACTTGGTTTAATTAATTTAAATAATTTAATATTCTATATGGGTTTTCCATCCCTGCGTTAAATTTTGTGCCCTACCTACTTTGTGTATCTCGTACACAAATATAAGGACAGTAACAAGATTTAACGAGTAACTTTTTTCTAAGTTCCGCTTTGTTACATCCTAGCTTTTCTAAAATCACTCGCTCTTTGGATTTCGTCCACAAAGTACTACAACCATTACACTCTGTAAAAGGTAAATACATATTTAAATACATATGAAAGCAATTATATGCACGATAGGAACTACATATATGAACTAAAGGAACTATATAAATGCAAGAGCCGGATATAGAATTGCCATTTATGTGAAAGAAACGATGCAATTCAAAGACATAAATATAAGTATGAATTCAGCAGAAATCATAGGGCTTGAGATATCCACGTATAAAAAACGTAAGCCTCATCCTTGGCTCACCGAATCGATAATCGATTCATGCAATATAAGAGATCGACTATATAAAAAGTGGCGACAAAACAAAAATAACAAAACAAATGAAATAATATATAAAAACTTTTATAATAAATTAAACAAGCATTAACAATGCAAAGAACAACCAACTGTACAATCAGTTCATCAAAAGTAAACAAAATTCTCGTGAAACTTGGAAAGTAATCAACGAAGTTATCGGAAAGAATACTAATAATATCGATGATAAAATTAAACTGAACTTCACCGGGGAATCTATAAAGGAAATAGCTGATAATTTTGCAAAAAAATTTTACCAAAATGTTCTAAGAACAGTTCATACTTGCAATATTGTCACCTTGAATACCAGAATGGAAAGATTCTTGCCGAACTCAATGTGTCTTGAATATGCTTCTGAATCGGAGATACGAAGACTGAATAGCTTCTTAAAAAATACAAAATAATAAATACAAACAAATATGGGTTCCAGAAGGGTAAAAACATAAATCAACTGCTTGGACATTTCAGCCATTATATTAATAAAAAACTAAGTCAACAAAATAATTGCATTGCCCTTTTCTTTGACTTCAGTATAACCTCTGACACGTTATCAAATGAAAAAATAATTAACGTGCTAGAAAAAACTGGATAAGGGGTCATTGCTTAAAATGGTTTCAAGAGTACCTTTCTCCCACAGTATTAAAATGCCAACCCACTACGGAGTCCCCCAAGGATCAAATCTGGGGCCAATCATATATCTCATTTATACCATTGAAATGACTCGACAATTACATAAGAGTACATACTTTACATATGCAGACGATACCGCCGTAATAGTAGCACACAAAGAAACTAAGGACGAATTCAACGTCATCACAAAATGGTGCCACGATAATGGCCTTGTTTAAATCCACATATAACTAAATTAATGCACATCAAGCCAAGAAATATACCAAATACCAGCATCAATATTGTATACCATAATAATGACTGTCTGCACGCGAAAAGCATACAAGATCAACAAGGGCAAGAAGATCAATCAATTATTAAAAACACAAAGGTAAATTGTGATAATTAATAAGGAAGAATTCAACGTCATCACAAAATGGTGCCACGAAAATGGCCTTGTTTAAATCGACATAAAATTAAATTAATGCACATCAAGCCAAGAAATGTACCAAATACCAGCATCAATATTGTATACCATGATAATGACTGCCTGTACGCAAAAAGCATACAAGATCAACAAGGGCAAGAAGATCAATCAATTACTAAAAACACAAAGGTTAATTGTGATATTTTTTTATTAATTATTTTTTTGTCTGGTTAAAATATGGTATTAGGCAAAGGGAATTGCGAAACTTTTTTATTTAATTCTCTTTGTTTTCTTTTTTAAGATGACGTTGCAATGTTCTGTTTGGAATTTTAAAAGTTCGTGCTACTTCACTCGTTTTGGTTCCTTGTAGATATTCTAAAAACGCTGCCTTTGAGGTGGCTTTACAATAACGTACTGGTGCAAATTTAAATCTCTTTATAATGTTATGGGTATTCACATGTCGAGAAACGTGTCTCTGAAGGGTTGGGTACCGGAGTCCATATTTTTCAGGTGTACTTTTCAACGTGACTCCACCGTTTTCATATTCTTGTATGGCTTTTATTAGGTGATCGCCACTAAATTTTTGTGTTGTTTTCCTTTGTATTTGAATGGGAAATTGATTTCGATTGATTTCTGCTGATGCTGCGGTAGCTGATGATGTTGCATCATCTGCTTATGCTGCGGCAGCATCTGATGTTGATGGTAGACATGAATGAATTCATCGAATGAATGCACAACATCATTTATTCATTTGCACTCATACTCATTGTACAAATTCTCCAAGGAGTGAATACAATGTATTCATGTATTCAATACATGCACATGCCGTAACACGATCTAACTCGACCTAACAACATTCAGCAAGAGGGAGTGGATATGAGTAAGAGTGCTATGAGTGAGTTATTTTGTAGGTGGTTGTACATTCACATGTTATACTTTTTTCTAGTGACGTCACACGTGCTTTTGCATTGTTGGTTTAGTCTGTTTAATGCACTTGCTTCGTATGGAGGGGGTTCTTTGGAGGTCCTTCGAAGGTTCAGAAGAGGTTGTTCCGAAGTTCCACGGAGGGTGGTCGGAGGTTCAAAGGAGGTTGTTCCGAAGTTCGGAGGAGGGTGGTCGGAGGTTCAAGGGAGGTTGTATCGATGTTCTGACTAACCTCCGACCACCCTCCTCCGAACTTCGGAACAACCTCCTTTGAACCTCCGACCACCCTCCTCCGAACTTCGGAACAACCTCTTTTGAACCTCCGACCACCTTCCTCCAAACTTCGGAACAACATCCTTTGAACCTCCGACCACCCTCCTCCGAACTTCGGAACAACCTGTTTCGAATTCCGAATGACCTCTTCAGAACCTATTCCTTCCCCTTGGAACCTCCGAGCAACCTCCTCTGAACCCTCGAACAACGTCCACCGAACCACCACCTCTAAACCATTTCTACCTTCAATCCATAGCAACACTAAAACCTGTTCGCTACTAGTAGTAGTAATTTTATATCGAATAACTCGGATAACTCCAATATTATTCTACCATTCGGCTGCTTATTACTCATTCTGAGTAAATAATGAATGAATACGAATAATGTTCAAATTTTAAAAACGGACTTGTTTCATTCATACCTCTTTTAGTGAATTAGACGATTACCGAGTTGTGGCGAGTATGAATGGTGATGAATACGAATATTACATGCTATTCTCTCTTTTTTGTACTCACTCACTGCTACTCGCTGCTAGTGAATTGAATGAATCCTTATTCATTGCTTTTATGTGTGAGTGTCTCATGAGTGGCTTTTTTTCTCATTCATGCAGATGTTTAGTTGATGGTGCGTCATCAATGTCAGCAAGAAATTTAATATAATTTGTAAAAATTTCGCCCTCATCAACGAAGGATATTTCTGATGCTGGTGGTGCTCGTTGTGTAATGTTATGGGTATTCATATGTCGAGAAACATGTCTATGAAGAGTCGTGATACCGAGTCCATATTTTTCAGCTGTATTTCTCTGAATTTTTTTTTTATTCCAAAAGCCATCATTGTGAGGAGCAATTCGTTTTTGTCTTCTTTTGTTCCATACGCCAGGCTTTATGAATATGGAACCTTGAAAGGTACCTTTAACTCAAAATGTCAAAAATGGCGTAGCATGACACCGACGATATGTAATAGGCAATAAGATGCGACACAAAAATTCGTAATTTTCAAGAGCTTTGTTGTAGGATTTTCGCAAATGCAGTTAGGCAACAAAAGTATTGTAATCTGGTTTCGGAGTCGAGCCATTTTCAGTTCGACTCCGATTCTGGAGTCGACTTTTTACGACTCCGGAGTCGACTCCAAGGCTAATTTCCAATACCACTAAAAATGAATAAAATATTTACAAGTTTCCAAGTTTTGTCCTACATGTTGGCTTTTTCATAAGATATTCCTTGAGACAACGGTCGTTCTAATATAGTACATACTCAACTACAAAACTTGCATATAAATCTTGAACTTTTTTGTTCAAATATTTTTCATATAAGATTAAAATAAACCGTGTATTAATAAATGTAGGAAAAACTTTTGCCCGGAGTCGGAGTAGAGTTATTTTTTTCGACTCAGACTCCAGGAAAATTGCTCGACTCCGAAACCCTGATTGCAAATACCAACATTTTAAAAAAATTCATATTTATTATTCGTTTAGGGCAGCAAATTATATAAAAACTATACGGTGTTTTGTACATATGTATGTATCTCTTGCCATAGGTCCTCAAAACAATATTCCGTCAAAATATACAACGTTTATTTGCGGTTTACAACAAATACTTACTTAGGTGACCCATTACAGAACATTTGTTCCAGAAGTCGAACTAAGAAAAGATATCAAATTGCTTCTGCCTGTTTTTTCGCTTTCTGGAATACCGCGCCTTTTCATCTCGTCATCCACTTTTTTGCTTCATCGAAGCCTTGGCCTGCAAATTCTGCGTGCACCGCTATATGGCCCCTGTTTATACGCATTTGTAGCGGATTCATCATCGCTCATTCTTATGATATGGCCTAGCCAACGAAGAATTTTTCTCTCAAACACACCAAGCACTGCCTTGTATTGCGCAAGTACCCAGGCTTCGGAACCATACATCAGCACGGGTAGTATCACTGTTTTGTAAAGCAATATTTTGTTTGACGAGATGTGACATTGTTTTTAAATTGCTTACTTAAGCCAAAGAAGCATGTGTAAAGTGCAGTACACATTGTCAGTTTTGAATCACGATTAGTCCCGGTATACACTAGAGTGATTTCATTGCGAAAAATTCATGAAATTATGCGTTTCTAGATCGACTTCCATAGTAGAGTAAAATCATGAAATTGCTGTAGAGAGGAATCCGATCTTAGAATGCCTAATTTCATGGATTTTTTAATGAAATTCACTCTACTGTGGACCGGGACTTAAGGTGCAAACACATTGAAATTCTTCGCTTGCTTCACGCTCAATTTCGTGTAAAAGAATAAAGGGAAGGTATTACCTAATTAAAATGCGATTTTGTATTTCTTTATTCTTTTACATAAAATGAGGTTTGGATAAGCCTGAATTTCTCATTGTGTTTGCACCTTTAAGCTGAAAACACATCCAAATGTTGAGTAAAGTTTTGTGTCACTTCTGGTAGAAGAATAAAGAAACATTTAAACGTGGCAGCACTTTGTATTTTACACAAAAAAAAATGTACATTTGATAAAAAAAAATCAAAAATCTGATTAATTTTTAATTGATTTTTTGCCGATAAAATTAATGCTCATATTGACAATCGTCTATAAAAAAATTTTAGTTTTCGTTAGAACTTATTTTGATAAAGCAATTCTCATATTAACTAAGAATTTTGTTGAATTTTATATTTTTCAGTCGATAAAATATTTTTCATATTAACAAACTGGATTACCGATTTTTTAATTTTTATTTAATAAAAAAATTGTCACATATATAAAAAGGTTTGTTAGGCCATGTTTATATTATAGTCTTTTGCAGGGTTAACCTTCTTAATGAGGATTTATTTGACGTATACGCAAAGGAATTGACATTTGAAACCCAGTGGGGTTGTTAAATCCGGTTATATATAAACGTACTATTAAATATCAAAGTAAACGTCGATAAAAATAAGTTCATATTTACAATTATTTTGTTGATTTTTTTTTAAATACAAACCCAAAAGCCACAACACGCATTAATAAATGGTGGTGGTTGTTTCTTTTATTAAAATGTATATGAATACCAAACACAAAAGCGACAACCGACGCAAAGGTATACACACAATTATAAATCGTACAAGAAATAACAAATAAAAGAAAAACGGAATTGAACAATTTATAACGAAAGTAATAATTTAGCGTCACTCTTGAGTTTAAATAGAAGAAGAAAAAAAATAAAACACTTTTAAGTATATAATACAGGAACATCGTCGAACGCTTCTCGTTAGTTGTGAAATAAAACAATTTCTCCTGTCAAATTAAAAATCATCAGCGAAAACTGGGCATCTGGAATAAAATGTAGTAAATAGGTACATCATATTTCTAATATATAAAATAGTATTACCATGCGATTGCTTCTTCGTCCAATAAAATATACCCATTCTCTTTTTTCCAAATTTTGGATTAAATTTCACACTTTCGATCCGCACAGAACAAAATTCTTAAACACGCTGCTACCAAACTGTTGGTTAAAAAATAAATGTTTCTTACATTATCGAAACAGCGAAACAGAACAAAACATTTTTTCTTTCCCCTTTCTTTTGTTAGGTTCATCCATACAAGCATTCACCCGAGCACAAACAGATAAATAAACCAAACACCACACACACGTTCTCTCCATGCTTTGAAATAAGCCATGGTGGATTAATAAGGTGTTACATCGATAACAATAATCGGACCATTTAAATGTCCCGATTATTGTTATCGATGTAACACCTTCTTATTCCGCCATCAACTAAACATAGCAACGACACACAAAAACGCCGCACATTGTTGTAGCGGAAAATCTCTTTGTGCCATACAAAATTATTTTCTATCGCTCTTGAGAGCGAGAACATGTGACAAACTATTATAACAACAAATATTGCCTAAAAAACATCAACAAATTATTTGATTTAAATCGTTTATCGGTCGCTTTTTAGTGACATTTTCATGTTTGATAAATATTTCCTAATTTGTTGATTTATGATTTTCTTGGTCCAATTGGGTTTATTTTGTATGACCGTAAGTGTTTGAGTAGTTCCCAGTATGGGTTTCGACATGGCCATAGTAGTACTTTGCATTTGTTATGCCTCACTGATCTTATTCGAGTAATGATAGTATTATCATTACGAATATAATAATTATATTTATTCATTTTATAATTTAATTTAATAATCTGTTTATTTTCTTAAAAAGTTAAATAGCTAAATATCATTCCTTCTTCCCTTTATTTCCATTAGTGAAATTATAAACAGATATAACACACATTTTATTATAAATGATAAATTTATAGATTTGTTCTCTTCATAATTATAATATCAATACTTTGTATAGTTCTACTTATCGACATATTTGAATTTACAGTTATTAATTATTTTCATTTCCTGTAAAACATATTTTCCATATTTTGTCACTTTTCAATTTCCTTTCAAATAAATAAGTTGTAATTTCTATTTGAATTTTGAAAATATTGAATTTAAATAAAATATTTAAAAATGATTAACAAACGAATAAATTATTGGATTTAACCATCAAAAACATTACTGGCGCAGTCGATATAGGATGAACCTTTACTTCTAGAAGCTTAAGCTTTCGTGGATAAAAGGAAAGAATAAAGAAATTTTCAAATATTTTCAAATAAAAGTCTTTGGAGGGAAAACGAATGAACCAGTCGGATGAACCTTTAATTGAAGAAGCTGAAGCTTTCTCAGATAAAAGGAACGTATCATTAATTCAAAAAGCCTAAGCTTTAAAGAATAAAATACAAATTATTATATTTTCATTTTTTAATACCAATTTTGGAGGGAAAGCCATATTCGATGAAACGTATCAATCAATCAATATCCATTTTTATAGTTTTCTGAGGAAAAACAATAGCAAATAACGAATCAATAAATTTTAAATTTTTGGAGGCAGCAGTAAATAAATAAATATATCAATATGGAGTCATCAAATAATCAAAATTGCAATAATATTCAACTACCACTATTTCTCTCAATAAATGATGTCCTCAAGGATGCACATCGAATTAAAGAATTTAGAGGTGATAATAGTTATGCTCTAACATCGTTTATCCGAGAAGTTGACACCGTTCTTTCATTGGTTGGGAGTAATGCTGAAGTAAGCTGCTACATATTCAACAGAATTATTCTGAATAAAATACAAGGGGAGGCTATCCATGTCTTAAGGTCTTTGGGGCCTAATCCGGTTTGGAATGAAACTAAAACTGCACTAATTCAAAATTTTGGAATAAAGGAATCGTACCATCAACTTTACCAAGAAGCTTTTGGAGCAAGAAATTATGGTATTGTTAAGTATTATAAACATTTATTAAATATTCTATGTAAGATAAACGAAAAATTCGAATACGATTCAGAGAAACCGATAGAGTTTAGTCCTGCAAATGCAGAAACAATTATTTTGAGAACCTTTATTAACAATATTGATGTAAATTTGGCTTCAGTTATAATTAATAGAAACATCACCAAATTAAGAGAGGTGTATAAGTTAGATACTTTGTCCCACAACTTCCCCTGCTCGATCAATCACGGATGCTGATTGGCGCACTGGCATCTCCTCTACAATTCCCTCTGCGGATACCGTAGTGTGCGGATCGCCGCTGGGCATCGGTTGTTGTCGGTTTGCTCGCCTTGTTACACTTTGCTCTCACTGGAATAATTGTAATTGTAGTAGTATATGACATGGGATCCTCTGCGATCACTCAGAACCTCTGCGTTCACTTGTCATTAGTCTTTTGTCGAGAAATAACGTCTACGCGTTATTACAAAAAGGCCTCTGTCGCCACTACCACCGATTACAAAAGGTAATCTACTTTGTTGTTTGAAAAGAATCACAAATAAACTTCAATTATATTTATATTAAGAATAAATACTGGTTGTTTTTATTTCTTTGGTTCTTTTCTCCCTCCACTGCTCATCATACGGTAATCCTGAGTTATCGAAGAAACCTATGGATTTCCCCTCCCTCACCTAAACAAGAGGCATACAACTATTTAGAACAACATGGTCTAATTAGGAATAGCAATGAGAAAACATACAATAACAATACTTATGATATAAAACATACATCAGAAATATATCCCAAGACACAATTTATACCACAAATCAATAGTCCAACATATAATAATTTTACAAATACAAACTCGGGATTTAGATCCCGAAATATACAAAGTCTAAACACTCCTAATAGTAGAAATTATAGTCCAAATTTTAATAACCATTACCAAAACCAAAATAGACCACCAAATTCAACTTTTTGGAATAGGAATTATACAAACCACAATAATTATGATCAACATCACAACATACTAAACCGTAACATTGAGACAAATTTAGTAATTAAGTAATAATAATAACAATTTTAGCCACACAACAAATCTTAACCATCAAAATACTTCTCAATTCCATAATGGAAATCATAGTCATTATTTTAATACCCAATATCGAAACCCTCAAATGGACTCAGTAAAACTTTCAAATATGAAATCTAGTGCAAATTTTAGTGATTTTATTAAGAATTCTAACAATAAACAATATTCTTCTTATAATGATAACAGCAGACAATATATAAATTCCAATAGTGCTGAAATGGAGATAGGCCACTTAGATGCAGTTGTTCATTGTCCTGTAAAGGAGGAAAATCATTTAAATTTTCATTTAACGCCTCAGATAAATCATGTTGTTGACAGTATTACTTCACCTGAAGTTAAAGAGAGTGAAGTTCTTGACACTGCTTCTTTATCTGAAGATAAAGCAACGGAACTTCTTAACAATGTTTCTTCTTCGGAAGACAAAGGACCTGAACTTCCTGGCAGCATTTCTCTATCTGAAGATAAAGAGTCTGAAGTTCTTGTCAATGTTACTTTGTCTGAAGATAAAGGAACAGAAATTATTGACGATGCTACGTTTCGTGGAGAGTACGATCCGTTCAAAAACTTAGTATTGTCTAATGAAAATAAAACGGGGTATACAGGGATGTTAAATGATACCATTCATTTACAGATAGAAGATATTAACAAATCAAAACATTCTACAAACAGTGAAAATGAGAAAACCGAGAAAATACTAAGTTTTCCAAATAAATATATTGGTAGTTCTAAAAATTTATTAACGAAAGTGAATGAAGTAGATATACACGGAGAATATTTATTTTGTACTTATACGTTGAAACATGATGATATGGATTTAGATAAATCTAAAAACTTAGTCAATAAACACGATATTTCAAAAAATAATGCAGAACCTAAACAAACCTTAGAATTAAATGACCATTATCAGAAAATGGATAAGATCGAATTTGTTAATTATAATTCCATAAATATAGAAAATAATTATAGAAGTTATAGCAGAGATTCAGAAAAAGGTATTACAATAGAATATAATAATAAAAGTTATCATTCTATTATTAAAGAGAAACAGAAAGACATCTGTAAGAAAATTTTAAAATATAAGACAAATAATATTGAGATGAAAAGCTCAAATAGGGCAATATATAACGAAAAATTTATTAAGATGAGATTCATAAGAAATTATAAATCTGTTAGATATAAGGAAAATCTAAAATGTAGGTTTAGTGCTTTATGACATATTTTTTACAATAATATATAACGTGAAGCCAAATAAAACGATTAGTAAAAACATTTTAATATTTTCAATAAGTATTATAAAATTAATCATTATTTATGTTATATGTATTTATTTAAGAATGATTTTATTATATCTTATTTTTTGCTGTTGTCATATACATATTTTAAAACTTAATTGTATATTGTACTACTAAACAAACTACAACATTATATTGTTGTTTAATGGGGGAGAAGTAATGATAGTATTATCATTACGAATATAATAACACTGTGCTACAGTGAAAATTTGCAGAGGTTCTAATGCATAAATTCGGTTTTGTGGGAGTCCACAGAAGACGAAAATACCTTTGGTTTCTTTGGGTCACTTCGGGTTTTGATTTTATAACGGTAAATGTAGTGAAAAATGGGCATTCTTGGATTTTCAAATTTAAACGGACATTACTTCTTTTTTCCACAACCGATTTGCACACACCGTTTTTCATTATAAAGGGGAGAGTAATGCCTTTCGAACATTTTTTCGTATTTTTCTTTATAAAAGATGGGTATCTTAGCATGTATGATTCTAATTGTGATTATCCTGCTTAACAATTACGCACAAGGTATCAATGTTTTATAAAGGAAAATATGAAAAAAACCCAAAAAGTTGAAACACAAAAAATGCCATAACGCATTCATTTTTCAACCGATTTCGTTGGCTTTTCCCATTTTGGAAAGCCAACTAAATTTCCTACTTGCTAACAGTAAATAATTGTACTGTTAGGTGTCGTTTACGCAGCCTAGAGCACAAGGAAAAACATTTTACTGTTTTTAATGCGTTTTTGTCACACTTAAACCACTATTACTTAGCCATTTGTTAACCGATTTTAAAAATCTACGGCTTGTTCGAAAGGCATTACTCTCCCCTTTATAATGAAAAACGTTGTGTGCAAATCGGTTGTGGAAAAAAAGAAGTAATGTCCGTTTAAATTTGAAAATCCAAGAATGCCCATTTTTCACTACATTTACCGTCATAAAATCAAAACCCGAAGTGACCCAAAGAAACCAAAGGTATTTTCGTCTTCTGTGGACTCCCACAAAACCGAATTTACGCATTAGAACCCCTGCAAAAAAATTTTGTCCACTTTTGTATCACAGTGTAATTATATTTATTCATTTTATAATTTAATTTAATAATCTGTTTATTTTCTTAAAAAGTTAAATAGCTAAATATCATTCCTTCTTCCCTTTATTTCCATTAGTGAAATTATAAACAGATATAACATTATAACATTAACATTATAACATTATATTATTATAAATGATAAATTTATAGATTTGTTCTCTTCATAATTATAATATCAATATTTTGTATAGTTCTACTTATCGACATATTTGAATTTATAGTTATTAATTATTTTCATTTCCTGTAAAACATATTTTCCATATTTTGTCACTTTTCAATTTCCTTTCAAATAAATAAGTTGTAATTTCTATTTGAATTTTGAAAATATTGAATTTAAATAAAATATTTAAAAATGATTAACAAACGAATTAATTATTGGATTTAACCATCAAAAACATTACTTTCGCGATGTTTTCAATGGTTCTGATGTTGGTTTACTTGTTGGTCTTGATTTGTCCAAGGCCTTTGATTCCGTTGATCATGGCCTTCTGCTCCACAAGTTGAGGCATAAGTTTGGGTTTTCTCTTTCTGTCTGTAGGTTGATTTCTTCATATCTAGTGGGAAGGTCCCAGTTTGTGGAGCATAGGGGTATTCGGGTTCTGGCTGTAGTATTTTTATTTATGCGGATGACATCCATGTTTTCTTCAGGAGTGTAAATCTCTTGAATCTGGAGAATTTAGCAAATTCTGTGCTACAATCCCTATCACTTTGGATCTCCTCTAATGGCTTGGCTATTAACTGGGATAAAACTGAAGCTGTTGTTTTTAATACGCCTGTTAATTCTGTAAATCCTAATATCTGTGTGAGTTCTTCTGTTGTTAATGTTGTTGGTGAAATTCGGTGCTTGGGTGTAATCATCGATTCTAAGCTTAGTTTTGTTACGCATATTGATGTTCTGTTGTCTCGTGTTCGCTTTCAGCTTAGGAGGCTTTACAGTCTCCAAGCATATTTACCCCTTAATGTTAGGCGGAAAGTTGCTATGTCGTTGTTGATGTCTCATGTAAACTACTGTTTGGAGGTTGTTTCTGGAGCTAGTTCTTCTCAAATGCTGCGTGTTCCTAAGATTGTTAATTCTATTGTGCGTTATGTGTTTGGTTTGCGGCGTGGTGACCATGTTTCGCAATTTGTTGTTAAATTCCTGGGCTTGTCCTTTGAAAAGTATGTTGAATATCGCCTTCTTTTATGCCACTATAGGATAATGAAGGACGTCAACTCTCCCCTCTTTAATAAGTTTGTGTTTAGTCGATACTTTAGGAATCCTCAATTGTCATTTCCTATATTTTCGACGTGGATAGGAGAGCCCGATAGAATTGCTACTTGGTGCTGATCTGTATCCCAAGATACTTGAAGCTGAACCTCCTAAAATCGTTTTGAATTCGTAGCTTCCCAAAGGTCTATTTTTGGGTACCTCGTACGTTAGGTTGAAGTCGACCACTATAGTTAATTGTTGAAACAACTCGGTATAATTATATTCTTGCAAGCTAAAATTGAATTGCTCAATGACTCGTCTCCACATTCTTGAATCGAGCGAATATCGGAGTCGATCATTGCTTAATTACTCGTTTGTAGAAATCACTAATTTGAACTATAGCTCACTTGGGAATCTGAATTTACGTTCATGAATCTTATTACTGACATATTTGTATAATATTATTAATCTTTATCGTAATTATTCCTAGCTTTAATTTGTTGATCCACGCTTACGTGTATCAAGGTGGGCGGCAATGTATAAGTTAGATACTTTGTCCCACAACTTCCCCTGCTCGATCAATCACGGATGCTGATTGGCGCACTGGCATCTCCTCTACAATTCCCTCTGCGGATACCGTAGTGTGCGGATCGCCGCTGGGCATCGGTTGTTGTCGGTTTGCTCGCCTTGTTACACTTTGCTCTCACTGGAATAATTGTAATTGTAGTAGTATATGACATGGGATCCTCTGCGATCACTCAGAACCTCTGCGTTCACTTGTCATTAGTCTTTTGTCGAGAAATAACGTCTACGCGTTATTACAAAAAGGCCTCTGTCGCCACTACCACCGATTACAAAAGGTAATCTACTTTGTTGTTTGAAAAGAATCACAAATAAACTTCAATTATATTTATATTAAGAATAAATACTGGTTGTTTTTATTTCTTTGGTTCTTTTCTCCCTCCACTGCTCATCATACGGTAATCCTGAGTTATCGAAGAAACCTATGGATTTCCCCTCCCTCACCTAAACAAGAGGCATACAACTATTTAGAACAACATGGTCTAATTAGGAATAGCAATGAGAAAACATACAATAACAATACTTATGATATAAAACATACATCAGAAATATATCCCAAGACACAATTTATACCACAAATCAATAGTCCAACATATAATAATTTTACAAATACAAACTCGGGATTTAGATCCCGAAATATACAAAGTCTAAACACTCCTAATAGTAGAAATTATAGTCCAAATTTTAATAACCATTACCAAAACCAAAATAGACCACCAAATTCAACTTTTTGGAATAGGAATTATACAAACCACAATAATTATGATCAACATCACAACATACTAAACCGTAACATTGAGACAAATTTAGTAATTAAGTAATAATAATAACAATTTTAGCCACACAACAAATCTTAACCATCAAAATACTTCTCAATTCCATAATGGAAATCATAGTCATTATTTTAATACCCAATATCGAAACCCTCAAATGGACTCAGTAAAACTTTCAAATATGAAATCTAGTGCAAATTTTAGTGATTTTATTAAGAATTCTAACAATAAACAATATTCTTCTTATAATGATAACAGCAGACAATATATAAATTCCAATAGTGCTGAAATGGAGATAGGCCACTTAGATGCAGTTGTTCATTGTCCTGTAAAGGAGGAAAATCATTTAAATTTTCATTTAACGCCTCAGATAAATCATGTTGTTGACAGTATTACTTCACCTGAAGTTAAAGAGAGTGAAGTTCTTGACACTGCTTCTTTATCTGAAGATAAAGCAACGGAACTTCTTAACAATGTTTCTTCTTCGGAAGACAAAGGACCTGAACTTCCTGGCAGCATTTCTCTATCTGAAGATAAAGAGTCTGAAGTTCTTGTCAATGTTACTTTGTCTGAAGATAAAGGAACAGAAATTATTGACGATGCTACGTTTCGTGGAGAGTACGATCCGTTCAAAAACTTAGTATTGTCTAATGAAAATAAAACGGGGTATACAGGGATGTTAAATGATACCATTCATTTACAGATAGAAGATATTAACAAATCAAAACATTCTACAAACAGTGAAAATGAGAAAACCGAGAAAATACTAAGTTTTCCAAATAAATATATTGGTAGTTCTAAAAATTTATTAACGAAAGTGAATGAAGTAGATATACACGGAGAATATTTATTTTGTACTTATACGTTGAAACATGATGATATGGATTTAGATAAATCTAAAAACTTAGTCAATAAACACGATATTTCAAAAAATAATGCAGAACCTAAACAAACCTTAGAATTAAATGACCATTATCAGAAAATGGATAAGATCGAATTTGTTAATTATAATTCCATAAATATAGAAAATAATTATAGAAGTTATAGCAGAGATTCAGAAAAAGGTATTACAATAGAATATAATAATAAAAGTTATCATTCTATTATTAAAGAGAAACAGAAAGACATCTGTAAGAAAATTTTAAAATATAAGACAAATAATATTGAGATGAAAAGCTCAAATAGGGCAATATATAACGAAAAATTTATTAAGATGAGATTCATAAGAAATTATAAATCTGTTAGATATAAGGAAAATCTAAAATGTAGGTTTAGTGCTTTATGACATATTTTTTACAATAATATATAACGTGAAGCCAAATAAAACGATTAGTAAAAACATTTTAATATTTTCAATAAGTATTATGTAATTAATCATTATTTATGTTATATGTATTTATTTAAGAATGATTTTATTATATCTTATTTTTTGCTGTTGTCATATACATATTTTAAAACTTAATTGTATATTGTACTACTAAACAAACTACAACATTATATTGTTGTTTAATGGGGGAGAAGTAATGATAGTATTATCATTACGAATATAATAACACTGTGCTACAGTGAAAATTTGCAGAGGTTCTAATGCATAAATTCGGTTTTGTGGGAGTCCACAGAAGACGAAAATACCTTTGGTTTCTTTGGGTCACTTCGGGTTTTGATTTTATAACGGTAAATGTAGTGAAAAATGGGCATTCTTGGATTTTCAAATTTAAACGGACATTACTTCTTTTTTCCACAACCGATTTGCACACACCGTTTTTCATTATAAAGGGGAGAGTAATGCCTTTCGAACATTTTTTCGTATTTTTCTTTATAAAAGATGGGTATCTTAGCATGTATGATTCTAATTGTGATTATCCTGCTTAACAATTACGCACAAGGTATCAATGTTTTATAAAGGAAAATATGAAAAAAACCCAAAAAGTTGAAACACAAAAAATGCCATAACGCATTCATTTTTCAACCGATTTCGTTGGCTTTTCCCATTTTGGAAAGCCAACTAAATTTCCTACTTGCTAACAGTAAATAATTGTACTGTTAGGTGTCGTTTACGCAGCCTAGAGCACAAGGAAAAACATTTTACTGTTTTTAATGCGTTTTTGTCACACTTAAACCACTATTACTTAGCCATTTGTTAACCGATTTTAAAAATCTACGGCTTGTTCGAAAGGCATTACTCTCCCCTTTATAATGAAAAACGTTGTGTGCAAATCGGTTGTAGAAAAAAAGAAGTAATGTCCGTTTAAATTTGAAAATCCAAGAATGCCCATTTTTCACTACATTTACCGTCATAAAATCAAAACCCGAAGTGACCCAAAGAAACCAAAGGTATTTTCGTCTTCTGTGGACTCCCACAAAACCGAATTTACGCATTAGAACCCCTGCAAAAAAATTTTGTCCACTTTTGTATCACAGTGTAATTATATTTATTCATTTTATAATTTAATTTAATAATCTGTTTATTTTCTTAAAAAGTTAAATAGCTAAATATCATTCCTTCTTCCCTTTATTTCCATTAGTGAAATTATAAACAGATATAACATTATAACATTAACATTATAACATTATATTATTATAAATGATAAATTTATAGATTTGTTCTCTTCATAATTATAATATCAATATTTTGTATAGTTCTACTTATCGACATATTTGAATTTACAGTTATTAATTATTTTCATTTCCTGTAAAACATATTTTCCATATTTTGTCACTTTTCAATTTCCTTTCAAATAAATAAGTTGTAATTTCTATTTGAATTTTGAAAATATTGAATTTAAATAAAATATTTAAAAATGATTAACAAACGAATTAATTATTGGATTTAACCATCAAAAACATTACTTTCGCGATGTTTTCAATGGTTCTGATGTTGGTTTACTTGTTGGTCTTGATTTGTCCAAGGCCTTTGATTCCGTTGATCATGGCCTTCTGCTCCACAAGTTGAGGCATAAGTTTGGGTTTTCTCTTTCTGTCTGTAGGTTGATTTCTTCATATCTAGTGGGAAGGTCCCAGTTTGTGGAGCATAGGGGTATTCGTGTTCTGGCTGTAGTATTTTTATTTATGCGGATGACATCCATGTTTTCTTCAGGAGTGTAAATCTCTTGAATCTGGAGAATTTAGCAAATTCTGTGCTACAATCCCTATCACTTTGGATCTCCTCTAATGGCTTGGCTATTAACTGGGATAAAACTGAAGCTGTTGTTTTTAATACGCCTGTTAATTCTGTAAATCCTAATATCTGTGTGAGTTCTTCTGTTGTTAATGTTGTTGGTGAAATTCGGTGCTTGGGTGTAATCATCGATTCTAAGCTTAGTTTTGTTACGCATATTGATGTTCTGTTGTCTCGTATTCGCTTTCAGCTTAGGAGGCTTTACAGTCTCCAAGCATATTTACCCCTTAATGTTAGGCGGAAAGTTGCTATGTCGTTGTTGATGTCTCATGTAAACTACTGTTTGGAGGTTGTTTCTGGAGCTAGTTCTTCTCAAATGCTGCGTGTTCCTAAGATTGTTAATTCTATTGTGCGTTATGTGTTTGGTTTGCGGCGTGGTGACCATGTTTCGCAATTTGTTGTTAAATTCCTGGGCTTGTCCTTTGAAAAGTATGTTGAATATCGCCTTCTTTTATGCCACTATAGGATAATGAAGGACGTCAACTCTCCCCTCTTTAATAAGTTTGTGTTTAGTCGATACTTTAGGAATCCTCAATTGTCATTTCCTATATTTTCGACGTGGATAGGAGAGCATTCATTTGTTGTTAGGGATGCAAGATTTTGGAATCGGTTACCTCTTGACCTACGTAATTTTGCTTTCTCCACCTTTGTTTTTAAGAGAAGGTGTTTTGAGCATCTTCTAATAGATTTATGTAGATCAAGGCTGAGCAAAATCGAGAGAGAGGCAAATTTAAGGGAAAATTAATATTTAATTTTTCTTGATGTTTCATTACTTATTTCAACATTTTTTAAACAGTAATGTTGTCTAAAATCGTCCACAATGCAAATTATTAAAAAAAATATAAATAAAAATTGCATAAACTTTTAATTGTTTATGGTTAACAAAAAACTAAGAGTACGTTTTCGCAATTTACACACAGGCGTGCTCACCCCTGATGTAGATTAACAGCTATACCTAATTTAAGTCGTGACGTACAAAAAATATTCACCTTACCCAAATACGTTGAATCCGAAATCCCATTTAAAACACAAAAACCGCTACAGAAACTTTATTAAATGTTTTCATTCGTAAAACAAACATTTTTCATTTGCAATAAATTGTATTTCATGTTTTGTTGGGCTTTTGTTTTCAAAATACAAAACACACACATACGTTCTGTCAAAGTTGGAAATGTTCAACTTAAAAAAGTATACGCTCGACGTATTTCGGTAGTTCTCATAAGAATACATGTGTTCTACTTTTTTCACCTCATACGTTTTTGGAATACGGTCGTATTTAGGCATAGCAGTAATGTTTGTTTACCAGTCACTAGTTACAGGGTATACATATATATTTGTGATTTTTGTGGCTGGGGAGCCATATTTATATTGTTTGTTTTTTTTTTTTTTGGACTTTTTTTATGGGTGTGGTTCCTGTAGACCTTCTATGTTCACTCCAGTGATTGAGTGAAACATAGAATTTATTGCGTAGGGACGTCCCTTGCTCATCTCCCCTCCACTTTTCTTAACAATTGTTAAGTGAAGTGCAGTGGTTAGTGGCTATGAATAGGGAGTCTATTTATAAAGGGTGTTTTTTAAGCCCGATAGAACTTGAAATTGTAAAAAATAACACAAAAAATTAAATTGTAATCGTGACGTTAACATTTGAAAATGATTTCGGGCATATGGGCACCGCGGCTGTTTTTGACGAAGTGCATTCTGGACGTCCAATTTTTGGCCACTTTTTCGAGCACTGCTGGCCGTATGTCACGAATAACACGAACAATGCTGGCCTCCAAGGCATCAATTGTTGCTGGTTTATCAGCATAAACCAGTGACTTCACGTAGCCCCACAGGAAGTAATCGAGAGGTGTCAAATCGCACGACCTTGGAGGCCAATTGACAGGTCCACTTCTCAAAATCAACTTATCGCCAAATTTTGATTTCAATAAGTCGATGGTTGCGTTCGCCGTATGGCACGTAGCGCCATCCTATTGAAACCACATCTCCTCCGGATCAATGCCATCCATATTTTCAAACAAAAAATCATTGATCATGGTGCGGTAACGATCTCCATTGACCGTAACGCGAGCTCCGGCCTCATTTTTGAAGAAATAAGGTCCGATGATGCCACCATCGTGAAAACCGCACCATACGGTGCATTTTTCTGGACCATACGGACCATACGGTGCAGATGGACGATTATGTACGCTATACAAATGACGATGTCGTCTATAAGTTGCGCGAATCGACGGCTGATTTTCAAAGTAAATTTGGATAATTTCGTAGCGTTGTTCAAGCGTGAGTCTATTCATGATGATTTGTCAAAGTATACTGAAACAAATAAAAAAAAAATTTCATCAAAATTTAATTTTTTGTGTTACTTTTTTACAATTTAAAGTTCTATCTAGCTTAAAAAACACCCTTTATTTGTATTTCCATGAATTCCTTTGATAGTCATAATTCATAGTATCCATAGTATTTATGTATATATTTTATTTATGTATATATATATATATATATATATATATATATATATATATTTAATTTTAATTATTTACTTCTAAGTTCTTGATGTTTGGATATTGTAGTAAGATAATATAAGTTATTGGCCATGTTGGCTTTTTTATATTACAATTGATGAATAAATGAAATGAAAAAGGAATGAAAAGTTATGTAAATAAAAATTCCTTTTTATTTCATTAATCCCTACGTTTCGACAATTGTTGTTCACATCTTCAGGGGATGCGTCTATTTAATTAAAAACATTTTATTACATCAATTCTTCATGAAAAATTATTAACAACTTACAATAAATTGAATAAAATTTACATGAAGTTATTTTCGTCAGTGCGCAAAATTAAAATTGCAAAACCTTAACTTATATTAACGGCTACTTAAAAAACGAGTATCACAGGCATCTATATTGCAATTCGGTAGCTAACACTTAAGGCCTGGGTACATAATACATTTTCACGTTTTTACTGTTAGGCCATATAGTTATCGTGCAGGCTCCGTATGTATAAGTTTTAATTTAGTTATAATTAATTCTTTTTGGCGGGAAGTCGTTCGTTCCACTTCGTTACATGTATTTTTAAATTTTTGTAGGAAGCATATTTTTACTTTGAACACTATTATTTATTTTATGTTACTTGTTTTTATTGTGTTAATTTTCTATAGAAACTGTAAGTCCCGACAAATTCCAAATTCCCGAAATTGTCCCGATACACCGGGTTAACTAATTCGGAAATCCAGGGATTCCCGTTCAACATCCCTAGACCCTTAGTACTTATGTGGAGCTTAAAGGCCCGACCACTCCAAAACTACTTAACCGATTTTCATAAAATTTGCAGAAAATGTTCAAGCTTTTCCCGTCGGAAAAATAAAATGAAACTTTTGTAAGGTGCGGACACTGTGATTAACGCATAGGCGTTAATGTTAGCAGACAACTTTTTAAATATGTTATATCTTGAAAACTAATTGAACGATTTGTTAAGAAATATTCAGAAAAAGTTCTAGATCATGTCGTGATGTTGATGAATTTCGGAAGGGTTGCAGTATCTTCCCTCCCATTGCACTTTTTGTATATTGAAAATAAGAAAGTATGGATAAGAAAATGTATGGATAATTTTATGTATAAGTTCGAAACATTGGTTACGCCAATGTATACGTTCGATACATTGTTTCCTCTTCTGCAGCATTCCAATTACCCACGCTAATTGGCCGCTCTTTGAGCCCTATGGGGAAATCTTCTCTGCACTTTTGCCAGGAGCCTTATTCGCCTAGTAAGGATTGTAGGAGAGAGTTACGCACTTTTCTACTACCTCTCCTGGAAGCCTTATTCACACTCCTATTGCATTTTGTTTCGTGCGTCACATACAAAAGGTAATGTTTCTCAGTCGCAGAAACCCTATACCAACAATAAACAGAAATATATTTTAAACTAATACACACCTTTTTGTCTTTTTATTTCTTCTCTTTTCATCCTGATATATATATATATATTTTTCCATATTTATTATGATTAGTAGTCGCAAAAATGAGTCCTCTGCGAAAAAAATTCGATTGTGGTAACAAAAATTAATAATGTTTGTTCCTTAAGTCTTTGTATTATCTTTATATTTTTTATTACTCATGATATGGAAAGGCATAAACTGATGAGTTTGTTTAATTCTAGAGGAAATTTGATGGAAATGGAATAGAAAATTGGTCTTTATTTATAACATAGTCCACGAATTGGCCAATTTTGATGTGTATGGTGGTGTTTATATAATTTGAAATGCTCATATTGACATTTTTTAGAGTAGAAGCGTTTGAAAAAATATTTTCTATGCAGACTCTAAACCTGATAATGTTGACCTTCATCCAATACATAAAATTATCATCATCGATATTTGAACAGATATTCGCTTGATATCTTACAATGTATGTATGTATATTCACCAAATGTGTCAATCTCCTCTTAATTCAAGTCCAATCTTCAAATAATATAAACACAACATTCTTCACAAGCTCGAATGTCCCAATGACCTTTTTTTATTTCATTGAACACCACTAACCAGCATTTACGACTTCCACTAAAGTAACCACTTTATTACCACACTGACGCAATGTTGCCCATAGGCAACGTCCAAATTTCAAAAAATGATAACTACTGATTGGAGCTGTAAATTGTATGATTTTTAAAAAAATGTTGGCTGCAATTATTCGATTCCTTTGACATTTAACGGCGTTTTATAAAATCACTAAAATATTTCATGTCCAAATTTTTACTCGACTACTTATACTTAAACAAGCATAACTTCGCCAACCCAGCTATTTATTTTCTTATTCTTCTGAAATCAACCTACCGACACGCACTTAGTATATATAAATATCTCAAACGGTGTGAAAAATACGCATACACAAACACACAAAGGCTTAAAACTTAGTGTGTTTTCCTACAATGGAAAATAAAAATAAATATGAAATTAATAAAAAAGTATTACTGAAAAACGTTCAAAATCATTGTAATTTGTGGGACCACTTTTTCATTTTCAACTTGCGTCACTCAGCTCAATTTTAAAGAGAAACTTAAGTAACGATTTTTGTTTATAACGACCAGATGCTGACTAATCCAATTTTCCATGATATCCTTCAATCTTGCTGGTAAATGTAAGCAAAATACTGTTAAGGAATTCGATTTAACTAATATCCGTGCAGATGTTGTTTTATTTCCCAGTACGAAATAAAACCAAACAAAACAGGGTTCGTTTCAGATTACGTTTCTACAATGCATTATTTACTTCATTACATTTATTCGCAAGCGACTTTAATTACTAAGCACGCAGCTTCTCTATTAAGAACACAGCTTTCCTTCTTTAATCGACTGTTCACTTTATCATCTTAATCACAACTAATACCCCGGATACACTTAACCGGATTAACCCAGTGTAACCGTACTCTAACCCGCTGTTGCTGAATCCACCTGTATTTATACAACGTGAATCTCAACACTGATCATCTTCTTTGTTTTGTACGAAGAAAGCAATGAATTAACGCACACGGGACTCCCGTGATGAGAGAGGCAGAGATAATCTCGTGTTGTTGGTGAGCTCTGCACTAGTCGGACAGCAACACACTCATGCATGGGTGCAGATCGGTAAACACAAGTGGAAAAGCAGAACAATGACGTAATTATCGAAACAAACATAAAAGAAAGTACAATAAATGCAAACAAATACAGCGCATAGCGAACCAAGCGTTAATTGCATGATTATGGCAAAAAATGAAAACAAAAGCACATACATAACATGTAAAGTAAAAACTGGAATGGTTAAGACAATTCTACATGCTAGTTGTTGGTGTTTAAATCAGAATACGGCAACTCTGTACTCGCGAGCAAGCAAAGAGAGCTTCTCTCTCCACTCGCTACCCGCTTGCGCGATGGGCTAGTTCGGCATCGGAAACTCGTCGATTCTCAGCGTTACAGTAACTAGTTCCACTTCTGACCCCTCACAGTGCAATCACCTGTAAACTTTAACATGGGGATGTCATAGGAGGTAACCAATTGACTTTTTATGCATTACCTGTATATAGTACTGTACTAGTTCCAAGTTTACCGTCATATACCAGTATGTTTATCATTCCTCTCTTCTGTTGTTGTTCAAAAAAGTGGTGGAGTTAATATAACAGTAAATAGTCGCAACTGACGCCTCGTCGTTTACTTGGGATAAAAAGGTGACAATTGGTTCCCTTTGCATTACTTTGTGACGATTTGACGATTCGACCTAGAACTATTTCTGGACTAATTGTGACAATTGGAATTTTCATTGGTAGCGGGTAGAGAGAAGAAGATGGCAAATTGTATATTTCCTTAGTACTCCTTTTTTATACCAGAACAATGTGAATAATAGGTACGAATATTTTCAGTCCATCATCTTTGAACTTTTGTGGGGGAGGTACCTGAAGGAGTGAACCGATATGTCTTATTATCGAACTTAAACTAAGTTCGAACAAAATATTACGAAGGCCAGCTTTTGGACCGAATCAGCAAATCCGTTCGAGAGTTATCTTGCGCTCCAACTACTACACACGGTCCTTTTAAACTTTCAGGCTATTTTCTCAGGAATTATGGACTTGCCCTAATGAAACTTGTACCGTCGTATGGGGGTAATGAATACAGTTGCTACAGCACAAATCAAAGCGATTCGAGAGCAGGCCCTAAATTCAACTTTTCCGAAATTTTGTGTGGGAGGTACCAGAAGGAATGGACCGATTGAGCCCATATTGGAACCTTATTTAAGTCTGGTAGAAATTTCACGATGTTCAATGTATGGACCAAATCGGTTACTCTCTTCAAGAGTGCGCACAAATTTTCAGAACATTTTCGAACTTTTGTGGGGAAAGTACCGGAAGTAGTGGACCGATATAACCCATCTTCGTACTTAAACTAAGTTTGGACAAAATATTGCGAAAGCCAAATTTTGGACCGAATCGGTTGATCGGTTCGAGAGTTATTGTGCGCTCCAGCCAGACAGACGGACGGACATGGCTAAATCAACTCTAAACTGTTTGAAACGAATTTCGTCCAAACATACTTGGGGTCTAAAACCATTATTTCGATGAGGCACATTTTGCCTGTATGAAAGTGTATATGGGGAAAACCAAAAATCCTTTGCAATTCCATTTGAAAAAAATTAAAAAAAAAATTTTTGCGAGCACATCTACAATTTTTGGCATAGAGGTTAAGAAAAAAATTCTGGTTTCAAATCTGTTCGCGTTCACAAAATTCATATAAAGACAAAATATTTAAAAATATCTTATTTGTTGTTATGAGAAAATGTATGCATAAATCGTTAACAGCATTCCATATCTGTTCGTAGATGTTTAAATATGTTCATCGCTTAACTCACCGTCGATACAACTATGCAAATATGTAGTAAACATTTTGAATAATCTGACCAAAAACTCAAAATACAATGTTAAGGATTCGGGACAATTTAAAAAGAAATTGGAAAATTTGACGATAGGGAAAAATGAAAGAATTGTCTCCTTTGATGTTGTATCACTTTTGCCAAGTATACCCGAGGGTGTTTGTCAGTTCTCCTAACGGGCGCGTCCCCACCGGCGGATAGGGGGAGGTGGATGATCGTATCACTCTACCCCAAACTAGGAAATCATTAGTGACTGTACTGTCTGAGGTAGAGTGGTACGATCACCTACCTCTGGAAACTTCGAGTTTCCCGCGGACAAAAAACTGACTACGGGGGTGTTCCCCTAAAACAAAAAACAAATATGGATGTTGAAAATGAGATAAAAGTTACGGTGCAGGGCCTTAATAACCCAGTACCGGCGGGGACCAGTGATCTGCCTGCGAGTCACACCTCGTCTTCATCAAGCGATCGTGAGCAAACATCTCCCACAGATGTGGGTTAGAGCTGGCAAACTATCGATATCGGCCCCATTCGATTTTTTCGATATTTCCGTTTCAAAATATCGATAAAATCGATACTATCGTAGGTTTTCAGCCCTTTTTATTCAGAATCCATAATGGCCGACAAATGTGTCTTGTTTACATTTCGTATGTCATTGAAATGTTGTTGAAAAATTAAATTTTTAAAATTCGGTACTCTATGTTTGCGGAGTTAGAGGTGGAGTTATAAGAGATTTGTTCCATCCCAATTTGACGAAATCATTTCACTTTCTATTGTTACTGATTGGTCGGTCGGAGAATAGTTAAACGTAGTTAAACGTAGAGAAGCAGTTTTAATTAATATAAAACAAAAATTAATCATGGGAATTAAATTGCCCGAAGTCATAAAGACTTTCTGCAGTATACTTCCATGCCTCTGTTCGTTATCATGAGTTTCGATTCGGTTGAACTTTATTGAATTGGGTATCTCTCCCATTTATACATCTGGCTTGATTATGAAATTGTTGGCTGGTGCCAAAATTGTTTGGCGACACTCCCAAGCCATTGTTGCAAACCCTGATTTTGAAAGCGCCGTTATTGCCTTGTTCCATTTGATGGCCACACGTAACGATAAGGTTTGTGCCATGGTACAATAATTCTTAGGTAGGCCACAGCTAACAGCTGATTAAAATTTTTTTATGTCTTAATCTGTCAAAACCTTGTTGACACGCAGAGTTGATATTTATTATTGATAAAAAATTCCAAAATTTTGTTTTCATTTCAACATTTCGTTCTTCTCCTTCTTTGTTTACTCATCCGTTATCATTTTTGCGTTTTAGTTATTTCGTTAGAAAAACTAATTTGTTTGATAACGTCTTAATTGGTTAGAAAAGTGTTTATTGCAAAATAAAAATGAGGTATTGTGTTTTATGTAAAAAAACTGTTTGTATTCAAAAACGTTTCTTCAGAGTTCCAGCGGACAAAGAAAAAAGGTTACGGTGGTCTGCAGCTAGTGGTGTTTCATTTGGGTTGAAAGATCGCGTTTGTGAAGACGATTTTCTTACAGGGGATATAATTCTTCGGAACAAAAGATGCTCCAATTGTTGCTGCAAAAAACATTCCGGAGTAAGTATGCAGTATATGTATTGTGTTTAGATAAATATTAACGACGTGTTTCCAGAATGATTGGCCAGCACTTTTCGCAGGACGAAAACAATATGGAAGACTTCACGGAGTAAGCTTTCTAAAATGAGTTTGACGAAAAAGTTATAATCTGATATATGAAATTTCAATTTAGAATGGAAGTGCTGAAATCGATAGAACGAGGTGATCAAATGGACAACCAATTCAGAATGGAAGTAGAGTCGGAGTATCAAATGGAAAACCAAGAAGAGGAGTAAGTTGATAATATTGCTTCGCATGTATTTTTTCATAAGATGCACACATGTGTCCACTGTTTTCAGTTTGGTCAAGTTCAAGTTTTGACATAGACACCATGTAAACTTTCTGGTACTTTGTTATTTGGTATTGTGCGGTCACAGAACATAACATGAATATACATTCATATATTTCCCATATTTTTGATTGGATAAACCAACGTGACATTTGAATCTTCTGTGGACTTCCTTACTAGAACCGTAAATAGGTATATGCAATCCAAAGGTCCTTGAAATTGTAAATCTGCACGAAGATCACCCCAAAAAATTGTTTTGTTCTTATTGGTGAGTGTGAGTTCGACATGGCCAACTTTTTATGGTCATTAAGATTACACTCAGAGCTACGTCTATATAGCAGATATCGTTTAAGGAAACTATTTGTGAATGTTTATTTCGACGTTCTATTCATTTTTGCACTTAAGAATCTTCAAACTCGATTCCGCTGAAAAAATATTCACTTATTTCTGTTTCAACAAAAAACCGAAAGAGAATTAAAGGTACTAAGGTACCTTCTTCATTTAGACCTTGTAGTCACGGGGTACAATGGTAAGCACCTCCGTCTTCCACTCTGTATGCCCGGCTGAAAGGTCAGGGTCGGTATCCCCGGGTCACACTTTTAACGGTGTCAAAAATACACAGCATAAAGGACAGTTCAGATTAGTTTCGATAAAACTTTTTGTGTTATGAAGAAGAGTTATATATTGTATGCTGCATATCCGAGTTCGATTCCCAGTCCAGCAACATCAAATTTTCGAAGGTGGCAAAATACCCCTCCAGTGTAAAGTTTCGACATTTCCTGAGTAATACTTCTCTACAATGAGTGTCTTAAGGCAGGCCGTTCGAACTCGTCGACAGCAAGTCCCAGATTATTGAGCTAATATGAACCGGGGAGCGCTCACTGTTATAAGAGAAGTCTTCCTTGTCCCTTCTGGGATGTTTATGGAACAATATTGCAATCTCAATAAATATGTACATCCATAGGAAGATCAAATATTATATATTTGTCAAACAGACTATTGAAAATCGGGACTGTAAAATAGTCCACAATAATGTTTTTGACAACAAACTTAAGAATCAGTAGTGCGATTCTGTAACTCATTTTTGCCGTTACCCACAAAAATCGATAAAATTAAAACGCAAAATTATGAATGAAAACTATAAATAAAATTGACATCGTAGAATCGGTAGAGCTTAGCGACTGCTTTTTATACCCTACACCACCTTATTATTATTGTTACTAACAACACCTTAATATAATATTCATGTTTTAATAATTTTTAAAATTAATAAAAATTAATACCAAAATAAATCTCGTGTTTGAAAACTTTGCATATGAAAAGAGTAAAGTATTTACAAGAATTGTTTAAAATTCATAGTCGATGGTCAGACTAGCACGATTTAAACATGGCGACGTCAAGTTTATAGGCGAGGGGTATGAAGTAGTGAAACCCATGTACATGGTTTTCTGTGTTTGTTGTGTTGCCTCTTCTTGTTGTTCGTTGCAAGATTTTTTCTTTCATTTTCTTTCATTTTTATTTTCCCAAGCAAACGTTAAGAACAAAGCAAGCATAAAAAGATTTAATAAAAACATTAAATTAATGAAATAGTGAAAATTTAACTATGTATTAATATTAATTTAATTATAAATGTTAATTATTTTGTGCTGTTTATAGTTTATTTATGTTTGTTTTGTTTTTATTGGTATGAGAAACACAACAGACGCGAATGGTAAAATAAAGAGGACACGAAAAAATCTGAAATTTCACGTTAACGTGTGTGGACACTAACGAAACTTGAAAAGAAATTTTAACGAAATTGGTTTCAAGAAACCTTGCTAGTCTGACCATCGACATATACACAAATATACAGTCAACCAAAAAAGTCTACATACACCCTATAAATCTCGAGTTTTAAGGGTAAAGAAGCTTTTTTATGAAAATCCAAGTACGTAGTTCTATCTCATATCCCTAATAAAGAATACTAATTACAACAAAAATATATTCCATAATACGAATAACGCTAAATTCTATTAAATTTAAAAAAATAATAGGAAAAAGTGTACATACACCCAATGAAATATTAAGATTACCGTAAAATTTATGGAATAAGCAATAGAAATTTTACATTTCATTGCTTTATCGAATGTCTCTGGTTGTCTATGACATAATTTAGACAAAATAGGAACATATTTGTGGATTAATTGCCGTTATTTATTCGTTTTACGAAATCCTAGAAACAAATGAAGTGTATTTACATTTGTTTTTTTTGCGTCATTTGCTTACACACACAATCGCACATACACACGGATACAATAACACATACACACGCACACAATAATTTTAATTCCGAAAAATAAGAATTTCACAACACTAATGTTTACCAAATAACTTGACTTAATTCAAAATTGAAAAAAAATAATTTTTGCAAGTTTTTAAGCATTTATTTACACATTTGTCATCGTCTGAGTATTTTTGTTTTTCTACAACACACACAAACAAACAAAGACATCATAAAACAGTTGCATTTGTTGGTAGTTTATGACGAAAAAGCAGGGTTGCGTACAAAAGTATGGTGTTTTCGTGCGTTGTTTAGAATAAATGACGCAGCTATCGTCATTTAATTTTGTATGGTAAATGACGCAAAATGTTGCCTGTTTTAGCAAATAAATGACGAAACAGCTCTAAATGACAAAAAAGTTGCAAATGTAAATTTGACATCAGACTTCGCGTATAGCTCGTTAAGGCGGACCCTTGCAGATTTCTTTGAGTTTTTCAGTCTAGTAGTTTATGAAACCCCAGAAAATACAGTGGGACTAATAATTTTGGGATCCAAGAGCGCTATGAAGTTTTTCTTGTGGATAATATATGCTCCTGAGCTTCGCTAAATATACGAATTCCTGAGTTTTCTCATAAATTTTATAGTTTTCACAACATTCCAATTCAATTCTTTGTAGGCCATGGAGTTAAAGTTGTGGATATAGCCATATGGGAATTGTAGAGATGTTGAATCAAGGCAGACACATTGAGCGCAACTATTCAAAATATTGTTGTTAACAACTTTTTCATTTTTTTTCGCTTTTATTATTTTTTCACTTTCATTCTTTTTATTTTTTCGCTTTCGTTTTTTGTTTTCTCTTTTCCACGCTAAACAACAATGTGAAAACAAAAACAAACAAACAAACAATAAACAAGTTTGACAAGACATTTGTCATCAAAACAATTTTGACGTTTTAAGCCATAGCGACAGGGTTGTATTTTTTGGCGATTCTCATACCTGGCCTACCTAATAGCTATATTACATTACGTGTATTTCATGTGTATGTTTTGAATTTGTTTGTCCTCGTGTAATTCTTTGTGTGTGCGAAAATGACATTTTACATATGATTTATAATTTTTGCTATTACACCAGTATATGTTTTTTTGTGTGACATAACCTATAAATGTAAACAAATCCTTTATCAAATCGATTTATTTAAGTTTCTTTAAGAAATTATTTCTTTCAGCTAATTTTGCAAATTTCTGCTTTCATCAAAACAAACAAATCAGCTGTTTTCTATTTATTGTACATACAAAATAGGAAGGGCTCTAAAACGAAAAAGTTACACATGGGTTCACACATCATTTTGATAGATGAAATTTTTTATATGGATCACGCTATGTGTACAACATGTAGATGTAAAAAATGCAAAACATACACATGAAATACACGTAATGTAATATAGCTATAAGAAATATTGTACCATGGTTTGTGCTTTGGGTGAAGCCTTCTACTGTCAAAACTTACCATATTGGTAAACTTATTGTCCACCGTTCTCGACCTGAAACATTCCCATCATCTTGCACAAATGTTGGCCGTTAAATTCAAATGTAACTTGGTAACATCTTCATAAACATCCTCGGTTTAAGCTTTTAGAAAATTTTATGAAATCTTTTTATTCGTATAAACAAAACTTTTATAGAATCAATCGCGTAAATTTCGGCTATTGCTTCTACGGCTTTTCTATGGTTATGTCAAAATTTTCGATAATATCGATATAAAAAACTATTCATCGATATTGGCGTAAAAAATTAAGTATCGATAATATCGATATTCCCATCGATGGTTTGCCAGCTCTAATGTGGGTGCCTTGGCATCTGTGGTCGAAGGTACGGCTACAAGCACACAACCTAAAGGTAAAATGGAGGAGGAGACAGGGAAGCCTAGGGATAGATTAAACTTTACCCAACCATCAGAGTATGGGAGCGACCCTGACTCCGAATCCGACAGCAACAGCAAAAAAAATACTACCGTCGCGGAAAACCCAAATAAAGAGGAGCTCCAGAAGATGGTAGAAGAAATAAGCGATAACATCGCAAAACTTACAACAAATAAAGTGCGGTGGAATGGGGCTCAAAGACGAAGGTATAAGAAGAACCAGGCGCGGCTTAACAAAAAACAACGGGATGCTCCAAAAGAGACCAATGATACTCCCTCCACTTCCTCGGAAGCGGCGAAGAGGACAAGGTCTCCCGAGGAACACAACACCGCTAAGCCGAGTAAGAAGAAAAAGAACTTCCCACACTCGAATGCCCCGAGCAAACCAATTCAAAACCCACACGAAGGAGACTGCCCAAAGAACCCTTCGAAGGAGGGCGAAGAAGTGAGCTTAGACATGAAGGGTGTGAGTGCGACTGCAGAATCTTCTGGAAGACCCGGTGACTCAATTAAGAAGTCCAAGACCTTCCAGAAGAGGAAGATGGTCGCAGAAAACGGAGCGGAGCCGCCAACTTCTTACTCCAAGGTAGCCAGGAAGTACTACAGGGACGAACAGTGGTATGCATTGATCGACGCCAGTAGAGGGTCCGGCAGATTGCCAAAAGAACACCAGGAGGCCATTGAAAAAACTATCGGCGACAAAATATTGGATCACATCCTGAGAAGTGGCCCAATAAACATAATTAGCAGCGAGCTCAAGGGGGACTTCCTGTGGTTCTACTTGGGCCCAAAAGCAAAACCGACCGCTCTCGAGGAGGTTATAAGTGGAGTAACCACCCCTTGGGAGAGCGGTAAATTGAAGCTGGTGAGGAAGGAGAACGTACCTCACCTGACTAAAGCGGCAGTCATCGTAAAAGGTTATGGCTGCAAGTTGGAGACAGAGCGCATGCTCGAAGTCTTTGAAAAACAAAATGAGACTTTGGAAGTGAAGAGGTGGGAAGTCTTTAACAGGGGGGGAGAAAGAAGATGGCACTCTCCTTGTGGTGGGAATTGACGACCTCTCACTAGCCAGTCTCTCAAAGACGAAGGGCAGGGCGTTCTACATCTGCAACGGAGTCACCTTCAAGACTGGGAGGGCAAGAGTCGGAGAGGAGGAAGATGCCCAACCACCTAGCCGAGAGAAAAACCTACCGAGCGAAGACACAGAGGGAGACGAACCCATCAACGCCTCCCAAGAAAACGTCTACTGGAAGACCAATGATTGAGGTCATCCAGATCAACCTCCATCGGAGCGAAACGGAAACTCATGCGCTGATGGAGAAAATGAACAAAGGTAATATACATATAGGTCTAATCCAGGAACCTTGGACAGTGAAGAACAAGGTCTCTGGATTGAACCATATAAATTATCAACTTTTCTACGCTAGTACAGGTACCCGCCCGAGGACCTGTATTATAGTCCATAAAAATTTATGCTTTCTTTTCTCTCCAGAGTTGTCATCGTCGGACGCCACGGTATTGAAGCAAGGGAATGGTAATATATACCTAGCGTCTATATACCTACCGTTCCACTCCCCGACATTACCACCTACGTCGGAATTGCAGCAGCTGGTGAGGAAAATCAAGCAAACAGGTAACGAAGTACAAGTAGGTAGCGATGCTAACTCACACAACATTTCGTGGGGTAGTACTAACACTAACAAAAGGGGTCAAGCCCTTCTAGATTATTTGAATACAAACGACCTAATAACTCTTAATGTAGGAAATAAACCTACTTTTGTTAACAGAATTAGGGAGGAAGTACTAGATATAACAATATGTTCAGAAAACCTAATAAACGAGGTACATGACTGGAGGGTCTCAGATGACCACTCCTTCTCTGACCACAGATATATTAGGTTCAAAATATCAAGGCCACCGCCAAACCCGATAACATTCCGTAACAAATCCAAAACAAACTGGACCAAGTTCGGAATTAAATTAAGGTACAGACTAGGGCAAGGAGACGATGAGGAATGCCTAACTAAAGAGGACATTGACAGTAAAGTCAACAAATTAGCCGAAGCCCTGGTAAAGTCTTTCGAGGATAGTTGTCCCCTACGAGAAAGGAAGTCTGCCAACGAAAAACCCTGGATGACAGGGGAAATTCGTAACAAAGGCAAAAAGGTCCGTAGACTTTACAATAGGGCAAAACGAAAAAAAATAGCTGTATTCTGGGACAGCTACAAATCAAAACTAAAAGAATAAAACAAACTGACAAGGAATGCCAAACGCAACTCCTGGAAACTTTTCTGCGAACAGGTAGATAGCGTAAACGACGTATCAAAAATTAAAATGTTTCTATCCAAAATCCATACACAAGCCGAGCTAATGGTTGATGAAATGGGAAGGAAGATGGAAACAAACGAGGAAACCTTAGGCCTTCTGATGAGAACACACTTTCCTTCAAGCACTGCGGCCCAAACAGTGCTTTTGACGGAAAATGTCCACACATCAGAAGAAGTACCAAAAATAGACAGCCATAATGAGCTTCTCACCAAACAAAGCAGCAGGAACTGACCCGATCTTCCCGGCCTTACTTCAAAGGGAAGTGGACTACATTTCGTCCAAGCTGGTCAAAATTTTCAACGCGTGCTTAAAATATGCGTATACTCCCATAGCCTGGCATATCGCCCGATAAGTTTAACATCTTTTTTACTCAAGACAATGGAACGGACAGTCGATACCATGATCAAGAGCAAAATCCCCAACGACATGTTGAAATATAAACAACATGCATACGTGAAAGGTAGATCAGTGGAAACCGCATTACATGAGGTAGTACACCACATAGAGAGGACCTTCGAAATGAAGATGTACACACTCGCAGTTTGCATCGACATAGAAGGTGCTTTCAACAACGTCTTACTCACACCTTAGACGAATTTCGAGTAGACAGAACGCTGAGGAACTGGATAGACGACATGCTAAGGAACAGATGGACAAGCTGCGCGCTACATGACGTAACAAGAAGAGACAAAGTAGGGCAGGGAACGCCACAGGGGGGGATTTTATCGCCGCTTCTGTGGGTCACTACCATAAATAGTCTACTAAGGTCCTTAACCAAGGAAGGATTTGAACCAGTCTGTTATGCAGACGACGTTATAATACTTCTAAGGGGAAAGAATCCAAATCTACTTTGCAGGAGAGCCGAAGAGGCTCTAAATATAGCTTACAACTGGGCTAGACCAAGAGGTCTTAATGTTAACCCGGAAAAACAGAGTTATGTCTTTTCACTAGGAAAACGAAATTGGGCTCCGTCGAGGAACCAGTTTTCCTGAATAAGACATTAACTGTATCTCCTATCTGGGGTAATCCTAGATAGGAACCTTAAATGGAAAGACCATATTCAGGAAAGGGCTGCCAAAGCACACAGATGTTGGTCAACTTGTAGAAGGGCTATAGGTTAAAAATGGCGTTTTAATCCTAGAATGATACACTGGCTATACAGAAGCGTAATAAGACCGATTCTTACTTACGCATCTGTTGTATGGTGGACAGCTATGGACAAAAAGTACAACGTGGAAACATTGCAAAAAGTCCAAAGAATGTGTTGCCTAGGCATTAGCGGGGCGATGAGGACTACACCAACTAGGGCTTTAGAGACAATTCTATTTGTCTACCCGATAGATATACAGGTAAGGTATGAAGCAGCCATCGCGGCTATAAGACTGAAAGCGATGAGCGAGTGGATCGAAAGAGACCACCAAACATACCACCAATGCATATTACGGTTCACAACGGGTGAATCTATAAATCAAATAGTATCGGACCGGATACCAGAATCAAGTGAAGTAGCTCTGTGTGAAGTTCTAATACCGGACAGAGATATGTGGATCGATGGAACCCTTGCACAGATTCCCGTTGGAAGCTGCGGGTTTACGGACGGGGCTGTGTTAGGGGGGAGAACGGGACTGGGTCTTTATATCGTAGACACGGAAACGAGGATCTCCCTTCGTCTGCCGGATCATAACACGATCCTCCAGGCCGAAATCCGAGCGATCACAGAATGTCTGAACTGGTTTAAAACAAATACAAGGCCATTCACAGTTAACATCCTTACGGATAGTAAAGCAGCAATTAGAGCTATAACAAGTAAGGCAACAATATCGAAAACTGTCTTAGAGTGTAAAAATTCAATTAACGACTATTCCCATTATGGCTCGGTGTGACCTCCTAGTGATGACTTAAAAGGATATCAGTAGACTGATCGGTGTCCTCACAGGGCATCTAGGACTACAAGCGCATCTGCACCGGATAGGCTGTGCAGAGAATAGTGAATGCAGGGCATGTGGCGAGGACAACGAAACGTTGGAACACTATCTCTGCCACTGCCAGGCTTTCACAAACTTGAGGACTCAACTAATGGGAAACGACATAATTACAGGACTCGAGCATATCAAGGACATCGGGTTCAAAAACTTGAGGGACTACGTCAATGGGACGGAACTCCTAAACTAACAACAACTTCCAGGACACATAAAATTAGAGCGCACAACAGGCCTCTTCTGGCTTAAGTGTATGCCCTTTCTTTTAAGGACGTGTGGTGATCTTGAATCACCCCTCTTCGCAACCTAACCTAACCTTTGTCAAGTATACCGGTGGACTTAGGTCTAAAAATTATAGGGAAAAAGTGGAACTAGATTAAAAAATTAACAAATATGAAAAAGAGCATATTTTTCAGCATTCTAAAATTCTGCATCAAAGACAACTGCTATTTCCAATACGAAGACAAGATATACAAACAAAAGAAAGGACTGCCAATGGGTTCACCGGCTTCTCCGATTGTAGCTGATTTAGTGATGGAGAAACTACTTGACACCTGTATGGAAAAACTTGTGACGAAACCAGTGATTCTGACAAAATATGTGGACGATTTATTTATAATCATAGAGGAAAACGCAATAACAGATACATTGACAAAATTTAATAATTTCTATAGTCATATCCAATTTACTATGGAAGAAGAGACAAATGGTTCCATTCCATATTTGGACACGGTCGTAATAAGAAATGAAAGAAAATTGGAGATAAATTGGTACCAAAAGCCAACAGCATCTGGTCATATATTAAATTTTTACTCCAAACACCCAAAACAAATGATTATTAACACAGGAAGAAACGTTATAAACAGAATATTAAATACTAGCAAAATACCCGCTACTTTGTATGCGGAAAAGGAATAATATACAAATAAACAATATTTAATATGGAGAACACTGAGAATTTTGATGTACTAATACCTATTTGAATTGATATTTAATTTCCTTCAAGTACTGCTCGTACAAGTTTTGTTTTTTTAAAAAAAAAATATCTCTATACTTCAACAGCGGCCTACATTTTAAATTCCAGTCCATGCTTTATTTGAACGGTATGGGTATTTTAAAAATTTAATCCACATTTTCCAACCCAATTTTGGAATTTGTGATATAAAAATGTAGAATACCATTATTCAGAAAATGTTACCCTAACAGTTAAATTTTTAGATATTTTATTTTAGGCCTTTTTTCTCAGGATGTAAAAACATTCAGTACATTATTTAGAAACCGAATTCGTTTTAACTTAGAAACAATAGTACATTATTCAGTACAATTTTTAAAATCCAGGACCTTAGCTCAAATGTTCCAGTTTTAGCTCTACTTCTTCACCCAATGTCAATGGTATTACATGTAGAAACCTTTCATACATTTAAAGGCTGATTTAAATAAATTTTCTGATCCAATCTCAACGGCGATCCTCATAACAAATTTTATTTATCGATTCACCCAATACCAGAGCCTCAATATTTAGTATTATTTAATACTTCTAGTACACTTATTGTACGACAACCTCTACCAATGAACCTGACAAATCAATAATATATCAGAATTTCACTTCTATTCCTTAACCCAATACGAAATTTATTGCAATCTTGTACTTTTCACGCACTAGTGATATACTTCCATCTTCATTGCTACACCCAACGTCAAATTTAATAGCATTTAGTACTTTTCGTATTTCTCTAATTTTCGAATGTGTATCTGTTTCAAAAAATCCGTATCTAAACACCAACACAATCCCTCATACAACAATTCCACCTATGTATATCCCTGCATGCAACATCAAACTGGTAACAAATTTAGTACTTATAGTATGTATGTATAAGTTTCAAAAATTACCTCCTTTTATCCAAAACTATATCCCAACGCGATTTTGTATTTTTCGTATACATTAGTACGCATTTCCAAAACTTCCTCTCTATCTCCACTCTAAACGTCAACTGCTATGCTAATACCAAATTTCACAATTTCAGCTCTACGCCTTAGCACAATAACAAATTGGACCAAATTCTGTGCCACTTAGTAGTTTTGGTACACTTATTGTACGTATATCCACAACCGCATCCATATCTCAACCCTACATACCAACAGCGGCTATAATACCAAATTTCCGAATTCCACCTCTATTCATAGTACCATTAATACTTTTAGTATGAAAGTACGAATTTCAATAACTATCTCCAATAGTAATTGCGACTTTCAGGATTCGACCTCTATCCGTTCTCCCAAATCCAAATTGTACCAAATTTAGTATCATTTAGTACTTTCCAAAACTACCTCAATCCTATACTGCAACAGTAAACATAACTTCAAATTTCAGGATTCCAGCTCTATCCGTGCAACCAAATCCAAATTGTACCAAATTTAGTACTTTTCGTACACATAAGTACGAATTTCCAAAATTACCCCATATATCAATCCTACACTTCAATAGTAATTTCAATTCCAAATTTCAGGTTTCCAGCTCTATCCTTTCACCCAAATACAAAGTCTACCAAATTTAGTACCATTTAGTACTTTTCGTTCTCATAAGTACGAATTTCCAAAAACTACCTCAATCCTATACTACAACAGTAAACATAACTCCAAATTTAAGGATTCAAGCTCTATCCGTTCTCTCAAATCCAAATTGTACCAAATTTAGTACCATTTAGTACTTTTCGTACACATAAATACGAATTTCCAAAACTACCTCAGTCCTATATTCCAACAGTAATCATAACTCCAAACTTCAGGATTCCAGCTCTATCCGTTCTCCCAAATCCAAATTGTACCAAATTTAGTACCATTTAGTACTCTTCGTACACATAAGTACGAATTTCCAAACCTACCTCAATCCTATACTCCTACAGTAACCGTAACTCGAAATTTCAGGATTCCAGCTGTTTCCGTTCACTCAAATATAAATTGTGCCAAATTTAGTACCATTTAGTACTTTCCGTACCCATAAGTACGAGTTTCCAAAACTACCTCAGTCCTACACTCCATAAGTAATCTTAATTATAAATTTCAGGATTCCAGCTATATCTGTTCACCCAAATCCAAAATGTACCAATTAGTACTTTCCGTACCCATAAACAGAAATTTCCGAAACTACCTCAATCCTACACTCCATATGTAATTTTAATTCCAAATTTCAGGATTACAGCTCTATCCGACCACCTAAATTTAAATTGTACCAAATTTAGTAGCATTTAGTATTTTCCGTACCCATAAGTACGAATTTCCAACACTAACTCAATCTTACACTCCAAAAGTAATTAAATTCCAAATTTCAGGATTCCAGCACTATCCGTTCACCCAAATCCAATTTGTACCAAATTTAGTACCGTTTACTACTTTTCGTACCTATAAGTAAGAATTTCCAAAACAACCCCCATATCTCAATCGTACACTTCAACGTTAATCTAAATTCCAAATTTCAGGTTTTCAGCTCTATCCGTTCACCCAAATCCAAAATGTACCAAATTTAGTACCATTTAGTACTTCTCGTACACATAAGTACGAACTTCCAAAATCATTTCCTTATATCAACTCCACTTTCCAACCTTGATTCGCACACCAAATATGAAGATTGTAGCTATATCTGCTCAAAATATGCAATTGGTACCAAATTTAGTAACTTTTCGTACACTTATAGGTCGAATTTCCAAAAACCCTTTGGTATATCTTTCTAACTCTCCATCAGTTACCCTCATTCCAAATTTCAGAATTCTAGCTCTTCCCGTTTGCCTAATACAAGGGGTACCATATTTAGTACCTTTAATACTTTTCGTACCCTTCTAGGTCGAATTTCCAAAAACCCAGCCTCATCTCGCCCCTACACACCGACAGCAACACACAGTCAAAATTTCAGCTTTCTAGCTTCAGCGGTTTCGTCTGGGCGATGATATGTCAGTCACTCACTCACTAAGCTCTTTTATATGTATAGATTAGCGATAAAAAGTTCCATTAAAATAAGAGAAATTCTGACCAAAAACTGTTTTCCCAAACCATTAATAGAAAAGCTAATAAACCAATATAACATCCCCACGAATAAAGAGAAACCAGAAAGGATCTACAAATCAATGGTTTATCTTCCAGGAATATCTGAAAAATTTCAAAATTCAGATCTATACAATAAGGATAAAATCCAAGTAGCAACTCGGACTAACAGTACCCTAAAACGCTTATTTACTAATACAAAAAGCAAAATTACGAGTCATGAAAGACATAATGTAAAAAAAGTGGATGAAAGTTGTGGTAAAATATATGTGGGAACAACCAAAAACAAATTGAAGACTAGATTATCGGCACATAAATCGGATATAAAATTAAGGAACCAAAATAATATCCAAAAAACGGCACTTGCAGAACACTGTAAGCTGACCAATCACTTGCCAAATTTTGACAACGTACGAATACTTCAAACCGAAAACAATTACAACAGAAGGTTAACATTAGAGATGCTGCGTATTAATAACATACAAACACACAAGAAAATCAACTACAAAAGCGATACAGATAATGCAGCTTACTGTTATCGACATTTGACAAAGAAGAGATCGTTCAACAACAATAAATCAGTGCAATAACAACACCAGACAATGGTGGTAAAACAACATTAGCTGATAGATTAACTTGACTGTTTATTATTTTTATACAAATGTAAGGAAAATCTAATATGTACTGGTGCCTACAAAAATTGCGAAATATTGGGAATGTAAATAAAAAGCAATAAAAATGAAATTCAAACACTGACCTCAAGCTCAAAAAAGTCTTATTATTTTAAAAATCTTGAAAAAAGGTCAATTAACAACAAATTATTAACATATTAAATTTATTATTATTTTCGCGGAAAATCAACAAATAATAAAAAAATTTTGAAGTAAATCCATATTATCCTGTCCCAGAGTCCGCACAAACCCTCAAAAAATATATTAAAAAATATATGCGGAATCTAGACAATGCGTAGAAAAATATGATACCAATAGATTGGGTACATAAATTGCATATTATAGCAACAACAAAAGAGAAAAACTTATTGTTGGAAAATATTGTTGCAAATAGATTTTTTGGTTTGATTCGAAAAATTAGAAAAAAAAAATATTTGGGTGTTCTCCAACTATTTCGCTAAAATCCCATACAATAATTAATGTGTTCTGCTAAAACTTCATCAAGAAATATGGTTTACCATCGTGAAAGCTTATTTGCTTACTTTGATAACTTATAAGGATACGAAATTAAGAGTAATATTGAAACTACAATCATTCAAAAAAATTTGGAAATTAAAAAGCCTATTATTCACGAATTAGTTAAAATCAGTTGATGCGCATCCGTTTTTGGATACAGCGAATCAATCTCTTTCAATATTTATGCATATTTCGATGTTTCACTCAGCGGCCATTGTTTGCCGTCAGTTGCATCTCACAATGCCAAAAACCTTAAAGTGGGCAAAAATCGCGCAATTTGCATACGATTTTGATGCGCATCCGGTTTCAGTAGCAGCCATCAAAAATACGTCTATGTACACATATTTCAAATAGATTTTCAGGAACCGCGGATGTGCCTCCACCTTCTATTTTTGGTAAAAAAGACATATAACTCGCGAATCTCTGTAATTTATGACACGCATTTTCGCACATACTATAATCGCGTATAAAAGATTCCATTTTTGTTTAAAGAATTTGATATTTTTGAATTTTTTTGTTGTTACTGCAATGTTTGATTAATTCAAGCTCGAGGTCAACTTTAGAAATATTTTATTTATTTATTATCAATATTTCGCAATTTCTTGAATTGCATCTTCAGGGTGTGATCTACAATAATTTTCAAGAAGAAACATAATAAAATACCATTATTAAAAATACAGAAGTTTTCATATGAATCTAACAACAATAAGTATCATACCATAAATTCGCTAAAAACACGTAAAGACAAATTGTCAATTTGTCTTCTGTTGTAAATATTGCACTGACTGTTTTCGGTTATTGCGATCTATGTATGTTCTTTGCTTTGCTAATTAGGTTTCTGTAATTGAGAGCGCTGTTGTCTACATCTGTTTTGAAGGTTATTCTTGTTGTTGTTGGCACACTTAAAATATGTAGCATCTCTATGGTGTATCGTTTGTTGTTGTGATGTTCGCTCTCCAACACTTTTACCTTATCGAAATCTGGGTGGTGAGTATTTTCTGCACAGTGGCTCACAAGTGCTGTTTTTGGTTTTTCATATTGTTGTCGCAATTTCAAGTCCAACAGCTTCAGGTAGGCTAATTAATTTCCTATCAAAACACCCGAAGAGAATTATTGTCAACACGGCAAAGAATCTTATACACAGAGTACTAAATATTAGTGATTCAGAATTCCACCACGAAAATATAGCAAAGATAAAAACTATTCTATATAACAATGGATTCCCACAGGATTTAACAAATTCGTTCCTCAAAAATAATACACATGTCTCTCAACAAGAAAAGAAGAACAAAAGCATAACAGAGAAAGTCTACAAGTCAATGATATATGTCCCAAACATATCGGAGAGAATGGAAAAAATCAAATATTTACAACAAAGAAAAAGTGACTTCTTCTTCTTCTTTATTTGCAAATCCGTTATCCGGATATAAGCGATCATACAATAGAATTATAAATGTGTTAATATAAGTTCATATTTATATTATAATGATTATTCAAGCATAAACAGCTCTCTATTTCTTGCAGCCGAAATCACATTTCCTTCATCTTGGCAGCCTGTCCAGTCTTGGATATTTTTCAGCCAGTTCAGTTCTCTTCTACCTCTTTTTCCTTCTATTTTACCTTTTATAATGGTTTGCAGAAACTTATATTTGTCATTTCTCATGAGGTGTCCTAGGTATGCAATTTTTCGAGATTTGGCATGTTGCAGCAGTTGTCTTTCTAATCACATTCTTCTTAGGACGTCCTGGTTTGATACATGGTCGGTCCAGGGTATCTTTAAAATCCTTCGATAGACCCATATTTCGAAGGATTCAAGCTTTTTCTCATCGGTAATTTTGATGGTCCACGTCTCAACTGCGTAGAGTAGTACAGACCATATATAGCATTTCACAAATCTGGCTTTTGTTGAGAGGCTTCTGTCGTGGTTTGTTAATACTTGTTTATACTTGAAAAAGGCATCTCTGGCCATCTCTATACGTCGTTTAATTTCGTTTGACGAATCCCATTTTTCGTTTAATAATACCCCAAGATATGTAAAATTTGTGACTCGTTCAATATTATTATTATTTTTAATTTTTAGGGTGGTGTTATATTGATCGTTCTTCCTACTCACAACCATGTATTTGGTTTTTTTAATGTTTATTTTTAGGCCATACATTTCGCTGACACAAGTAACTTTGTCTATGAGCTTTTGTAGACCAGATATGCTGGCAGCTATTATTGCAGTGTCATCTGCATAGCGTATGTTGTTGATTATTATACCATGTACTTTTATTCCTATTCGTTCGCTTTCAATGGCTTCCTTAAATATTTTCTGGGAATAAATGTTGAACAGCAAAGGGGACAATATGCATCCCTGTCTCACTCCTCTTGAAATTTCAATTTCGTCTGTTGGTTCACTGTTTATCTCCATCCGAGCTTTTTGATTCCAATACAAGTTTTTTTATGCATCTTATTTCTTTTTCGCCAACTCCAATGTCCTTCAATATTTTGATTAACTTGTCGTGCTGAACGGTGTCAAACGCCTTTTCGTAATCTGTGAAGCTGAGGAAAGCATCTTTTTGGACATCTCTGCATTTCTGCACCAGTATCAGCATGGACAGCAAAGCTTCTCTCGTCCCCATGCCTTCTTTGAACCCAAGCTGTGAGTCTCCCATAGCTTTTTCACATGCAGGATATATTATTGTGTGTATTATTCTAAGAAATATTTTTAGAATGTGGCACATAAGACTAATGAGTCTGTACTGACTGCATTTCTTTGCATTAGTCTTCTTTGGTATCGCTACAAAGGTCGATAGTAGCCAGTCATGTGGGTATTGACCAGTGTCATATACATAATTAAAAAGTTTTACTATTATTGGTATATTGCGTCCATCTACTAGTTTCAGCATTTCGGACGGGATTTGATCAGGTCCTGTCGATTTCTTGTCCTTTAGTGTTATAATTGCTTGTTCTACTTCAGACTTCCTTATTGGATTTCCAGCAATATCCATATTAACGTTTTCATTGCACGATCTGCTTTCATCAGTAAATAATTCTTTAATGTATTCTTTCCAATAGCACATAAATGCAACAATACACTCCGAACTCTGTTTTCAAATACAAAATCCAAAATTGAAAACACTGAGAGAACTAATGCTATTTATCAAATACCATGTGCTGGTAATGAGAGAGAATCGTGCCAAAAATTGTATGTAGGAACTACAAAAAATTAATACATCACAACAACAAACGATACACCATAGAGATGCTACATATTTTAAATGTGCCAACAACAACAAGAATGAACTTCAAAACAGATGTAGACAACAGCGCTCTCAATTACAGAAATCTAATTAGCAAAGCAAAGAACATACATACATAGATCGCAATAACCGAAAACAGTCAGTGCAATATTTACAACAGAAGTCGATGGTAGTGATGCTACCCTAGGTTTAAGTAAATTGACAATTTGTTTTTACATGTTTTTAGCGAATTTATGGTATGATACTTATTGTTGTTAGATTCATATGAAAACTTCTGTGTTTTTAATAATGTTATTTTATTATGTTTCTTCTTGAAAATTATTGTAGATCACATCCTGAAGATGCAATTCAAGAAATTGCGAAATATTGATAATAAATAAATAAAATATTTCTAAAATTGACCTCGAGCTTGAATTAATCAAACATTTCAGCGATTCCATTTTTGTAAAAAATGTTAAAGAAAATCGCGATTTAATACGCCGATTTTCATATTTCAAATGTATCTATATCCGCGGTTTTAGTGAATGGATTCGATAGCGGAAAGTCTCATTAGATCCGTCGCGTAAAAATACTAAATTCACGCGGGGTACAAGAAAATTGAATGGCACTTGTAAATTTTAATCGCCAGAAATAGGTTATTTAAAAAAAATTCACGCATCAAATTTTGGCCTTTAGACTCCAATTACTAGGATGCTGTAAGGAGCACACTCATGAGATATGCATTAAACGACGTAAAATCACGAGTTCTATAATCCTATTATGAGTTTTGAATATTAACTTTTTGCGCGACCGAATTATTAAAAAATTCAATAAACCCCGAAATTCCGGCTTCAAAATGTCAGCATCAATTTTAGGTAGATGCAATGGATATATCGAAAAATGGTACACTAGTATCATATTGCCCATGAAGTATTCTTTGAGTCTTTCTTTGGGCATATGTCTATAAAATGTAAGGTTAAGCCAGAAATCGTAAGGGAGCATAAAAAACTTGTTGGCTTCAACCCATTTTTACCAATTTTTCTACATTGATGCCAACACAGCTTCCACGTAAATTAATTTTATTGGTCGACATTATGGGATTCCTCCTAAAACACTTCATTTTAAAGAATTTCAGTCATACTATATAGAAAATGTTAATAGTTCGTGTTGAATGGTTGAAACTCGGATTCATCGATTGTAAAACATTTTTGGTTTTCGCCATATACCCTCGTTAGCATAAATGGTGAGGGTATAAAAATATATAAAAGTGCAAATCGACCAAATATATCAATAAATGAAGTAAAATTGTCAATCTAAAGCTATTCTTATCATAATTATGGACAAACATACAATAAAGCGTCGACCTTTATTTTCTGCACGCTAGATCTGTATTTTTTCCCACTGTGCAACGTGGTTATACGAACCAATGGAATGTTGGCCCACACAACCTCCATGTATTGGGGACGAAATTGAATTAGAGCAAAAGTCCGTTAAAGTACATTTTTCTTACTTTGACTCTTTTGATGACTCGTTAGATGATTTCTCCTGTTTTTCTAAAGCCATGTGAGCGATTGCGTACGTATATCTTCTTTTTTGCGACACACAAATTTCGTTCAACTTATTAGAAAAGAGTTCGCACAGTCACTTCCAGTGAGATCATATTTGTAAGAAACAAATTGTCGTATACCATTCAGAAGTCGCATATCCAACTGAGTATTTAGCCCTATCGACAAACAAGTCTATTTCTTCGTCAAGTCCACTGAATTTAAATCCATTTATGGACTCTGCAGGCGTGATGCGTCTTTGTGGTAGATTAGAGTTCTCTTCAAGTTTACCACAAAGCGAAAAACATCCGATTCTAGTTTCATACAAGTGTAGATATGCGTGGCTTCTCATCGACTTCATCCATAGAATAACCCCCCATGGTGGCAATCAACTGATACTCTAAATTGTCTGTACCTAAAATTGGACCTAAAGGTCCAAAACATATTAAGAAAATTATTCGAACGTGCAAACCATGTATCCTTTACATGTGTCGATGCCAGAGGCAACTAATGGCAGCACTTCCCCCCGAAGCTACATCAGATTTGTCGACAACAGCTTTCCTCGCAGCCTTCAGCCGTTTTATTTCACGACGTGGTTGTCCACTAAACCTTCACTCAGATAATGGAACCACGTTCGTGGGGGCATCGCGAAACCTGGCAAAAGAGTTTATCCAAACATCGCATGGGACACTTCTTTATAACTATTCACACCAGAAAATATCCTGGAGCTTCATACCCCCTGGTGCACCTCATATGGGTAGCCTGTGGGAGGCTGGTGTGACTCTACCAGCGATGCCACCAATATGAGGCATTCATTCTCACTCAAGGCTAGGACAAACCTTGAACACTTCAACAGCAGACCGTCCCTTCAGCAAGTAAATCGGTGACACCCAATACACGTCGCGATCCACGTCCAATAACCCCCTTAACAACATCTTCTACTTCTCTCACGGCCATAATTAAGCAAAACGTGGCCACATTGTTACCAACTGTGTTGGTGAGCATTGATACAAAGGATGGTGAGAAATCTGCAAGATGTCTATTGGAATCTGCGCCACGCATGAGTTGCATTTCAAAAAAATACGCAGACAAGTTGGGATTAGTGTGCGTGGGACTAAACGGCGAAGAGATTTGCACACTGACATTGCGATCGACTGTTGATACAGCAAACAAAGTAGATGTGATTTTAAGGGTTAACCACCGTATCAACACGATAACGCCAAAGAAATTACTTCCGGACAACATTAAGTCGCATTTTTCAACCTTTATTCTGGCGGATAAGCGTTTTTATGAAGCATCGTTTATCGATATAGTCCTGGGGTTGACGTTTACTCTCGAATAATACGAGACGAAGTATACATCAGAAATGGCCTTCCAACAGCACAAAGTACCATTTTTGGAATCGTTTTATACGGATTGTACTCAAATTAAAATATCTATTTTAGTAGTTTTTTGTCGATAGAAATAACATAGCTTTAAGCCGAATTGAATTATATATAACACAATTGAACTACTATTCAAACTTTCAAAAAGAATCATACCTAAACAATACTTTTTGTAGCCATAGGAAGAACGCTATTGCTTTTGGTTAAAATCGGTTCAGAATTGGATATAGCTCCCATATATATTTTCGGTGGATTTCATGTATTTCATGCACCAAACACGCTACGTGGGAATGTGTGGTGGAATTTGCTCTAGCAATAAGTTTGCCAAATTATATTATAATTGGTTCAGATTTGGATATAGCTCCCATATATATGTTCGCCCGATTTTTGACTTGTTATAGCAGTTTAAAATATTGTTTTTGTCTTAATGATGGTGAAAAAAGTATTTTTTATTTACTATTTCTTTTTCATTTTTTCTTTTTATACCCTACACCACTATGTGGGGAGGGTATTGTAAGTTGGTTTTGGTCAAAAAGTTTGTAACGCATCGAAATAATGGTCGTAGACCCATACTTATATATACCAAAACAAATGAGCAAAGGCTACAGTCGGGATGGGGCCGACCATGTGATACCCTACACCACTACCCCTGTGTATAAGCTTTTCACTGGTAAAAATTCCTTTTAGGGAATATAATCAGACTGCCACCAAACATAATATGCCTCTTTCTGTCTGGGATCCCCATATGCAACCAAAATTTCGTGACCATCCGATCAAAATTTCGACCTGTAGCATAAATGCAAAAAATAGAAGAACTGGATGCATTAACGACTATTGTGGTATCTCCCTTGTTTGACGACCTTCGCCAACCTAATTTACATCTATGTACATATAATATTTTCTTCTTGCATTGACAGGCTTTGCCGTTGGAATACCCCCACTAGAAACCCATATATTCACAAAGAATAAAACTTTAAATTTGTCTCCACAAGAGTTTTTCCCCACCCCCCATACGACTATCACCAAAATCAAAAGGCTTTTTCCTCTGCCCCCAAAATTTCGTGACTATCCGATCAAAATTCCAACCGGTAGTGTGATTACAAAAAATGGAAAAATTGGATATATTACTGACTTTTGTGATGTCTCGGTTGTTTGCCCACTTACCTCAACATAAATGAGATGTTTTCTTCTGGGACTCACATCAACTCCCAAAAAATTTGTGACGATCCGATCAAAATTGCGACCTGTAGCGTGATTACAAAAAAAAATCGGAAAATGGGATGCATTACCGACTATTGCGATATCTCTGTTGTTTGACCACCTACGACAGCCTACTTTACATCGCTGTAAAGGTGATATTTTCCACTTTCCTTGCCAGGTTTTGCTTTTGATATACCTCTTAAAGGAACAGAGCTATTGGCTTTGAAATAAAACGTTGACCTTTTCTCCAAATAAGTTTTTGCCCATTCCGACCCCTGAATATTATCCGGCCATCATAAAAATCAATAGGCTTCTTCCTCTGTTGGACCCTTGACGATCCGATCAAAATTGCGACCTGTAGCGCCATTTCAAGAGTTGTGTAGTACCGGAACGAACTAGTTCATTGGAACTATTTATTCCGAGACTGGAACGACCGGAACGATATCCGACTCGTTCGTTTATATAGTTCATTTCGTTCCTTTTGGCCATCTCGTTCCACTCGCTCATTTCGTTATTTTTGTTCATCGGATTCAAACGTTCTTTTCTATTCCGTATCTATTTTGTTTTGACAACGCGTGTATTGTGTGAATGTGAAAGGTTGTGCGTTTAACCACGATGAATGGTGTGTTCCTGTACTTTTAAAAATGGTAACAGTGGCCAAAAATGGTAAAAGTGGTGAACTGTTCTCATATAAATAGTATGCTTTTAAAAGTAAAGGAACACTTTGGTAAAAACTGGTAACCTCAGGCACGAAAAGGAACACGACTGAAATTAAGTAGATCTTGCATTCAAATATCGACATGTGTATGGAAATAAAATAGATTTTGAATAAAAATCAAGTGTGTGGTCCCGTAAAAATGCAAAACTTCTAAAATAAGAAAACTTAAAGATTTTGGAAATAATCATTAATTTACTCACATATCTTTAATATTATTCCTTACATAATGAGACAAAAAAACTCGCCTTTATCAGTTATAAAAACTAACAACCATTGGTTACTATTTAATAAAGCGCATAAATTCTATAAAATAAACAATATATAACACTAAAAGAACGGCAAAATAGCATGTGAACGAACGATTGATGAAAATGAGCGATTTAAACAAAAATAATAGTTAAATGTCAAATGAGCGAAGGAACTATATGGAACGATATTAAGGAACTAGTTCCTTTTGATAAAAGGAACAAGAAAGATCGAACCGCTCAGTGAACTAGATTGCCCAACTCTAGCCATTTCGAAAAAAATTTAAAAATGGGATGTATTACCGACTATTGCTATATCTCCGTAATTTGGCCACCTACGCCAACCTCCTTTGCATCATTGTAAAGGTGGGATATTCTACTTTCATAGTCAGGGTTTGCTTTTGGAAGCTCCCCAACCAAATCGCAAAAATGACGACTCAGCTCGTCGAGACATTCATATCGTCACCATAAATGCCCGAAGACGTAACCCACAAAATCAAAACTTTACAGGAGAAGCAACAAACGTTATAAAATTAAAAGCTGTTTTATGGAATTCTAATCTTATGAAGGCGAGTATATGGGATATTATCGATCATATACGAAGGGGAATTAGTAGTGAAACCAAAACGCTGAAGTGCTTAGTTTTGAGATCTTCCATTACAACAAAATCTGCAATATTATCCCATTTTCAGAAATGCCATTTCTTGAATAGCATCGTTGTTTTTGAACGTAGAAGCTAGAAATTTTGCCAGAGCATCTATTTTAGGTTTATGTATCTGATTACGTCAAAAAACGAATTTCGATTTTCATGTCGGTTACGTCTTCGGGCATTTATGGTGACGATATATAAGTATGGGTCTACGACCATTATTTCGATGCGTTACAGACTTTTGGCCAAAACCAACTTATAATACCCTCTCCACATAGTGGTGTAGGGTATAATGATTGCGTCGACGAGCTGAGTCGATCTGGCTATGTGTCCGTCCGCCCGTCTGTCCATCTAAACCTTGTAATCACGCTACAGGTCGCAATTTTTATCGTTGGGTGTTGATGAGGGTCCCGGAGGGGAAGAATCCTTTTGATTTTAGTGATGGTCGGACAATATACAGGGGTCGAAATGGACAAAAAAGTTATTGGGAGAAAAAGTCAACGTTTTTTCAAAGAAAATACCTCAACATTCATAAGGGGTATACCAAAAGCAAAACCTGTTAATGAAAGTAGAAAATATCACCTTTTTAACTATGTAAAGGAGGTTGTCGCAATAGCCGCAACTTAAACCCAACTTTACATTTTTGCGATTTTAGTTATAATGTTAATATCACAGCTTTGGTTGGCGACTTTCCAAATGTAAAGTCTGACTATGAAAGTGGAAAATCCCATCTTATTTGGAGAAAGTCAACGTTTTATTTCAAAGCGAATATCTCCGCAAAACCTGTTAATGAAAGTAGAAAACAGGTATTCATTATCAAACAACAACGATATCGCAATAGCCACTAATAGAACACAACTTTTCATGTTCGCGATTTTAATAATAATGACGAATATCACAGCTCTGGTTAAGGACCTTCCAAAAGCAAAGTCTAACTATGAAAGTAGAAAATCCCATCTTTACAATGATGTAAAGCAGGTTGGCGGGTTGAGAAAAGTCCCACAGGGTACTAATACAATAACCTAGGGCAATAGTTGGTTTCAAAAACCAATATACGTTTACTACTCTCAAAAATTTAAATTTAATAATAGGTGTGTTCGTTTACTCAACAATTTGTACAATTTCAGTAACTTCTTGTAATCGGCTAATGTCTTTTGCATTGTACTGTGAAGTAAACGAACAACATCCAGTAACAATTTGTACATATTTTGAGTAAACGAACACACATAATGTTTTGATTCCAAACTGAATCCAAACAATATAATAGCCCATTTAGTCTATGCTGGATTTAGCAAATCCAGCTGATTTAAGTTGTCATTTTTATATTACAATAGCTGAACCCGGTGCGTTTCGCTACCCCGAATAAGGTAAAATATATTTTGACACATTTATTTGTAGGCCAAAAAAAAAATCGGGTATATATAGCGTGTTTGGTGCATCAAATACATGAAATCGGACGAAAATATATATGGGAGCTATATCCAAATCTGAACCGATTTCAATATAATTTGGCAAATTTATTTCTAGACCCAATTCCGTCACACATTCCAAATTCCATTGAAATTGGACTTACAAAGCGTGTTTAATGCATAAAATACATTAAACCTGCCGAAAATATTGTTACGGAATTGGATTTAACTAATCTCCGTGTAGACGTTGTTTTATTCCCCTGTACGATTTGTACCAAATAAAACAGGGTTCGTTTTAGATTACGTTTCTACAATGCTTTATTTACTTTATTACACTTATTCGAAACCGACTTTAATTACTAAGCACACTAGTCCGGTCAAAATAGACATGCGTATAAGGGGGAAATAGCAAAAATTCCCACAAAGCTGAATTTTGGTGGAGAGCTTGTGTTGGCCATTAGAAGCAACGTCCTTTTACTCTAGCCGGCTTTTGCTAAGTCTTACCGTTTTTGAGAAAAATTAGAAAAACCTGAATAATGCCTCCAAAAATGACCTTTGACCCCGAATAACTTGTTTTGCACACATGGGATCGATGGGGACTTTTAGGACATTGCTTCTAATGGCAAGCTCTCCACCAAAATTCAGCTCTGTGGGAATTTTTGCTATTTCAATGTCTATTTTGACCGGATCACAGCTTGTCTCTAGTTAGCAAGGAGCAGTTCTTTAACCGATCTGTTCAGTTCAACGCTTAAAACACAACTAGCTCAATGTTGCCGTTCCAACCTGTATTTATTCCCAAAATCTCCTTGGTCTAGAATTATCCAGAACATCTGGCAACACCTCGAATCTGGCAGCGAACACACAGACACATTCACACTAAAGCTCTGTTCCTTTACGTTCAAGAATCTTCAAGTTTTACCACTTTTTTTATCGTAAAGCGTTCCTTTACTTCTGACACCATACAATTCATATGGGAGCATTTTACAATTTTTACTACTTTTGCCGGTTTTACCATTTTCTAAAGTAAAGGAACAGACCATAAGCGAACAACCATACGCACATACATGGGGGAAGATAAATACAAACAAATGCAAGAAATAAGAAATGGCAACTAAACGATAATTACATGATTATGGAGAACAAACAAAAGCACATTAATAAAAGGTAAAGTAACAACTAGAGTGATGAAGAGAATTCTACATGGTAGTTGTTGTTGTTGCTTAAATAAAGTAACTGCGTAATAAAACTTTTCGTTACAATTCAAATTTTTAAATTAACGGAAATTAAACTAAATTAACTTAAACCTATCAGTTACATTCGTAACATTGCCTCCCGCTTAAGCCTGTTCGTCCCGAATAGGCACAGTTCCCTCTTGGTGGTATGGGCATTGGTAACACTACCTCCTGCTTAAGCCTGTTCTTCTTGACTAGACACACTTTTCGTTCCGTAGCGGTGGCAACCGATTTAGATGTACCCTCTACGCCATCTGTTTTGGACTTTCGCTCCCCTGGACGTCGTTGTTTTCTTTCCAGCCCTCCTAGGTGCCACCTGGTCTTCATCGGACTTTTTCTTCCTTGCTGTACGGCTGCTTTTCGATGGACCTTTCCCCGACGTGCATATTCGCTTTTTCCCCCTCGTTGCGGGATTTTTACACTTTCCTACAGGCCAATTGTCGGAAGCTTCCACCCTCAGCGTACGGACATCTACAGCGATTTCGTCAGATTCTGCGCTTGGGCGACACATGCTTTTCTTCTCTTTGTAGCCCACATTAATCGGTATTTCCACATTGGACCAAGTCATCACACGGTGCTTTAGGTCCAGGTTGATGTCGAAGGCAATCATGAAGTCCACGCCAAGTATAACTTCGTCCACAATATCGGCCACTATAAAATCGACATTTACCGATTTTCTACCCATACTTAGCCTTTGGTAGGCCTTTCCATGTACCGTTGTAGTCTCGCCTGTGGCCGTCCGCAATTTGTCTCCATTTAACGGCAATACCTTCCCTTTTACCAAATCCGGTCTAATAATGGACTTTGTTGCACCGCAATACACCATTGATGAAGCCTTTAACCGTTAAGTTGTGATTCTTCTGCTGTACTATGGCTATAGAAATTGTAGGACCATCGTTTTCATCATCTCCCGGCGGCGCCTCGTGTTTAGCAGAACTTGCTGTATCTGATTCACCTGATGTCTCTCTTTGCAGATTCTTGGCCAGCGGTTGGTCGTCGGTTTTTGAAGGCGGTGAGGTGGATCTGGGCCTTTGTTGTCGCAATCTGCATTCCCGTGCAATGTGTCCAGCCTTCCGACAGTTATAGCACGTCTTCTTCGTTCTCCCAGCACCTCGTTTCACTTTATCTATTACCTGCATTAGTGCATCTTTAATTAGTTCGACAACTGTCTGAGGATTGTTGTCCTCAACTTTCAACCTCCGCACATTGCAAGCCTCTTGCTTATGTCTGCCACCGTACTTAAGTTCGAAAGCAGCAATTATATCTCCATAGTTGTTTCTAGAAGCGGCGGGAATATTCTGTAATACGTCAGCAGCACCGCCCTTCAATGCCATAAGTAGTCGTACCGCCTTGTCGTTATCGTTCCACGAATTTCTCGAAGCCACCGCCTCGAATTGTAATTTGAAGACATCAGGCATCAGGCTTGATTTTCAGAGTGTTATCAAAAACTCGCACTTGACCTCCTTTGATTTCCAGTTCCGACATTTTCTTTTCCAGATTCACAAACTTCTCGTCGTGGGCCAGATATTGTCTATCCAATTTTTTTAAATGGTTTTCCACAACCTCCAATCGCTTTTCAATAACTTGCGTAATAATCTAGAGTCTTTCGCTGATTTTTCTAAAATTTGCGTCTAATTCTTCCAATTTTTGGGAATTTTCGTCCAATTCTTCCTTCACCCATTTGAAATTTTCGTCTATTGCAATAGAGTCCTCTTCCAATCTCTTATTAACTTGCTGCATCAATGTTGCTGTAAACTCCGTCAGCTTCGATGTCAGAACTTCTGTTATCACACTATAACTCGCAACCGCCTCTGAAGCTTCATCTCTAATATCAAACTCACATTTGTCGATGTCTACTCCACGGTACTTTAACTCTTCCAAAAGGCGTTTTAGTAGCACAGCCTTACTTCCGGTAGTTGGCAACCCAAACTTACTTAGCTCCTTCTTCAAGTCTTCCTTAAACTTCTTTGTAGAATGATCGTAATCTCACTTCCTGACACCAATTGTTACGGAATTAAATTTAACTAATCTCCGTGTGGACGTTGTTTTATTCCCCAGTACGATTTGTACCAAATAAAACAGGGTTCGTTTTAGATTACGTTTCTACAATGCTTTATTTACTTTATTACACTTATTCGAAACCGACTTTAATTACTAAGCACACAGCTTATCTCTAGTTAGCACGCAGCAATTCTTTAACCGATCTGTTCAGTTCAACGCTTAAAACACAACTAACTCAATGTTGCCGTTCCAACCTGAATTTATTCCCAAAATCTCCTTGGTCTAGAATTATCCAGAACATCTGGCAACACCTCGAATCTGTGCAGCGAACACACAAACGCACATTCACACTAAGCGAACAACCATACTCACATACATGGGGGAAGATAAATACAAGTGGACAAGCACACTAATGACATAATTACAACAACAAACAAATGCAAGAAATAAGAAATGGCAACTAAACGATAATTACATGATTATGGAGAACAAACAAAAGCACATTAATAAAAGGTAAAGTAAGAACTAGAGTGATGAAGAGAATTCACATGGTAATTGTTGTTGTTGCTTAAATAAAGTAACTGCGTAATAAAACTTTACGTTACAATTCAAATTTTTAAATTAACGGAAATTAAACTAAATTAACTTAAACCTATCAGTTACATTCGTAACAATATATATGGGAGCTATATCCAAATCTGAACCGATTTCAGCATAATTTGGCAAATTTATTTCTAGACCAAATACCTTCACACATCCAAAATTTGGAGACATTATCTGTTACCATTCTATAGATATTTGCATAAAAAATCTAAATTTTTTGGGGGTACCTCCGATTCTGATGCTATATCTCCGGATCAACGCGAAATTTCAGAAAATTTTATAGCCTATATTACTTTCAGAACTTGTAGTGATATACTCTGAAAATTTCAGAAAGATCGGATCAGCGGATTTTGAGTCCATAAACTTCAAACAAACAAACGAACGTACTAACATTTTTCTGCTTTATGTGAAATAAATAGAGATAATACATTTAAACATGTTATAAGTATATAGTATGCTTGGTTTACATTACGAAATCCACTCGATTTCAAGTGTCAATTCCAAATGAAAACTCGTCTGAAATCGACTGGATTTCATTTGACGTTTAAGCAAAGGAATTGAAAGTTAAAATCGAGTGGATTTCGTAAATGTAAACTTACTATAACAGGCGTTTAACTTCCTTAAAATGTAGGGTATCACATGGTCGGCCCCGTCCCGATTATAGCATTTGCTCACTTGTTTTATATTATAGTAGCAAAGTGTCCGCTTCTTCGTATGCGGAAAGGTATAAAAAACAAACAATATGTAATATGGAAATGGCGAACACTGAAAATTTTGTTGCACTAACAAGATTTTTAATGAATACTAAATATTATTTAAGTACTGTTCGTAAAAATTTAGTTCGATTTTCTAAAAAAACACATCAACAGCGAGCCACATATTTTGAGGCATTTAATTAGGGGCTTTCTGTCCTCAGAAAATAAAACATTCTTTTTAACACATAGTCCCAAGACCAGTTTTAGTACCATTTAGTACTTTATGTAGCCTTATAGCAAGTATTTTATTTTATTTAATACACTAAGACCTCGCTTTGCGTCGTAGATACGTTCCAAAAAAACACGACTCAAAGTGAAACGACGCAAAGTGAATTAAGTTTTTCTATGGAAACTCATGTAAAGTTCGGAGATAGGTTCCAGGGTTAGGAAATCGCTTTAAAAAAAAAAAAAGAAATTGAAAAAATACGCATTTAAAGAAGAAAAATTATATAATATTTTATTATAATAAGAAAAAATAAAAAACTAAGTATTCAGTTAAAACAAAATAAACTAAGAATTCAATTCATTTATAAAAACAGAACTAAATTAATCACTTTCAGATGAGTCTGTAGTGGACGTTGTCGTGAATTGTTTTTTTCTCACAATATAACGGTCTAATGTTTGCTGAACAGCTTTTTTCTTCATCGTAGAATAGATTTCCTTGTAGCAATTGACACTTGTGGCAACCGCCTGGGACACTTTCAAACTTCTTTCCTTGTCCGGATCGTTTTTTAAAAAAATGTCCATAGCTTCGTTAATCAAACACATCGCTTTGGAAATTTGTTTGGAGGTTAAATTTTGTTCTTCGAGGATTTCTGATGAAGAGTCACTATTAACTTCTTTATTAGTCAGTTGTAATAGATCTTCATTAGATAATTCTTGGTTGTGTGAGGTTAGAAGTTCATTTATGTCAGTCTCCTCCATGCCTTCAAAATTAGATTCTCTTGCTAAATTTGAAATTTCATGACGAATAGCTAGTGCATCATCAACATTTGTAGCGCAAATTCGGTGAACACATTCAGGCCATATGTTGCGCCAAGCACCGTTCATGCAGGATGGTTTTACGTCCTTCCACGAATCGGAAATAATATCTATTGCTTTCATAATATTAAAATTTTTCCAAAACTCTAGAATAGAAGGCTTATCATGTCCATCAGTCTCACTTATAAGAAGATTGAATGTTCTTCGAAGGTAATAACTTTTAAAATTTGATATAACACCTTGATCCATCGGCTGAATAAGTGACGTCGTATTAGGTGGCAAAAATGCAAATTTCACGTTTTCTGACAACTCATCAACGTAAATTGGGTGGCCAGGCGCATTGTCTACAAGGACCAAGGCCTTGAAACTTATGTTTTCTTTTTTGCAATATGCTTCAATTTCTGGGATAGCACAAGTTGAAACCCAATCGTGAAATAATGATGCTGTCATCCATGCTTTTTTGTTTGATCGCCAGTGAACAGGAAGCAAATTCTTGGCGCAACCTCTCATTGCTCTTGGATTTTCTGATTGATAAATGAGAAATGGTTTAAATTTGAAATCGCCATTTGCATTGCCACCAAGAAGAAGTGTTAGTCTATCTTTGCTAGCTTTAAATCCAGGCGCAGATTTTTCCGTTTTAGATATAAAAGTTCTGCTAGGTAGGCGTTTCCAAAATAACCCAGTCTCGTCAACATTAAATACTTGTTTCGGATGATAGCCACCTTCATGAATTAAAGCTTTTAACTCTGTCAAGTACCGTTCTGCAGCAGTTGTATCAGCGCTAGCTGCTTCGCCTTTAAGTGCAATGCTGTGCAGATTTCCTCGAACCTTAAATCTTTCAAACCAGCCATGACTAGCTTCAAATGTTTCATTCATATCTATATTGCTGCAATGTGCATTATCGTTGGATACTGCTTTGCTTTTTAGGTCTTCAAATAAGCTTTTTGCTTTATTTTGAATTGCCATCTTACTTAATGGTATTCTCTGCGCAACCTGGTTTTCAATCCAAATAGAAAGCAATGACTCCATTTTTATCATCAATGCACTTCTGGTACGGGTGATAATTTTTACATCTAGTGATGTTGCAGATTTTGCTGCCTCCCTTATTTTATCCCCATCTCGATCTCTAATTGTTCTTACAGTTGTTGGAGCCACACCAAGAGCCTTTGCTATGTCCACAGCCTTCTCTCCCTTGTCACATCGTCGCAAAATGTCCAATTTTGTCTCCAAACTGATAGTTTTTTTACTTTTGGTAATTTTACCAGGAGCACTCTTTCCACTCATTTGAATTGGGAAAATAGTTATCTTTTTGTAGATGAAAATACACGCACAAAATTATCGTTTTTATCAAAAAAAAAAAAAAACAGAACACTTATTAATTTTAATTTATGTGTTTTAATAACGTGCATTGATGCCTTGTGCTATCATTTACATGCATACTAATAAAAAGAAGAAGAAGAAGAAGATAACGAAATGCTCACTTTTTCCCCCAACAGATGTCTCACCAGGGGAAAATAGAGACAAAAGTGTGCCATCTTTCAAAAGAAAAGAAAATTAAAAAACACCCAAACTTAAAACAACGCAACATCGAAAATCGAACAACGCATAGTGAAAATTGGTATTAACCAAGCAACGACGCAACTTCGAAAACAACGCAAAGTGAAACGACGCAAAGCGGGGTCTTAGTGTAGTTATTTATTTTATTAGTAGATGGTTTTACAAAAATTTACGGTTAATTCGTTAGTTGTAAATGTATTTTAGTACGCATGTGCGGAGAGATCTTGTGTTAAATCTGGAATCTGATAATAATGTAAACTCGAATTCATGGAATTGCGAGTTTATTGCAGTATTGGCCCATTACAGAACTAAGTCTTAGCACCCTGTTAATATATCAGAAATGCATGTTTAAAGTAGACACATACAATTTGGTTAGGCCAGTTTCTAAGTTAAGCATGTAGTTGGGGGTATTGTTTGGTAGGAATAAATTTTTTTAAAAATAAAAAAAATTTAACAATTTGAACAAGCAGAGAAAATTTTAAATTTATTATGTTTTGATATTTTTGGATTTGTGATGTATTTCGACCAAGAGGAACTGATAGCCATTTTTGATGTCGTTAGCTTATTTTGTAAATGTGCAGTAAATGATAAATTGTAAGTTAATTCGACTGCTAAGTACGTATATTTATTGACAATCTCATATCTTGATTTTCATAAAACCATTTCAAATTTGATCCTATTTGATTGCGTTTGGATTTAGATAAACTTTTAGACCCCATTTTAGGCAATATCTCAGTAAATCATCTATCATTAATTGCAAACCTGTGGGTCTTTCAGAGAGCATAAAAATGTCGTAAGCGTACGATAGCACTTTGACGATAGTATCAGCTACATCAATCCCACGGGTAATTCATTCGGCAAATCATTGAGATATAGCGAAAATAATGTAGGACATTAATTATCTCCTTCCAATACGTACTTATTGGGCGGTGTTATTGGAGTATATTCTACACTTTCACATAGGTCGGACCATTCTTTCGCCCAGTAGATGATCAATTCCATGACCTTTTCGGCAAGTATCCGTGGCAATCTATTTGGACTAAGTCTTAGCACCCTGTTAATATAACAGAAATTCATATTTAAAGTAGACACATACAATTTGGTTAGGCCAGTTTCTAAGTAAAGCATGTAGTTGGGGGTATTGTTTGGTAGGAATAACATTTTTTAATAAAAAAACGTAACAATTTCTCAACACATTCGTAAGATAATATAGATGTTGAACAAGCAGAGAAAATTTTAAATTTATTATGTTTTGATATTTTTAGATTTGTGATGTATTTCGACCAAGAGGAACTGATAGCCATTTTTGATGTCGTTAGCTTATTTTGTAAATGTGCAGTAAATGATAAATTGTAAGTTAATTCGACTCCTAAGTACGTACATACATTTATTGGCAATCTCAATTTCTTGATTTTCATAAAACCATTTCAAATTTCATCCAAATTGATTGCCTTTGCGAAAAACAAGTACTTTTGATTTTTTTTAATCTATCTTATAATCGATATTTACATTATTCTTAACCCTCCGTTGTACACCAGAGTCTGGCCAGGCCTTTTTCATTTTATTTTGTATTTTAAACTGGGTTACGATAAAGCTATGAACCTGGGATTCCAGCTAGCTTCATTAAATTTTCTTACCTTTCAAATGAAGGAAGCATGAAGTCAAAAGGATTACCAGAAAAGGAGCTACAAGGATTTTTTGAATACATATCACATTCGTAACACATGAGTCTGGTCAGACCCCACCCATTTTTTATTGAAAATTTTCCGAAATTTTTCTTAAAATTTTATTTTTCCTACATTATTTGACAAAATGAATACCATTTAAGAAACTTGTCGCATTTCACCCTACCATGTCTTTACAATTGCACATAAAAAGGTCGCAAAAGCAGGATATGGGTTTGAAATCAGTGAATGTACCACAACCTAAAGAAATCTCTTGCAAATAGGGTTACACTTGTATTCTAGACAACTATGCACTTAACTGGACTAATAAAATCCATTACTTAGCTTTTCTGCTCTTTTTGTGGGGTGGATTGGTCCAAATATAGGATTCTCCACATGAATTATAAGAAAATCCTTAGGATATATGCCTTTATTTACATCTTGATATCATCGTTATTGCACTGCAATAAGCTGTAAAGTTATAAAATAGACACTCTTTATTCTGAATAATAGGCCAAAACTATAATATAGTGCTTCAAAATAAAATATAAATAGGATTTTCGAGCATAGAGACAAGAAAACTACGAATTTTTTACTTCGTAGACATATGTCCTGTTTTACTAACTTGATAAAATCATTTAAATGTATAGTTTCTCGGTATGTTTTTTGACAAATAAGGATTATTTTTTAAAGATTAGGGTCCTTTAAACATATTCTACAACTTTTTATATGAAAATGTTAATTAAGTTTCCTAAAAAAATAAAAATTATATGGGTCTGGCCAGACTCATGTGTTACGAATATGACAAACAATATTGGTATCCAACGAAGGGTTAAGTGTATAACATATTTACATACAATTCTATATGGATCACCCAGTGGTTAACCCATAATATTTGTTTTTTTGGGATATTTTCTACTATGTTATTAGAATACAATAGCTCTGTTCCTTTACGTGCAAGAATCTTCAAGTTTTTCAACTTTTTACTCGAAAAGCGTTCCTTTACTTCAGACACCATACAATTCATATGGAAGCAGATTACAACTTTTGCTACTTTTGCTGGTTTTACCACTTTCAAAAGTAAAGGAACAGACCAAATGTTTGGTTTACATTCGGCGTCGTTTCGTGATTTCGAAGGCGTTTCGTGATTTCGCGCGGAATCAAGTTAAATTTATCATGATTTCGCATACAAAAATGAAATCATCTCATTTCGTGATTTCAGCGAAATCAACATCGAAATCACAGTACACATGACATACAACCCTGGTTTTGCCTAAAAAAGTACCAAGAGTTGCAACACTTTTCACGTATCATAATAAATAAGATAGATGGTCAATTGCTGCAACAAAAAATATTAGTATAAAAATTTGTAAACAATGTGACAAAATTATTAAATTACTTTGTTACAATCATGGCAGAACTACCAGGTGGTGGTATCACACCAACTGATCTAAAATGAAAAGTCAAATCCCTTTATAAAAAAATTATTTTTGTTGTAATTTCCCCAACAACATAAAGAAAGTTCTGACATAACATATTCAAAATTTTACGATGCCACTACCTGGGAAATTGTTTCATGGTTACAATGCTATTTTTTTATTGTGTTCCCGTACTTTTTTAATGGCAATGTTAGGAAAAAGAGCGAATTGTCAAAAATTGCTTCCTCATACAAATTTCTTAAAAAAATTCGGGAACGGAAAAATGACGGAAATTGCAGAAACTCCTGCATAAATGCCAAAAGCAGAAAACAAGAGAAGAAGGTGTTATTCGGCGCTATTTTTGTTTAAAGTCTTGCTACATCTCGGAGTACGGGAACGCATTTTTAGCACTAAACGGGAAAACTACTGCATAAGAACAAGAATAATGTATTTGGAAACATAATGAACACGAAAAATCCCATTTATTGGTTCTGAGCACTACTTTTATCTATCAAAATTTATTATTATGATGTATCAACGATAAAATCATTTTTTTTTTTCTTTTGTTAGAATTAATACAATTTAGAGATAATTTTACGATAATTTTCCAAATAAAGTTGTAAAGTTCTATATTTTTATATTTTTGATGATTAATTCAATTTACAACAACTTGTGAAAATTCATGTTGATCATTGTGATATGTTTAAAATCAACAAAAAATGAGTGTAAAGACCGGGGTGTATTTCAGGATTTCGTGAAATCCCGTGGATTTTGGAGCGCTAGTGTAAAATTGGCATTAGATACAGTTTTATTGATTATTATTAATTTAAGAGTTAAATTATATCTTGTGGAGCTCTTCTGCGGAGTTGGACGAAAGTTTCTGGATTGTTCATCAAATTTGCTGCCAGAGGATTCGGATGTGTTTCAATCCTTAATTTGTAATTGGCATGAAATTTCCTCTTTGACAGTATTTATGTTTAAATCCTTATGTAGTTGTGTGTTTCTTATGTATTGGGGTGCACCAGTAATTTTTCGTAGCGTTTTTGATTGGAATTGTTGGAGAATTTTGATTGTGGTATTGGAGGCGGTGCCCCATAGCTGGATGCCATATGTCCAAATTGGCTTAATGATACATTTGTAAATAAGTAATTTAGTTTCAAGTGACATTTTGGATTTGGAGCAAAGAAGGAAGTTCATTTTGCGAGCTTGAATTTCTAGAGTTTTTTTCTTGGTTTTTATATGCGTATTCCAGTTCAGTTTTTTTTCTAGATGAAGTCCAAGATACTTAACTTCTGTTTTTTGTGGAAGTTGTATTTGGTTCATCTGAACGGGTGGACAGGTTCCGTGTTTGAGCGTGAAAGTAATGTGGGTAGATTTGGTTTCATTTGCTTTTATACGCCAGCACTTTAGCCATGTACAAAGAGTATTCAAATAGTTTTGTAGTTTGTTACTAGCATTATGAGCATTTTCGTCGTGGCTAAAACAGCAGTATCATCAGCAAATGTGCCAATTATAGCATTATCAGTTTGAGGAAGATCAGATGTGAACAGTAGGTACATTACGCTGCCATGGGGGACACCAGCTCTTATGGTTTTTAGGTTACTCATTTCATTTGTTTCATACACATAAAACAGACTATATAAGACTTAATAAACAAATAATAGTTTACTGGAAGAAGACTTTTGACTTTGTATAGTAACCCATCATGCCATACTTTGTCGAAAGCTTGGGAAATGTCTAGAAACGCAGATGTACAGTATTTCTTTGATTCAAATGCATCATTTATTGTTTCAACTAAGCGATGAATCTACTCAATCGTTACATGTTTTTTTCTGAACCCAAACTGATTTAGATAGATTAACTTTTAGACTGTAGTGATATCGATTGTTACCGATATTCACACCTACAGATCCCTGTAGGTCCCAATAATCACATCTGTAGATCAATGTAATTATCAATCACTAGATCCCTATAGATCCCAATCATCAGCTGTTTCAATCATCTGTTTAGATCATATGTTATTTATAACAACAAATACTATTTATGTTTAAGGATGATAGAAAATAAGAAAACTAGGATTAAGAAAATAAGATTAGGAAAATACCGTTATGTATAATATATAAGGACTGAAATTTGTCGAATAAAATCAATCAAGTTTTTACTGCCGATTTGTTGGCAACCTGGGAACAACTCTAGTTTAGTAAAAACTCTCCGATTTTTTTGAAATTTTTACCAGAGGTAGATATTGTTGCGCTGATCACGGAAATATATATATGGACAGGTGCAAATCTAGGGAACGGGAACACATTTTTCTTTTAAATTATAAATGTTTCTTTAAGACTTTCTCCTATGGACAGGTGCAAATCTCGAGAACCGGAACAAAATGTGTTTTTAAATTATAATTTTTTTCTATAAATAGCCACTTGGAGAAACCGGGTTTTCGATATTCTAAGAGCCATATCTCTGGATCCAGAGAAGGTATCACAACATATAGCACCATTTTTGAAAGGTTCAAGTGGGAGCTATAATCTGACATACACTAAGCGAGCACCCATAATGGGCCCATTTTCGACTTTTTGAGGGTTTTATGGAAAAATCCGGGTCCAAAAATCAGTTTTTGGGTTATATCACCTGACCATCTGGAAATAACCCCATCATATGACCACTTGTTGGATAGGTATTTCCATAAGCTTCCATAATGATAGAGCCGGTAGTAGAGCCGGGTCCAACCCGGACTTTCGGGTCCAATAACCGGGTAACCGGGTCCGTCCCCCAAGAAAATTATATATTTCCGTGATCAGCGCAACAATATCTACCTCTGGTAAAAATTTCAAAAAAACCGGGGAGTTTTTACTAAACTAGAGTTAAGCCCCAACCTGAAAAAAGCATAAATAAATATTTTACACAAAAATACGTAAATGAAAAATCTGAAAGATTACAATTTATAAGAAATTATACGGAAGGATTCAAAGATAATGAAGAATTAACAAAGTGTTCATCGAAAATTGAGTTGCTTTGTACAGATATTGAGGATATTTTAAAACGTCTAAAAATTAAGAAAGGGAAAGTTGAAGGAATTTTATCAAATATGTCTAGTTTTGACATAAATGTGGTGGGGAAAACCTGCAAGTGTTTAAAGGAACATATAAATTCTTAGATGATTTCATATCACAAGCTGAACTTTTACATGATATGGTCAAAGATGAAGAAAAAGAACTTTTTGTTAAATATGTCTATAATTTTAAACTATCGAGCCAAGTAAGAAGTACTTTAGGTCGTTCTAATAAACCACAAAGTTTTTATGATTTGAAGAAATTATTAATTGAATCATATCCAAACCCAAGAAATTTGCAACAGGTTTTGTCTGAATTGGGAACTATAAAGCAAGCTAATACGTCAATAAGTGAATTTAGGGAGAGCATTTCGAATTTTTCAGATCAGTTAAGTGAATTTGAAATAAATAGCCTTGTAAAACCGTCAAAAGAAACAAGAGATGCAATACACAAGGTTAGCGAAAACATGGCATTAAACGTTTTTGTAAAAGGGGTAAATACAGAGTATCAGAATATCTTATTTTCAAATCCACCAAGCTCATTGACTGAGGCAACGCAAAGATGCATGAGAGTTATGTATAATGACCCCATAGATATTTTTTTAAAAGAAATAAACAAATAAACTCCAACTTTTGTAAAGTTGTTGCATAAGCATTTTTATAAGGTCAATCACTTTTGTTAATTAACTTTCAATATTAATTTTGCTAACATTGCATTTGTATCAGTATATTAACATTTATGGCATTACAGCCAATCAAAATGTATTCTTATAATAAATTGCCAATTCTGCATTAAATGATAGTCTACTAAATTTAAAAACTCATTTTTTATAAATTGCTAATTTTGCAATAAATGACGGTTTACTAAAAATTAGGGTTATTAGCCAATCAGAATAAACTAAATAATAAAAATGCTTACACAACAGCTAAGAAGAATATTATAAATATCAATGTAAAATTCGATTTAAGTCAGTCAGTGTTTAACTCCAGATCTATATTCAAATAAACGGTTTTTAAAAGTAAATTAAAAACAAATAAACTTTTTTTTAATAAGTGAACGAAGTGCAATATAAAAGTGGCGCAGTCGGTAGGATTCTTATAAAAATAAGAATCCAGTGAAACGAACTTAAATGTGAAGTGTATTTTAAAATTGCATATGTACAAAAAGGACACCACTAAAATTACAAAAAGTAATAGTGCAGTGAACCGTCACGTAGTACAATAAAAAGGACACCACATTAAATCAAAACTGAGTTCACAAAGGAAAAAGAGAAATACAGTATTTGACAGACGGAGGATGGAAAACCAGGCTCAAGACATCAACGCAGTCCTAGCGGAGATTGCCAGAAAGGATGAACAAATCGAAAGACTTAGAAGTGCCTACATCGAACTACAACAAAGCTCACAACAACACAATAGTACCAGAGAATCCATATTAAAGGCAATAAGTTATATTCCAATCTTTACTGGAAGTGGTGAAATAACAGTCAACAGCTTTTTCTGCAGCACCGAGTATTTGCTTTCAACTACTAACAATGAAGAATTGAAAAAGGAAGCAGTGAGATTAATATTCTATAAAATAATACAAGGACAGGCCAAGAACACAATTATAAACATCCCGGAACCAGACAATTGGGAACTTATTAAAGAAACTTTAAAATTGAGATACAGACCATCGGTGGAACCCCATCAGATATACAGAATGATTGCAAATCTGAAAGTGAACAACGTAAGCGAATTAATTATAGAAATTCAAAACATTAAATATAAGTCTGATGAATTAATTATATACTATGAAAATGACCATTACATTGACTTATCTAATATTGACAGTTTATTAGTTAATACGATAACGGAAATGACGCAGGGAACGCTTCTAGACAAAATTTACGAAGAAACACATATTAATGACATATTAAAAATACTAACAAAAAGACGTTTTGAGGATACATGCATTAGAGATGAATATAGAAAAATAAATGTAATAAATATAATAACAATAATAGTCCTCATAAAAATAAAAATGAGGGAAACAATTATAATCAAATAAATAGAGGACAAGGAAATAATTTTAACAGAAATAATAACTTTCATTACAATAATAAAAACCGAAATTTGTACGGACAACTTTATAGCCCACGAATCGACTATAACCAAAATAGGAACCAAAATAATAATTCAGGGAATTTCCAAAGATACAGAAATCAGAATAATGGTAATAATAACAATTCAGGAAATTTTCAGCGGTTAGCACAGGTAGGACACCCAGGGCCATATTCCGGTCAATTTCGCAGGAATCAACCTTGGCAAGACCACGGCGAACCAATGGAAATTGATAACATAAAAGCAAAGGATTCAACAATTTTAAATAAGGACAATAATAAGCAAAATAAAAATTATAAAGAAGATGAAGTAAATCAATATGAAATAATAGAGGACAGTAAACAAAATAAAAGACAGAATTTATTGAGAAATAATTTATTTCTAAATACAACATCAGAGTTTTTACCTATGATAAAATTAACAATAAAGAATAAAGACTATGTAGCATTGATAGATACAGGAGCAAGTATAAGTATAATTGATGAAAACATAAATGAATTTAAAAAGTATAAATTGCAAGAAGTTATTCAATTTAACACCATACATGGAATAGGAAAGATAAAATATGAAATATTAACAGATATACCAGATCAATTTAATATTAAAGAAGGAAATATTAAATGAAAAGCAACACCACTTACAGGACGAAGGTATAACTTTATAATAGGTATAGATTTACTCAACTCATTTAATACAGTAATAAATATGGTAGATGGTAAAATTTCTTTCAACAATCTAACAACAAATTTTATTATAAATCCATATAAAAATATTCAAATATGTACGTTAGAAGCATCAGATTTTGACTGAAATAGAATTGAACTAGGACACTTAAATACCAAAGAATTGGAAGAAGTTACAAAAGTCATAAACAGATTTAAACCCTTATTCTTTAAAGAAGGGGATGTATTGACAAGTACCATGGATATAAAACATGAAATTAGAACAACTACAGATGAACAAATAAAAGCTAAACTATACAGATACCCACCAGAACATGAACAAGAAGTAAGAAGACAAATAAAAGAAATGGAAGATCAAGGAATAATTAGGAAAAGCAGTTCTCGATATGCAAGTCCATTAATTGTAGTACCAAAGAAAATAGATAATTCTGGAGAAAGAAAATATAGAATTGTAGTGGATTATAGAAAATTAAATGAAATAACAATTGATGATAGTTTTCCATTACCAAACATTGATTCAATTTTAGATAAATTGGGACGAGCACAATATTTTACAACTCTTGACTCAGCAAAGGGATATCATCAAATATTAATAAGAGAAGAAGATAGGAAAAAGACAGCTTTTGTAACACCTCATGGACTATATGAGTTTATTACGATGCCATTTGGTTTAAAAAATGCTCCAGCAACATTTCAAAGGTTGATGAACGAAACTTTACGCGATTATATAAATAAAACTTGTGTAGTATATTTAGACGACATTCTCATATTTAGTACCTCACTAAAAGAACATGTTAAAGCAATAACAAATATTTTTAAAACTTTAGAGAAAGCTAATTTAAAAATTCAAATAGATAAATGTAATTTCATGAAAAAGGAAACTGAATTTTTAGGACATATTTTAACAAAGGACGTATTGAAACCTAATCCAAATAAAATAAAAGTTATCCAAGACTTAAAATTGCCAAAAACAGAAAAACAAATCAAGAGTTTTTTAGGATTAACAGGTTATTACAGAAAATTCGTTAAAGATTATGCAAAAGTAGCACAACCTATAACAAAATATTTGAAAAAGGGAACAAAAATTAATACTAAAGATCCAACATATATTGAAGCCTTCGAAAAGCTAAAATTACTAATCAGTTCACATCCAATCTTGAAATATCCGAATTTTGATAAAAAATTCACATTAACCACTGATGCATCAAATTATGCAATTGGCGCTGTGCTTTCGCAAGAAGGACACCCCGTTTGTTTTGTATCAAGGACATTGAATAATCATGAAAGAAATTACTCAGCCCCAGATAAAGAATTTGTAGCTATTTTATGGAGTGTTAATTATCTAAGACCATACCTATACGGAAGAAAATTTCAAATATTAACAGATCATCAACCAATTAAATATTTACATACTAAATACAAAGGAAAGGATATATCTCCAAGACATTAAAGGTGGTTACTTAAGTTAGGAGAATATGATTTTGATATAGAATATATTAAAGGGAAAGAAAATAGAGTGGCAGATTTTTTGAGTAGAATTGAACAAAATAGTGACAACAAAAATGATGAAGATAAGAAAACGAAAACTCAATCACACGAAGAGGTAGATCAAGAACTATTTGAAAATACCGTAAATGCAATAGAAGGCGATAATCAAACCTTAGCAACAGTTCATTCAGCGGAAGAAAACTTACTACACCATTTCTTTATAAAAGAGGAAATAGTTAATAAATATAAGACCCAAATAATTCTTACTAATAATAAAACTGAAGAACTTAAAACAATACATGGAAAGAAAATAATTTTTATAGCCGAATCAGATTTTGACAATATGGGAGACATATTCAGGAAGTATATAACTAAAGGAAACGTAGGAATTTATTCAGAACTATCAGACCATAATTACAACAAAGTTCAGGAAAAATTAATAGAAATGTTTTCAAATAATAGAAAACTAAAATTTACAAAGTGTACAATAAGAGCACAAGATATAGAAACAGAAGTCGAAGCAGTAAAACAAATTTCCTTGTACCATATCAGAGAGAGTATGCATTCCGGAATTCTTGAAACCTACAATAATATTAAAAACAAAATATATTATCCAAAATTATTAGAACTAGAAATCCCATTAAAACTAAATTTTCTCAAACAAGAATGAAATTATCCATGTAGATACATATATAATGAAAGGATTTCACTTTTTGACAGTAATCGATAAATTTTCTAAATTTGCGGCAGCTTATCCATTGATAACAGAAATATTATAACTATTATAGAAAAATTAGAGGAACATTTCACTAGAATAGGTAAACCAAAGAAAATAGTAGCGGACAATGAATTCAATGCTATTAGACTAAAAGAATTTCTACAAAATGAAAACATAGCTTTACATCTTACTAAACCCAATAGCCATACAGGAAATGCGGATGTAGAACGTCTACATAATACAATAGCAGAAAAATTTAGAATTTTATATAAACTAAATAAAGAAACACCAATAAAACAACTTATCCAGAAAGCAGTTAGAAATTATAATGAAAGATATCATTCAACTACAAAATATTCACCTAAAGAGATTCAACAGGATGAAGTTGATGAGAATAAAGTAAAAAAGAAAATAGATGAGAATAAAACAAAAGCAATTGAAAAACTTAACAAGTCTAGAGAAGAATATACCGAAAATAGAGAAGAAGGCTATATCAAAAATTATAAGGCTCTTAGGCACAAAGAACAACCCAAATATAAGAAATCAAAATTAGATAACATTCACCCTTGTAAAATCAAACGACCATTAAAATTTGCAGGTTTGGATAATATTGATGGCAATGATCCTGACAACAACAGCGACTCAAGCAACAATGACGACGAGGCATCTGATTGAACAATCAGCAATAAAACAGCAGGAAATTGTAAAAGAAACCGACATTATCATACATGTAATAAATTTAGAAGACATTGAAAACATCGTAGAACAAATGACAGAAAACATAATTTTATCAAAAATCAGAAATAAGGAAATGTTACAATTAGAATTAATAGAAATTAAAAGTAAACTAATGACTCTAATTCCAAGACCAATAAGAACGAGACGAGGACTAATAAATGGAGTAGGAAAATTATCAAAGTGGTTATTTGGCACAATGGATGACCAAGACAGACAAACTATACAGAATAAATTATTCAATATTAATGATATTAGAGAAAATAATAACCAACAAATTATTATAAATGATTTTTGTTCGCTTTGTATTGTTGGACTGCAAAATAATACTTGTTGTGTATTTATTTCAGCTATAGTCCATATTTTGTTGCTTCAAAATTTGAAGAAACAAAATGTTTAACAGTGGATAATGAAATTGATTACTACGAGCGGAGGCAGAGAATACTATAGTTTCGGAAGCAGCCAAACTTCCTCATCAGTTCACTTAACCGCTGACTCGGTGTCGATAAACAGGTCAATAAGAGTGACCAGAAAATTAAACAGAACGAGAAATTTTCTGTATCCTCCTAAATCTGTTGACCGCACAATTGAGTCAGAATAATCAAAATCATATACCCACTACTGTTTTTTATGCTGTCTTTGCATCGCAAAGAAGACAAGCATAAGTAGTGTTGTTTGCAGTAAGCAGAGATCACAACAAAATGTTGTTTTTGCTTTATGCGTAGTCAACAAGTAAGGCCGTGCTGATTGCCTGTTATTGTTGTTGGCTTTGTATTGTTGGACTGCAAAATAATACTTGTTGTGTATTTATTTCAGCTATAGTCCATATTTTGTTGCTTCAAAATTTGAAGAAACAAAATGTTTAACAGTGGATAATGAAATTGATTACTACGAGCGGAGGCAGAGAATACTATAGTTTCGGAAGCAGCCAAACTTCCTCATCAGTTCTCTTAACCGCTGACTCGGTGTCGATAAACAGGTCAATAAGAGTGACCAGAAAATTAAACAGAACGAGAAATTTTCTGTATCCTCCTAAATCTGTTGACCGCACAATTGAGTCAGAATAATCAAAATCATATACCCACTACTGTTTTTTATGCTGTCTTTGCATCGCAAAGAAGACAAGCATAAGTAGTGTTGTTTGCAGTAAGCAGAGATCACAACAAAATGTTGTTTTTGCTTTATGCGTAGTCAACAAGTAAGGCCGTGCTGATTGCCTGTTATTGTTGTTGGCTTTGTATTGTTGGACTGCAAAATAATACTTGTTGTGTATTTATTTCAGCTATAGTCCATATTTTGTTGCTTCAAAATTTGAAGAAACAAAATGTTTAACAGTGGATAATGAAATTGATTACTACGAGCGGAGGCAGAGAATACTATAGTTTCGGAAGCAGCCAAACTTCCTCATCAGTTCTCTTAACCGCTGACTCGGTGTCGATAAACAGGTCAATAAGAGTGACCAGAAAATTAAACAGAACGAGAAATTTTCTGTATCCTCCTAAATCTGTTGACCGCACAATTTGACAATTTCATTATCCACTGTTAAACATTTTGTTTCTTCAAATTTTGAAGCAACAAAATATGGACTATAGCTGAAATAAATACACAACACATAAATGATTTTTTTAACTTGACGTTGACGCATTTGAAAACTGTAATAAATAATGATCGTATACTTATAGAAACAGAATTAAATTCGATAAATAAATATTTAAATGAGGAAAATGAAAAAACAGTTTTTCTAGAACAGTTAACCAATATTCAACTTATAAAAAATAAATTGGAACTAATTCAGGACAAATATGGTTTAGTACATCCCAGCATTCTGACAACTGATGAAATAACGAAGTACGAAATTGACTATCATAAAATTAAATACATACAGACAGGGATAGCATATTTTAATCATACTTATCTAATTTTCGGACTGAAAATACCTAAAGAATTTATTGAAATAGAATTAAGGACAATTGTACAGTATTTTTTGCTTACCTGCACAATCAAAAATTGCACGACTTCTTGTGCAGCAATCCCCAAAATGCAGAAAGCTTAAATTCGCTTACCTGTCAAACAAGGCCGATATCTTCAATATTACTTACGTTCATATGATGTTCAGCTAAAAGCAATGTTGAAATAATAAAGTGAAAGACATTTCAAGTTCGGGAGAGAAAACGTTACAGTTTTTACAATTCATTGTCTTTTCTTGTATTGTATTTGTTTTGCACACTTCTTATCAGTACAAAATAAGAGTGGTTGCATTTTTTTTGAGTTCGCAAAAAAATTTAAATTTTTTTTGTGCAGATATGTGTAAATTTTATAACCAAATTGAAGTAAAATCACAAAAATTTTGATGCAGCTATGCCGAAAATGCAGCTATTGAATGTGCACTAAAACATAATATATTGAACGGAATCTAGAGAATAGTTGCCTATAAACAGATTTTTGGTCAGGTAACGCCAAAATGCAGCTATGAATAATGCAGGTAACCAGAAATTACTGTACCATTAACGAATAATAAAAGCTATGAAATAGATTACAATATTGAACAAATTTTTGACTATGAAACATATGCATTTGAAGAAAATAAATATTTTAAAGATTTAAAACTAAGTAAACACTGCATTGTAAAAAACAATTGTAAAATGACAACAAATAAAGATTTAGAAATTGTTCAATTAGAATTAGATACAATCGTTATTAAAAATTCAAAAAACGTATATATAAATAATACTTGCAATTCCAACGTAACTATATTAAATGGGAACTTTCTAATAACTTTTAATAATTGTTCAATACGAATTAAAGATTATTATTTTTCAAATTTTAAAGAATATGAAAGAAGAATACCTATAAAGGAATATAATACAATTAAAAATTTTAGTCATCAAATATCATTTGAAAAAATTATAGAAGAACACGAAAACAATGTGAAAAATATAAACAGATTAAACTACCACAACAAATTGTCATTTGGATATAATATTGTAATTTTATTGATTATTGTAACAATTAGTTTGTTCATACTATTTAAACTTTTTCAAAGGGAGGGGTAGTTATGTATAATGATCCCAAAGATATTTTTTTAAAAGAAATAAACAAATAAACTCCAACTTTTGTAAAGTTGTTGCATAAGCATTTTTATAAGGTCAATCACTTTTGTTAATTAACTTTCAATATTAATTTTGCTAACATTGCATTTTTATCAGTATATTAACATTTATGGCATTACAGCCAATCAAAATGCATTCTTATAATAAATTGCCAATTCTGCATTAAATGATAGTCTACTAAATTTAGGGCATATTAGCCAATCAAAAACTCATTTTTTATAAATTGCTAATTTTGCAATAAATGACGGTTTACTAAAAATTAGGGTTATTAGCCAATCAGAATAAACTAAATAATAAAAATGCTTACACAACAGCTAAGAAGAATATTATAAATATCAATGTAAAATTCGATTTAAGTCAGTCAGTGTTTAACCCCCGATCTATATTCAAATAAACGGTTATTAAAAGTAAATTAAAAACAAATAAACTTTTTTTAATAAGTGAACGAAGTGCAATATAAAAGTTGAGTGCTGAACAATGTTTAGGTTTAGAGAACAAGAAAGTATACGTCGTAAATTAAAGAGACACCAGCAAAGATAATAATCAAAGACATAATTACAGAATTAAAGGTGGAAACAATGATGGGTATAATCGTGGATATACCAGGCAATGTACATGCAGATGTGGTAATTGCAATACATACAACAGACGGAGTGATAACTACAGTGGTAATGGTGATATTAGAAACAGTGAACACAACGGCCACAACAGAAAGTATACCAACGACAATAACAGAAGCTATTATGGTAATAAATCTATGGATAGCGGTACGCGAAATAATGGATTAATAATGCATATACAAAACGCGAAAATTACAAAACATACACTTATGAAGATTAGGGAAACTTCGACGGCCGGACGACGGAGGAAGTTGTCCAAGAAGGCCAAATGTAAAGATATTTAATATAAATGTGAAGTCTAGTGCGTATGTAACATTGAAATGTCGTGATATAGATAAATCCTTTACGTTTCTGATTGATACTGGAGCAGATGTGTCTATATGCAGAGACCACAAGTTTCACAACACGGGAATTAGTAAAACATCTGTACAGTGTCTTGCAGCAGCACATTTAACCTTATTTACCGAGTCAGCAGAGATAGCACACAAGTTTTACATAGTAAAAAATGATTTCCCAATTCCTACAGATGGAATCATTGGACGTGATGTTTTAGCAAAGTACTTGTGCAGAATAGACTTCGAAACTTAACGATAAGCTTCAATATCAACAACAGTGAATTCATATTACCAATGACAACAAAGCAACAGAATCAGAAGGAATAGTAATACCGCCAAGATCCGAACTAATAATTCCAATTACTTTGAATATAGAAGAAGATAGTATAATACTGAATAAAGAATTAAGTTGTGGATTATTTATCGCGAATTGCCTGATACCAAGGCATGGAATAAAACACATAAAGCTTTTGAATACAACAAATAAAACAGAAACTTTAAGCCACTTAGATTTTGAAATAAATAGCTTAAGCGACTATCATATTTTTGCAACAATAAATAGAAATCAGCAAAACGCCAACAGAAGTAAGCAATTATTAAGTAACCTTGATATAGGAACCAATGAACATAATGCAAGAAGCGTTATAACTTCCATAATAAATGAGTTTCAAGATATTTTTCATTTGCCTGATGAGAAGCTCAGCGTTAATAACTTTTACTCACAGCGTATACAAACGACAGACGATACACCTGTATACATAAAAAACTACAGACTGCCTGAAACACAAATGAATGAAATTAATAATCAAGTAAAGGAGCTGTACGTGGATGATATAATTGAGGACTCCGTTAGCCCCTATAACTCACCGTTATTGGTGGTACCAAAAAAATCCAAAGATGACAAACAAAATGGCGCTTGGTAGATTTTAGGAAACTCAATAACAAGATTATGAATGACAAATTCCCATTAACGAGATTAGAGGACGTTTTGGACAGATTTGGCAGAGCAAAATACTTTTCAACACTGGATATGACTAGTTTGTTCCACCAGATTGCCCTGGAAGAGGATTAACGTCCTCTAACCGCTTTCTCGACTAATAACGGTCATTATCAGTTTAAAAGATTGCCCTTTGGTTTGAAGATTTCATCTAACAGCTTTCAAAGGATGTTAACAATAGCAGTAAGCGGCTTAGATGCTGCAGCACTTTTATATGTAGATGATGTGATAGTCTTCGGATGCAGTCTTAAACACCACAATCAGAATTTAGTAAACGTTTTTAGGCGCTTACGTGAATACAATCTAAAATTAAATGCATCAAAATTAAATGCACTAAAAATTTTAGTGTTCCGACTGCGGAGTACTAAAAATTTTAGTGTTCCGACTGCCGGATCACTATAAATCATAGTGTTGGAACACTAAAAAATAATAAAGGTATTATGTTTTCTTAGGAAAATTAAATAATTGGTTAAATTTGATCAAATAAAAATTAAGATAAACTGTTACATCCATGTATGTTTAAATTAGTTAAACACATTGCGAAATTTGGTCAAAATTATGAAAAAAAAACATTTAGTTTTTTGTGGAATGAAGCACAAAGATCGTCGTGCCGGAGCACTAAAAATCGTTTTTTGCCACCTTTTGAAACTATAATGAACCATACATGAATTTATTATGATTTCTGAGGAAATTAAATATTTATATATATATTTTTTAATAAATTAAAATTAAAAGAAAATGTGTAAAACATCTGATTTGGTTCTGGGACAATGGAGCACTAATAATCGTAGTGTTCGTCTGCGGAACACTACAAATCGTAGTGTTCCGACTGTCGGAACACTAAAAGTCGTAGTGTTCCGACTGTCGGAACACTAAAAATCGTAGCGTACCACTAGCCGAAAGGCTAAAAATAATGTTAAGAAAATCGTTTGTTTATTATGTGAGCAAAATTAAATATTTTATGTTTTTAGGATAAATAAATATGTATTTATTTATTATTTAATAAATTATTTATTAAATTATTATTTAAAGAATAAAAATTAGAAGAAAATGTGTAAAACATCTGATTTGATTTCTAGACAATGGAGCACTAAAAATCTTAGTGTTCGACTGTGGAGTATTAAAAATCGTAGTGTTCCTATTGCCGGATCACTAAAAATGGTAGTGCACCACGTGTTGGAACAGTAAAAAATAACAAAGGAATTATGTTTTCTTAGGGAAATGAAATATTTAGTTAAATTTGATTAATAAAAGTTAAGATAAAATTTTACATCCATGTATGTTTGGTTTGGTTTTTGGACAATGGAGCAGTAAAAATCGTAGTGTTCGACTGCAGAACATTAAACATCGTAGTGTTCCGACTGTCGGAACACTAAAAATAGTAGCGTACGTCGATTTATGAGGGAAATTAAATATTTTATGTTTTTAGGGTAAAAAAATACATATTAATAAATAAAAATTAGAAGTAAATGTGTAAAATATCTGATTTGATTTTTGGACAATGGAGCACTAAATCGTAGTATTCGACTGTGGAGCACTAAAAATCGTAGTGTACCACGTGCAATACAATAAGGTAATGTACCACACATGAGTTTATTATGATTCGCGAGAAAAATTTAATATATTATGTTTTTTCTTAATAAATACAAATTAAGAAATAAAAATTAGTAGGAAATGTGAAAAACATTTGACTTGTTTTTGGACAATGGAGCAGTAAAAATTTTACTGTTCGACGTTTAGGTAATCATCTGTTTATTATGATTGATGAGGAAAATTAAATATTTGATGGCTTTTGGGTCAAGTAAAAATTAATAAATACAAATTAAGATGAACATGTTATATCCATGTACTTAAAATTAGTTACAAAATTTGAGAACGTTAGTAGAAAATATGACAAGATGTATGCGGTACAAATTTTTATAAAACACTATTTATTACATTTTTTGTTACATATAATCTAAAATAGTACACGTTACCGTGGTTGCACATTTAGACGCTCAGAATAACAATACTTAGTGTCGTATAAAAATTGTCTTCTTGATCTTCATGAATTACTTAATTTTTTTAATGTTAACAAAAGAAATAAGGACCGGAAAATATTGATAACAACACAATGTTTGCGGAAATTGTACCTGTAACTTTTTGTATCAAAAACAAAATTCCTCAGTAAATGAAGTTGAAGAAAGTATGTGGATTTTCACAAGTAGACTTGTACTTTTGAAGTCACTTATTATTTTGGGGAAATTGTACCTGTTGATATTTGTACAACAAACAATATCACTCAATGAGAATGTGCTGATTTTCCGCAGGTAGGATTGTGCATTTAAAGTCAATTTTATGATTTCGGGATAAATCCCAGCGAAAAGTTTGCCTCCAAATAGGCAGTTAAATGATATGTACAAGTGATTTAGAAGTGCATCAAATTATGCATTTTCACACATGATTTTTACAAGGGAGTGACCCCGGAAAGAAGCACTCCATTGCACCGCATTTTAACTGACCCTTTGGCATTGCATTTTAACTGAACCTTTGGCACTGCATTTTAACTGACCCTTTGGCATTGCATTTTAACTGACCCTTTGGGGTAGAATAGGAGGCAGTCCAGAGCACGTGTTTTGAATAACAAAATAAAATGCATTTATTATTTGTGTAAAACAATAATATTAATAACTTTATTAAATTAACACAAATTATGAAAATTCTCTATTGAATTCAATCGCAAACATGTGTGTTTTCTCCGCTCTTCATTTAATCCAAGCTTAAGTGCTTTTGCTTCATCTGCTAAATGGATTTGATATTGTCTTCCCATCACCAGTTAAGATTTCGACATGTACTCCAACAGCACTCCACTGGGAAATTTTCTTCTCGTGAGTTACCGGAAAAATGTTCACAAATTAAATATTATTTAGTTTGTATTAACAAATGTTTGGAAATGCTAACACGATTATCTCTTTTTGGAAATGTATTCCGCTGCCTGTAGACATGTACAAACTGATTTATGTACATGTAGGGATCGCTAACAACTGCTAATAAAATGTAGTGAACGGAGTGCCTTTTTCACGACTCCGTTTGCACTGCATCCGGATGCTGTAAAATTGTGAGGAATTGGAGTGCCTTTTTCACGACTCCGTTGAACTGCCTCCGGATGTTGCTAAAATGTTACAAATGGATGTGATTCTTTCGATTGCATCCAAATGCGGTTAAAATGTGAGGAATGGAGTGCATTTTTCACGACTCCGTTTGAACTGCATAAAAACATGCCGTGAAAGAACTAGTCTACATTGCACTACTTCCAATTTATTTTGCTGGGAATACAACCACACACTTATTAATTTGGGGTAATTTTACCTTTTGCCTTTTGTACAAGAAACAATATTCATCAATTACTATGCGGATTTTCCGCCATTAGGGAAATTGTACTTGTTGGTTTTTGTACATCAAAAAATATTCCTCAATGAATGCAGTTTTACAAGGATTTTCCGCATAGCCAATCAACGTACAGGTACATATAACACTGACTACAGGTAGTCTTATAGGAATTTGGATAAACCCATAAACGTTTAGGTATCTGTTAAAGAGTTTGTTTTTAACAGTGAATCGTGGGTCTTCTTCAGTTTCTATCAAACATCGAGTTAATAAATACCAAAATGCGAAGGCCAAAAAACAGTATTTTTTTACACGTTTAATACAAACGAATCAAACGAAATAGTGTGTAGTTCTAAGTTTGCGAACACAACATAATGGAAAGAATAATAGGATAAAATTGTTAGTGATCCGGCAGTCGGAACACTACGATTTTTAGTGCTCCGTAGCCGAACACTACGATTTTTATTGTTCCATTGTTTCGATTTTTAGAGATCCGGCAGTCAGAACACTAAAGTTTTTAGTTATCCGGCAGTTGGAACACTACGATTTTTAGTGATCCGGCGGTCGGAACACTACGATTTTTAGTGCTCCGTAGCCGAACACTACGATTTTTATTGTTCCATTGTTTCGATTTTTAGAGATCCGGCAGTCAGAACACTAAAGTTTTTAGTGATCCGGCAGTCGGAACACTACGATTTTAAGTGCTCCGCAGACGAACACTACGATTTTTATTGTTCCATTGTTTCGATTTTTAGAGATTCGGCAGTCGGAACACTAAAATTTTTAGTGATCCGGCAGTCGGAACACTACGATTTTAAGTGCTCCGCAGACGAACACTACGATTTTTATTGTTCCATTATTTCGATTTTTAGAGATTCGGCAGTAGGAACACTAAAATTTTTAGTGATCCGGCAGTCGGAACACTAAGATTTTTAGTGATCCGGCAGTCGGAACACTACGATTTTTAGTGCTCCGCAGCCGAACACTACGATTTTTATTGATCCATTGTCCACAAATCTAATCAGGCATTTTTCACGTGTTCTATTACATTTTATTTCTTAATTTGTATTTATTAAAAAAAATTATAAAATATTTAATTTTTCTCACAAATCATAATAAACTCATGTATCCACAGTCAGGACACTACAATTTGTAGTGCGCCATTGTACAACAACCGAATCAATGTTTTTCATATTTTCTACTTAATTTCCCAACGTTATTAATTAATATGTATACATACATGGATTTAAGAGGTGTATCTGAGTTTTTATGTCTTAATTTGTACTTATCTCAAAAATTATAAATATTTAATTTTCCTCGCAAATCATAATAAACTCGTGTGTGGTACATTATCATTACGTTTTTTTAGTGTTCCGACATGTGGTACACAACGATTTTTTAGTGCTCCGACTGCGGAGCACTACGATTTTTAGTGTTCCGACTGCGGAGCACTACGATTTTTAGTGCTCCGACTGCGGAGCACTACGATTTTTAGTGTTCCGACTGCGGTACCCAACGTTTTTAGTGTACCAAAATGTGGTACACTACGTTTATCGTTGTGCTCCGGAACAGTATCACTAAAATATTTTTTAGTGTTTGTGTTCCGGAACACTAACGCTAAAAATATTTTAGTGATACTGTACTCGGAGCGGTACACTATGTCAGTGTACTGTTTATTTTCGAACTCTGATTTCGACCAAGAGGAACTGATAGCCATTTTTGATGTCTTTAGCTTATTTTTTAAATGTGCAGTAAATGATAAATTGTAAGTTAATTCGACTCTTAAGTACGTATATTTATTGACAACTTCATATCTTGATTTTCATAAAACCATTTCAAATTTGATCCAATTTGATTGCCTTTGGATTTAGATAAACTTTTAGACCCCATTTTAGGCAATATGTCAGTAAATCATCTATCATTAATTGCAAACCTCTGGGTGTTTCAGAGAGCATAACAATGTCGTCAGCGTACAGTAGAACTTTGACGATAGTATCAGCTAAATCAATCCCACCGGGTAATTCATTCGGCAAATCATTGAGATATAGCGAAAATAATGTAGGACTTAGAATGCAGCCTTGCTTAACACCAGGGCTAACTATACATGTATTGGATAATGTAAAACCGTCCCTTATAGCAAGTATTTCCAAAACCATTTCAGCCATCAGCGACCCGCATATTAAATTTCAAAATTTATAAGTATCTCAAAAAAAAATTATATTATCTTTTTGCAATAAAAACATTTCAAAAATTCCTGCTAATTTCTGTACACAATAACAAATTACATCAAAATTCTCTAAATTTAGTAATTTTCATAGTACTCATTTCCAAAACCATCTCCTTATCTTACCCCACATACCAACATTTACTCTAAGAACAAATTTTAGAATTACACCTCTGTTCCTACACCTGATTCAAAAGAACGTAAGCGGTCTATATGGTTTATGTTATTTTCGTCAATTAATGTTACGTATACGAATTTTCAATACTTCCTCAATCCTATACTACAAAAGTAATCTTAATTCCAAATTTGAAGACTCCAGCTGTATTCGTTTACCCAAATTTAACTATACCATATTTAGTACCATTCGTACTTTTCGTACCCATAAGTACGAATTTCCAAAACTTCGTCAATCCTGCACTCCAACAGTAATTTTAATTCCAAATTTCACGATTCCAGCTCTATTCGTCCATCCAAATATAAGTTGTACCAAATTTAGTACCATATAGTACTTTTCGTACGCGTAAGTACGAATTCTGCAAATCTACCTCAGTGAAAGTGGAAGTGGAAAAAAATTGCTCGTACCGGCAATTCTTTTTATATTTTTCGTATTTGACATTATTTTCATTGTTTTGAAAACAAAACTTGTCGGAACAGTATTGCCTTTTATAAACGCAAGAGGCAAGTTTAAAAAGTAACCAGAAAAATTGCAGCAAGTAAACTCGCCTAATGCAAATCGGTACTAAGTTTCATATTTCAGGATTCTAGTTCTATCAGTTCACCCGAATCCAAGTTTTACTAAATTTTACCATTTAGTACTTTTCGTACACATAAGTACGACTTCCCAAAACTACCTCCATATCTGAATCCTACACTTCAACAGTAATCTCAATTCCAAATTTTAGTTTTTCAGCTCTATCCGTTCACCCAAATCCAATTTGTACCAAGTTTAGTACCATCAAGTACTTTTCGTACCCATAATTACGAATTTCCAAAACTACCTCAATACTACAATTCAACAGTAATCCTGATTCAAATTTCAGGTTTCCAGCTCTATTCGTTCATCCAAATCCAACTTGTACTAAATTTAGTACGATTTGGTACTTTTCGTACATATAAGTACGAATTTATCAACACCACTTCCCAATCTTGATTGGGCTATATCAGTTAAAAATGCACAAATGATACAAAATTTAGTACTTTGCGTACACTTATAGTTCCAAAATTCTAGCTCTTCCAGTTTGCCTAATACGATGTGTACCATATTTAGTACATTTTAGTACTTTTCGTACCCTTCTAGTTCGAATTTCCAAAAAAAAAACAGTCTTATCTCACCCCTTTGGCCTAAAAGGATGGCTAGCAGATTTGGCGGTTTGTGTTCTTTTGATGTCGCTGCCGGCAAATTATAGGTTTATGAGGAACAAATGCAATTTCTCTTCATGGCTATTGGGTTGGACGATGATAAAGCGAAAAAGCTATCATTTTGTTATCATGCGGAACAGAAACATATGCTCTGCTCAAGTCTATTGCGACATCAGAAAATATCACGGATGATTCTTTTACATTCGACAAAACAATATCTCTACTTAGGAAACATTTGTGTTCACACGCAAATATAATTCAGTGTTTTCAATTTTATAGGACAGACCAACAAGAAGAAGAATCAATTCCAGAGTATGTAGTAAATTAGGTCAACAATGCGATTTCAAAGACATAGATGAAATGCTAAGAGACAGATTGGTTTGTGGACTGAGAAACACGAATTTGCAGAAAAGGTTGCTAGCTAACGTAAAGTTAACGTTGGAAGTAGCAGAGAATGAAGCAATTGCTAATGAAGAGGCACAAACAAGAATAGAATGGGTAATAGAAAGGCGAAGAAAGAAGATGAGATGAAAAAGTGTTTTAGATGTAATGTTAATCACTCAGCTGATACTTGCCGTTTTTAAAACGTACAGTGTTTTTGCGGTAAGAAACAGGGGCACATAGAGAGAGCGTGCATAACCAAAACAAAAAAGAAGAAAACACAGCATTATCAAAAATATCAACGTTCGAGTGTGAATCAAGTTTCAGATCAGAAAGGGGGAAATAAAGAGTAGGTTTTGTCGGTATCGAGTCAGAGCACATCTTCGTTTATGAGAGAAATAAACATATACGATCGACCTGTAAAGATTGAAATTGATTCAGGTGCCAGTCATTCTATCATGAGTCAGAGGAGATTTGTTGACAATTTTTGGGAAGATTTGAAAAGAGCGATATCGATTTGCGAACGTGGGGAAACGACAAAAAGCTTTTAATTGTTCGAAAGGTGTTGGTTCCAGTTAGCACTGCTGAATTTAATGGTAAATTGTGGTTGTTTATAGTATCAAGTGATGACCCATCACTGATAAGAAGGAATTGGTTTCAAGATTTGGGAAAACAAATTGTAAGCAGTTGCAGTGTTTCAGAACGCCAATTCCAGTGTTTCAGAATTTGGATAGTGTGTTTGATGAGAGTCTTGGGGACTACAAAGGAGAGAATGTTAAACTCCACGTAAAGGAAGTAGGTAAGCCAAGGTTATATAGATTCCGACCGGTGCCATTTGCATTAAAATCTAAGATAGAAGTGGCTTCACAACAAATGACAGATGACAAAATAATTCGACAAATAAAGTATAGCCAATGGCCAACACCCATCGTTCCATTGGTGAAACAGGATGGCAGTATTAGGATATGTGGAGATTACAAATGCACCGTTAATCAGATTTTGTGTAATGAAACATATCCAGTCCCAACAAACACAGAAGTCTTTGCAAACATTATCCAACTGTAAGTGGTTTTCAAGGCTAGATTTGGATAGAGCGTACACCAATGGCGTAGCCAGGATCAAATGTAGGGGGGGGGGGGGGCAACTTTTTTTTTTTTTGTTTTTTGGTGATGTGTATAGTTTGTACATACAAAATTTTAAACCCTTTATTTAGGTACATACCTAATGAAAAACAAGTAAAAAGCTTCCACCATAAAATATTCTGAATTTATGTGGAATATTTAGCTTTCTTTCCGTTATGAAAGTTCTGTTGGCCACGATTTTAGGTGAATTGCGTAAACCAATTACTTGAAATTTGGCGGTATCGTTGTTTAGGGGTATACCAAAACGAGGACCTATGTCGGCAACTACGAACGCTTAATGCTAAATTGCACCCAATTTAGAGAGAAAATGTAAATAAAAATTTAGAATGGGAGGTACCCGAAGAACTGGATTTATATGGACTATATCCGATTTGCAAATTTTGGACCAAATCGATTGCTCCCTTCGAGAGTTTTCGTTCACATGGCATTGGATGCACATCCTCTTGTGGTTCGAACATAGTAATTTCTTAACAGATACATATCAAGCTTTTTGTAGAAAATTAACTTATGTTGAAACTGAGGTATGGGGTATTGTAACTCGCGATCCGCTTTACTATACCATAACTTTTGACAGCATTTTGGTAAAATAAACTGTTTTAGCCCGATTCACCGAGGGGTTTCTTAAAATAATAATTTGAGCGGAGGCTGTGGTCGTATTAATGTAAAAAAATCGGAAAAAATCGTTGAAACAAACGAGTTTTATTATGTTATTTTCCAATTAGTGGTTTTAGAACACAATGTAGAGCTAAATGCTCAAAGGAGAAGTTAAAGAGTACACTTCAGAGTTGAAGTTTGTAATGTATGATCTTTTAATATATCCACTGTATCTACCTCAAACGGATGCTGACATTTTGAAACCTGAAAAATGGGGTTTTTTGAATTTTTTCTCTAATCGGGATGCGCAGCTGGATTTCCTAAAAGCTTATTATATGATTGTAGTACTCGCGATTTCGCATTTTTTAATGTATAACATGAGGGTGTAGCCCTCACAGGATCACAGTAATCTGCGCCCAAACACGAAATTTTTGTGCGTAAATTTTTCTCAAAAACCTATTTTTTTGGTTTAAAATTTACAAACGTCATTCGATTTTCGTGGAAACCCCCGTAAATTTAGTTTTTTTACGTTCTGAATCTAACAAGCCACGATGAGTAAAAATCCACTCACTAGATGGGCAGATATGATACCCCTCAAATTTCGAAAATTTGCAAAAAATTATTTTGAAAATATCGCATATTAAAACGCGTTTTGGATGTGTCAGTTCTACTTAAATAAGTAGATCGATACGCGTGTTTAAACTGCGCGAAAACAGATATTTAAAAACTCTCGTAAATCCAAAGATATAATAGATTTTTTCTAAAAATTGAGTGCGATGCTACGTCAACGTTTCTTGATGGATCGCATTGAAACGGCATAGAATGATGTTCTTTTTAATGGGTATTATTGAAATCGGATGCGCATAAAATGTAAATGAACTTCGCGGAAATTATGACCATTTTACTGTATTTTGCACCCTAATATGCAGCAGATGCTACATCGTGGCCGCCAAATAGAATTTGATAAATTGTACATCAAATAAAAGGGATTGATTCGCTGTGTTGGAAAATCGGATGCGCATCATGTCATTTTCATAATTATATGCGTCTCAAATGTTGTGATATTCAATATAACATTATTTTAACGTTATGCCACAATTGGAATTACTTGTGATTTACTATAAGGTTCTAATAATATTAGCCAATAGGAAAACTATAAGCGAAAAATTTGTTACAACGGAATATCATCATTATTGCGTAAAATTTTGGCGAAATTGCCCAAGGACTCAAACATTTTTTCTACAACTTTTCCTATAAAACCATAAAAAAATAAAATTAGAATAATATCATTTTAATTTTTTCGTAATATTTTCTTCGTATTTTTGCAAATAACATGAATACTATAGCTCCAACCTTCACAACTTCGGTGTTATTTTTTGCCTCAAAATGTCTGGATGCTGTAATAATTTTTTTTATATATTTTTCGTAAGTATGAGCGCTATTGTTTCAAAAATATGATGTAAATACGTGAAATTATATATCAAATTTGATTTTTCGCGAATCCATTGAGACTTTGCGATTATTTTTTGCATCATCGCAAAGGTTACGAATTCAGTTAACGATAATAAGATATAACTGCTAACTATATTAAGCCGCGATTTTTTTAGAATTTTTTCTAATTATCATAATTAAAACGGTCATATCTTTTGCGCGCAACGATCAAAGTTAGTAACGAAAACAGATTTGGAATGCTGATTTTTTTCTTAATCTATGTACCAAAAATCAATGATGTAGTATTAAAAATTTTTTTTTTTGATTTTTTTGAAATGGAAAAGAGAATTTTAGACATTTTTCCTGATATAGCATACCAAGAATATGTTAATAATATGTAACTTAACGTACACACGAAATCGGTTAAAACGACATTATTTATAACGTAATGTCATTATCCAAAAGACGACCAAAACACCATAAGAATGCATGATGTCTCTGTTTATCTGTTTAACCCATTTCGTCGCAATTAATGTTCGATTTTTCGAACAGTAAAAAAATTTTATGGATGAAAAAGGTAAAATTTTAAACAACTTTTAGTATGTATACGAGTATTAAGTTTTCTCTGTCAGCAAATAAAAAAATTCTTCCCTTAAAAACTTCTCCTCCTCCTCGATGGTAGGGGTGCATTTTCGAAGCCTATAATTTTGGATACTATTTAAAATTAATTTTAAAAAATTAAAAAAAAACATGAAATTTAAAAAGTAATCATGGTGAATTATTGGCAATACACAAAACCGTAGCACAAAACATAAAGAAGATGATTTAGATGCACAAGCAGGACTTTACATACATATGTGCAAAGTTGACTGTTCGAAATTGTCATAAATGTCAGTGGCTATATCAAAACGTGGAAATGTATGAACAAATTAGGGGGAAGAGTTATTATAGCCCCATAGAAGACTAAATATTAAATTTCAGCCATTTCTGTAGGATAGCCGTAATATCCTAAACTATCCTGAAAACCCATAAAATCGGGAGGTACCGTTCTAGTTTGGCTACATAAAACATGAACCAGTGCTCACAAATTTCTGGATAAAAGTTTAGTAGGCCCAAAGAAGACTAAATATGTATTAAATTACACCCCTCATAGAACGGGCGGTACCGTTACCGGTAATCCAAAACGTGAACCAGCACTGACACATTTCCGGGGGAAAGTTTTGTAAGCCCAAAGAAGACTCTATACTACACTTTAATCATTTTTTCGTTCACTCTGGTCCATACTTTGCACATCGTAATATTTCTAAGCGACATAGATCGTCCAAACATACTTTACATTTTGACATCACAAACAATTAAGAGGCGGTCTCACTTGTATTGAAAGGAGTGCCAAAAATAGTTCTAATCGAGCTACCGCCTCGAAATTTTAAACATAGTTTTACAACGAGGCAAGATGATAGAAAAAAATTTCAGTGGATGTAGGTCCACATTTAGGTATAGCCTTTTTATAAAGGTAATGCCTGATTTTTGGTATTTTCATGAATTTAGACACAGTTTCCAATTGATTTGGTTGAAATTTCGCATTTTGAGTTCTCAGTGAACAAAATACATCCTCGCAAAAATGTTCAATATAGGTCCACGTTTAGGTATAGCCCCCATATAAAGGTGTATTTTTAAAAAAAACACGGAGTCTCCCAAATACTCCCAACATTAGTAAAACTCAACATAAATTTATAGTACTGATTTTAAAAGTACCAGAAAAATTATTTACAAAGAATTTATTTTTAAGGAAGTTAGAAACTATGTATGAATATCTTTTTACGTAAAAACATTGTCAATGCTATCAACTATAAGTTTAAATCTGGAAATTGTACATTTACCTCTTTATTTTTTTATAATTTCACTAAAAAGCTGCGAATGCTATTCAATTTTCGACTTTACCTGACATATTACCGTTGTAAATTGGCAAAAATTGTACTGGATATTAACAATTTGATGTGTTTAGGTAATATTTATTTCAATCGGAATCAAATTTGTTGCCATAAATTTTTGATTTTTGTCCACGGGCGGAACCACAGTGCGATATGGCCCTCTTCGAACATAAACTAATTTTGGACCGATATAATAAAAACTTCTTTAACAAATTTTTAATTTTGATAGACTATATCAGTCAATCTATACTATATCGACTCAGAATTTTTTCCTGATAACAAATATGATGGAAGGTATAAAAATTGCATAATAATAATAATTGTTCCACAAACATCCCAGAAGGGACAAGGGAGACTTCTCTCATATCAATGAGTGCACCCCGATTAATATTAGCTCAATGATATGGGACCTACGGTTTATCGCCGAGTTCGAACGGCATGTCTAAGACACCACTTGTAGAGAAGTTTTAAATTAAAAAATTGCATATTTCATGTATTTTTCAACAGAATTCAAAGTTTACTTACAAATAATAAATTATGTTTGGTATCTTCTAAGCAGCTTAGAGCAGGAGGAAAAGCATTTTCCTATTTTTAATGCGTTTTTACACTTCTATGACTATAACCCAAACATTTGTTAACCGCTTTTAAAAAAATATAGCTTATTCGAAAGATATTAGTCGTCCATTTGCCGTTATTAAATTAAAAAACAGTTTTTTTATACACGCCGTTCGGACTCGGCGATAAACTGTAGGTCCCATATCAATGAGCTAATATGAATCGGGGTGCACTCATTGATATGAGAGAAGTCTCCATTGTCCCGTATGGGATGTTTGTGGAATAATTATATATATATATATATATATAAGGGATTAATTCAAATAATCAGGTGGTTTACTTGGACGATATTTTGATTGGGAGATCGACGATGGAGGAAATGTGGCACAAACGAAAGAGACACTTCAACGCATACAATATGCAGGCTTCAAATTAAAGAAAACAAAATGTGTATTTGCTGTGCCAGGAATAACATTTTTAGGATTTATAATAAACCAGAAAGGAGTCAAGCCAACATTAGAGAAAATAAGAGCAGTGTCCGATGCACCGGAGCCTACCATCAAACAACAACTTCAAGCGTTTTTAGGATTTCTAAATTTTTATGATCGATTTTTCCAGAACAAGGCAGATTTATTAGAACCATTATACAGGCTGTTAAAGAAAGATGTTTGTTTTAAATGGGGCAGTGAGCAGAGATCCAGCTTTAATTGAGCAAAGGAGATTTTAAAATCTGAACAGGTATTAGTACACTATTTACCAGAATTACCTTTGATACCCATATGACGTCGGGCCCGTTCTCCCTCATGTGATGCCAGATGGAAGAGAGACACAAGAGACAAATTATTCACAGCTTGACAAAGAGGCACTTTCTATTATTCTTGGAATAAAGATATTTTATCAGTATTTGTGTTGCCGGAAATTTACATAAACCATTGCTGGGACTTTTGAATCCTGCTAAACCAACACCACAGCATATTTCGCCCAGATTATTACGATGGTCGTTAATGATGGGAGCATACCAATACGAAATTAAGTACAGAGAAGAAATGAATAATCAAAACGCAGATGCTCTTAGTAGATTGCCACTGGTGAGCGATACAAGTGTTCCGCAGAATTATAACATTTTATAGTGTACAGAGGGTGAGGAAAAATTTTTAATAACAGCGAAGGAGATAGCGAATGCAACCAGTACTGATCCAAATATGTCAAAAGTAATGTGGCATATTCAAAGGAAGTACGATAATTTGTTGGCAGATTGTGGGGATGTAGAGTAATTATTCCACATAAACTGCGTGCCAGGATGTTAGAAAAGCTCCATGGAATAGATCAAGGTATGACAGCAATGAAAGCAATAGCTCGTAGTTATTTTTGGCCAAAGAATTGGCCAGAAACACAGAAGCCTTGGTCCAGATTACACCTTGATTACGCAGGATCATTTTTGGGAACGAATTTTTTGATTGTGTTAGATTTCACTCAAAATGGGTGGAAGTAAAGATGACTACTTCTATGACATCGAATAAAACGATTGACATCATTTTGCGCGATATAGTTTCTAAACATGGCATACAGTGGTGACAGGAAAATGGCAGAAATTTTGTTTCGGAGGAATTTAAAGGGAAATGGCATTTACCATATAAGGACAGCACCATACCACCCTTCTTCGAACGTATGAGCTATCCAACATACTTTTACGACTTCGCACAACACCAAATAGCAGCAGCAATATTACTCCGTTCGAAATGCTAATGGGGAGGAAGATAAAAACCTTGATGGATCACATACATCCAGTCAGTTCAAAATCAATAAGGGAAAATACACCAAAAAAGCCAGTTAGGAAGTGATTAGGTGATTACGTTTGGTAGGCAGCAAGTAGGAACACTCGACGAGCGAGATAAAATATAGTTCCTGATTGTTTGCCATCAGATGACACATCCGCAATAGTATGATACGGCGACAACGAGTCAAGAAGCCGTGCCTACATCAAACCGCAATCGCCCAGTACGTCAAAGTAAAGCTCCTCAGAGATGGTCACTACTTGATGGGGGAGGAACTGTAGTGTAGTGTAAAAGAGCCTAGCACCTAAAATTGCAACATTGCATAAAAGTCAACACATCTGAAGTTAAATTAAATAAAACTTGAATTTTATATATGGCATAATAATATTACAACTGATGCAATAACCAACGGACGACATTAAATTTTTATTTTCATTTGCTCAAAGAGTGTCACATCTAAAAAATGCAATTTCGAGAAAAATGAGTTCTAAAGGCCTGCGTACATAAGCTGCTCTGCCTGATTGCCTTGCTTTCCTGCTTCATTTTTGACATGATAAAAATAAAAGAATAAAGAAGGCCGAGGAAATTTCGAACTGGGTTGCCCTTTTCTTTTTTATTCTTTTATCAGAAGTAAGCACGGTAAGCAGGCAAGGCAGCTTATGTACGCAGGCCTTAAGTTGCGGTTCGAAATTTAACTTTCTAACTTAAAAAGATTATTGCACAAAAATAAAATAACCATCATTCGTAAAGAACTAGCCAGATACATATCAGTGCTAAATTTTTGTGCAAGATCAAGCATGATTTGAAAGGTTGATTTATGCTAAACTCTCTGTAATGGCTATATTTTTTCACATGTATGACATCAGCTGGTCTGTATATTAGAATACCCAAAGTGACAACATATGGTGTAATGAACACGAAGGGAATTTCGTATCGAATGCAAATTTTAAATGATTCATAGGCATTCTGAGATTTGGTAGGAGTTAGAACATCGGGAGCCTTTGGGAAGTCTAGCTTTAGTCGGGTGGGGGGTTCGTGTTCTTCTCTGACCAATCCATTATACGATTATTATAGACTCCCTAATTTAAGAAAAAAAAAATGGACCAATGGAAATATATTACATATTAAACTCAAAGATGCCCCGCTATGTCGAAAAAAAACCAAGATTTTAAAATGTATATCTGACATTAGTCGATGCCTAGAATTGGTGTACTCTATGATGTCATTAAGAGCATCTGCCTCCATACCCTCACCTACCTTCTGACTTACTGGCATTATAATATTTTATGTAGGAACCCTAATGTTGTTGAAGGCAACCCTATTGATGATGGCAACCCGGCAACTACCAATATCCTAAAGTGAAAAACGAATGCCATGTTGAGAAAAACAATGGCTCAAAATTTCCCCAGCCGTTATTTATTGTGTGTTTATATTGTCTATGTATTTGTTAACAAACTTGGTATAAAAGGCCCATCATACTTACTTTCTTTCCAATTGTAATACCAAGTAAAAAACATGTAAGTCAAAGTCAGATTTTTAAATTTATTATTTGTGTAAAACTTTCTGATAAATTTAAAAGTGTTAATAATTTTATTTATTTTTAAATTTATTTGTGTTAGTGAATAAGCAAAAGACAACCGACAAGCCAACAATTGTATCCGTTGTGCCGTTTAAACTTACCGCCATTAAAAGCAAATATAAATACAACCAGCCGATAATTTTATATTACAAGCAAACAGACTTGTGTTGTTACTCTGAAAGGAAATAAGAAGGAAGTCGACGTTTATTCATTTTGGTTTACAGATTTGGAAAGCAACATCACTTTATTCAATGTTCTACAAGTTTTTTAAACGTCAAAGCCGAATTTGTTGAAAGTTTATGTGAATTTTTGTATGTGTGTATGTTTTTATGTTGAACAACAGTAGCCGGACGGACAGACATTTGTGCCATTTTATTGCAAACAATTGTGTCAAGCCAATATTTTGCAGTAAAATATCATCATATTGATATAATTTGCCTTACCTTGTGATATTGCCAGTATTTTTCTTTCATGTCAGATCAAGAAGAACAAGCAGCCGAAGCACCCAAGGAATTCCACCAGCCCGTTTTGATCCAGAGACTTACGACATGTCCGTCGCTCATTCGCCAAAATCAAATACGCCGTCTCGCAGCCAACAAAACGAACCTGAAAATACACTTTCGGTCAGTATGTCTTCCGCTAATAAAGCCAATCAGCCTCCTCTTCGACAACAAAAAATGCCACTAATTCGCCAGCCACAACCTCAAAATCCTCAAATGAACTTGCAGATTTTAAAAAACAAATTAAAATGCAGATAAATGCGATACAAAAACAAATGCAGACACAATTCCTTAATAATTCTCAGATGCAAGCACAATTCTTGGAAGCAGCCACGCAAATGCAGTCACAATTAGCCAGAAAAATATCCACTTTACAGTCACAGCCTACATTGCGTTCGTTACAACAACAGTCACAAATATTGCACAATCAAGCACAAACTATACAGCCACAATTTAATATGCCACAAACTATACCACCACAACAAGTATGTCAACAACAGCCATTGTCACAACCTGTGAAACAACCATCACAAACACAAAGTCACCATCCACTGCGGCCATTGTCCATAACCTCAGAAATGTCCGTCCGAAGTTCCACTTCTCACTGCTCAACATCAATTCCACACAAAAAGATATACCCACTGCCAATTTTTACGGGTTTGCCAGAGGAATGGTTCACTTTTTTTGAATCTTTTGAAACAACCACCGCCGAATTTGGATATTCTAACCTCCACAACATAATGAGATTGAGAGATGCCTTGAAAGGTCGGGCCAGAGAAACCGTAGAGTCACTGCTAGGAAATTCTGCCAATGTTGACGCCATTTTGGAATTACTGCAGGAGACATTTGGTCGACCAGAACAATTAATCCGAAGTCAGATAGAAAAAGTGAGAGCCATCCCTCCTGTTCATAATGATAATTTGGATGCACTCGTCAATTATGCAAATAAAATTTCAAATATGGCTACATTTTTGCAAAATGCCAAGGGAAAGCATCATCTATCCAATCCGTCACTCCTTAGCGAATTGTTGTCGAAGTTGTCCACCAACAGACAGATGCAGTGAGCTGAAAAGTGCATAACTCTCGAACAACCAGCCACAATAGTCGATTTTTCCAAATGGTTGTCGACACTTCGTCGTTTGGCCAATATGGTTCATGACACTCAGCCAATATCATCCAATCGTCGCCATTTTCCAACTATAGCACTACCATCAGGTCGCAAGTATGCATGTGTAGGAGTTGCTTCAAATCACCAATGTTCCATTTGTTTGGGTGACTGGTTTAATAATAAAAATTGTCCATCTTTCTTGCAGATGTCCGTTGAAGACAGATGGAACAAAATAAAACAACTTAAAACTTGTTTCTGTTGCTTGAGAAGAGGCCACCAAGTTAAAACATGCAACATGAAACGCCGTTGTGGCATAAACGATTGTCCAAAACCACATCACACACCCGCGATGCCAACAGGTTGCACCACAACAACAAATAATTTGCCATAAAATGATCAAAATGCAATTGGAACACAACAAACACTACCCGAAAGCAGAAATTGCCATGCAACATGCGATACCGAAAACGTTTTGTTCCAACTATTGCCCGTCACGTTGTATGGAAAACACAAAAACATCACCGTATATGCCTTTGTTCACGATGGAGCAAATGTATCCATGCTGCACACCGACGTCGCCCGTGAATTATATTTGCATGGAGAAGACGAATATTTAGAGCTCCAGTGGCTAAATAATCACCGCACTTCACAAAAAACGAAAAAAATTCGCGTCACACTTAGTGGTACTGGCCGTCAAAACAAAAAATTTACAATTTCTTATATTTATTTATCAGCTGATAAGTCATTGCCGGTGCAGAGTTGCCACATGGTTCACATTTTAAAATCCCAGAAATACCAGGAAATCGAACAAATCCCAATTGGTGATTATTCCAACGTTCGCTCAATGATGATTTTGAGTCTTCAACATGCCTTTTTGACAGTGCTATTAGAAACTCCTCGCCTTTTAAGTGAATTTGGCCCAATTGTGACATTAAACAGATTGGGAGCAATAATTTATGGACCGATTCCAGGTGATGTAAAAATTATGCTAAACGTGCATTACATTTCCACAGATGTTCCAGATCCGAAAATGCTATTCTGGAAGAAATGAACAGTATGATGCGCAACTATTTTGATACCGAAACATTGGGAGTCAAAATCAATAAAAAGCCATTGATGTCAGATGAAGATAAAAGAGCATTGGATATATTGGAATGTGAAACGAAGCGGATTGATGGTCGTTATGAATGTCCTTTACTGTGGAAGAAAGACGTTCCGCCACTACCAGGTTCATATAACATGGCACTAAATCGATTATACAGTGTTGAACGAAAGATGCAAAGAGAAGTGGGCTATGTAGATGAATATAAATCTAAAATCGAACATTATTTGAAGCATGGTTATTGCCGTAAAATTTCAACGGATGATGCTGATGATTTAAATGATCGTAAATTTTACATTCCACATTTCGGAGTAAAAAACTTTAACAAAAAAGGAATACGTCTAGTCATTGATGCCGCGGCCGAAGTTAATGGAATTTCCTTAAACAAATGTCTTTTGTCTGGTCCAGACATAATTAATCCACTAATCACTATACTTTTTAAATTTAGAGAAGGTCCGATTGCAGTTTGTGCCGATATACAGGAAATGTTCCACCAAATTGCTGTGAAGAAAACCGACCAAAATTGCCAAAGATTTGTATGGAGTGATGCCAATAAGCCGGTGGAAATCTATGTGATGGAGCGACTGATATTTGGAGCCACCTGTTCCCCCCCCCCCCACAATAGCCCAGTTTGTAAAGAATTTAAATGCAAAACAATTTTTGGATGACAGTCCGAGAGCCGTACATGGAGTCATTGATCGACACTACGTCGATTGTTTCAACACCGAGGAACAAGCAATAAGCACTTTAACCGATGTCATAAAAATTCATAAACTGGCCGCTTTCAATTTACATGGGGTAAAATCCAATTCCCACTACATTACAAAACAATATGGCAATCCCACTGACAATGAAGAACCATGTGGCAATACATTTTTGCATGATGGAGTGGAACGGGTACTCGGTATTCAATGGGTACCAAAAACAGATGTTTTTTGTTTTGATATAAATGTAAACAAAGTGGACGGACAAATATTAAAATGTGAAAAAGTGCCAACCAAACGGGAGATGTTGTCCTTAAATATCATTTATGACCCGTTTGGTTTTATTAGTGATTTCATGGTGACCACAAAAATTATTATGCAGAGTGTGTAGAACTGTGTAATCAATTGGGACGACGAGTTGCCGGAGGAAATATATCGCAAGTGGAAAGTGTGGCTAGAACAATTGCCAAACATTAAGAAATTTAAAGTGCCACGATATTATGTTCCGAATTTTAATACAAATGTGGTAGAATTGCACATATTTACAGATGCAAGTGAAGATGCTATGGCTGCAGTCGGGTATTGGCGTGTGGTAAATAATATAAATAATGACATTTACGTGGTTTTTGTTATGGGTAAGACTAGTTGTGCCCCAACGCGTTATCACACAATCCCAAAGTTGGAATTGCATGCTGCTGTGATGTGAATACGGTTAAAGGAATCAATTGTGAAAAATCATTTAAAAGATATTAATGCTATCTATTTTTGGACAGATTCCTCAAAAGTAGTGCAGTGGATTAGATATGACCACAGGATTTACAAACAGTTTGTGGCAAACCGAGTGGCAGAAATTTTAGATGGCAGTGAAATCATGCAGTGGAGATGGTGTCCCGGTGCAGACAACCCAGCTGATGAAGGGACACAAATGAAACTGTCTAAGCCGTATAATCCTGAAGGTAGGTGAAAAAATGGACCTGATTTTTTGAGGAGAGGTGAGGAGCATTGGCCAGTGGAGACATTAAGAGTTAATATTGCTGACCGAGTTGAATCCGAGCTGCGTTCCCGATACAAAGTGATGGTGGCAAGGCAAGTAATTTCTATTATACCTAATATAAAACGTTTTTCCAAGTATAATAGATTCAAGAGGACTATGTCGTGGGTGCTTCGGTATGCGAAGAATTTACTGCGCAAAACTAAAGGCCAAGAGAAGATATGTGGTGATCTGGCTGTCGAGGAAGTAGAAGAAGGTGAGAAGTATCTCTGCCGAAAAATACAAGAAAAAGCTTTTGGGGATGATTTGTCGGCACTTACCATAAATGGCAGAATATCCACAGACAGCAAAATTAAGATGCTTAATCCCTTTGTCGATGGAGATGGACTACTGAGAGTGTCGGGTAGAATCGAAAATGCCTCTGTCCTTTCCTTGGAGACTAGACGACCCATAATTTTGCAAAGAATCATCCCTTCACCAATCTTATGGTTAAATGGCACCACGAGCGTCTCCGTCACATAAACTTCAACACACTTCGTCAACTGTTCAAAAGTGTTCAAGCTGTGGATATTGTAAAATCATTCGTGCCAAACCACGACAGCCACAGATGGCACCATTACCTGTGAAACGTGTAACGCCTTATGTCAGGGCGTTTACCTATACCGGCTTGGACTATTTTGGTCCTGTTAATGTTACCATTCGGCGTCAAAGAGAAAAAAGATGGGTAGCACTTTTCACTTGCTTGACAGTAAGAGCAGTTCACTTGGAAATTGCTACCGACCTCTCAAGCGATGCCTGCCTGATGTGCATAAGAAACTTTGTTAACCGAAGAGGTGTTCCAGTGACTATAAGAAGCGACAATGGGACAAATTTGGTCGGCATCGCCAAGGAACTCCAAGGTACCGAAATTTTTTTTTCACAATAATGATTCTTTTCATTCGAAGGTGACGGCTCTTGGAATTAAGTTGATGTTCAACACACCAAGCAACCCTAGTGAAAGTGGTATCTGTGAGCGCCTAGTCCAGTCAGTGAAGAAAGCCTTGTATGCTATGTTAAAGGAACAGGCGCCTAAATTGGTGGCTTTCCGTTCCATTTTAATTGAAGCTGAAAACATGGTTAACTCTAGGCCATTAACCCATCTTCCATTTGGATGTCCAAACCATTTCTTACTTGGATGTCCAAATTCAGAATTCAGTTCATACGCCAGCACCATTTGAGAAGAGGTTGATGTGTTTAAGGAAACAGTGGCGTGTGTTACAAAATATGAAGAATGGTTTTTGGAACCAATGGTTGCATGAGTAGTTGCGGGAGCTGACGCGTCGCACGAAGTGGTGCCTACCCTCACAACCAATCACAGTCGGCTGCCTAGTCTTTGTATGTGATCCCGATCTGCCAAGAAGTCAGTGGAAGAGAGGCAGGGTAATCCAGTTGTATGTGGGCAAAGATGGAGTGGCTCGATCAGCCGAAGTTCGAACCAGCACAGGCACATATAGACGACCAATATTCAAACTGGCTGTGCTAGATGTTGATGACAGAGGTGGTGAATCCTCCCCCATAGGGTCAGTTCACGGGGGTGGGGATGTTGTTGAAGGCAACCCTATTGATGATGGCAACCCTGCTGATGATGGCAACCCGGCTACTACCAATATCCTAAAGTGAAAAACGAATGTCATGTTGAGAAAAACAATGGCTCAGAATTTCCCCAGCCGTTATTTATTGTGTGTTTATATTGTCTATGTATTTGTTAACAAACTTGGTATAAAAGGCCCATCAGGAACATACTTACTTTCTTTCCAATTGTAATACCAAGTAAAAAACATGTAATGATGAATGATAAATTTAAAAGTGTTAATAATTTTATTTATTTTTAAGTTTATTTATGTTAGTGAATAAGCAAAAGACAACCAAAAGACAACCGACAAGCCAACAATTGAATCCTTTGTGCCGTTTAAACTTACCGCCATTAAAAGCCAATATAAATAAAACCAGCCGATATTTTTATATTACAAACAAAAAGCCTTGTGTTGTTACTCTGAAAGGAAATAAGAAGGAAGTCGACGTTTATTCATTTTGGTTTACAGATTTGGAAAGCAACACCTAATGTAATACACTCCTGCTCAACTAACCCATTATTTCACAAGAAGATGATTTGGTTGATAAGAAATTCATAATTGAATAGATATATTTATTCAAGACATAATTCAGATATGGAAAAGTAAACATTAAACAACAGAAGTTGACATTAATATTATAAATTTAAAGAGGCTTAATATAAATTATAAAACATATACTGAGAAATATAACAATATAGTATAACATTGCATAAACCTATTTTTCATTTCAATTATTGTTATTATTTTTTTAGGTTATCCAATTTATATATATTTAATGACATATCTATATTTTTCTGAATCAAACTGATTCTAAACATTAATATATAATAGTATAATGCTTCCCAATGACTACTTATTCATTACAAACCGCAATGGGTTAATCTTATTGTTATGAATGGATGCTAAACGTTTATAAAAATTAAAGGAATGGAAGGAACAGATTGCGATGGAATTTTACAAGAAGAAATACGATTTAGAGATTGTCCTCAATGAACGAGGAGAAGTTGCATTGTTGTTATTTATATATACAGAAAAAAATTTGGTTTTGGTACCCAAAGCGACCAAACGATGCAACTACTCTCGCATTGTGACCATTATCCAAAGACAAATATTAATATCAAAACAAAATGAAATAAAGATCAGTACGATAAGAGAAGAATTTTTGGTTTTGCTTACCCCTTACTCCATCATGTTGAAGGCCTCCATTCACGAACGATGTATGTGGGTGTGTTTCTCTGTTTTAATGGGAGATTGTAAAGCTAAATGATTTTGATCAATGAGTTGATTTTGTTTTCTTCCTGAAATTCCAATAACTTGCAAACTGTTTTACTCTACTGTGATGTCATAGAGAGTATTATGATTGTAGATACATAGGAAATGGGAAGTTATCCTACAGAATGAGTATGCTATGATTTTAAAATTTTAATGGTAATGGTCTATGACGTTTTTTGTTTCTTTATGAAAAAATGGTTAAATGGAACTATATTTTTTGTTAAAATTTTAAGGATTTTTTTTTAAATTATCTAAACATTAATAGATTTTTTTGTTTGGTTGAATGACTGAATTTTAGTGATTTCATTCATTAATTCTAATGGGTATTCGCATAGTGATATAAAATTTTAAAGTTCAAATTTGAAGAATTAAATGTGATTTAAGGGTATTGAGCAATTTTGTTGTTGTTTTTTTTTTGTAGGGAGTTTGTAATTACGATTAGATGTTCAAAATTTTAAACTCAGCTTTATGTGTCACCTATGATATTGAGGATGTTATGCCTTTGCAAATTTATGGAATTTCACCAGAAAGAAAAGTATATAGTTAAGTGTGAGTAACTTTAACTTATTGTATGTTACCATCGTTTGATTTTCTAAGGCGTTGTTGGTCAGGGGAAACGCTTCCAATTCATACCAGGGATGAAATGACTTCTATCTATACTTATATTGACTGGAGTCACTGTTGGTGCAAATAGACAGTTTATAAAGTTCTCCTAAGTTTATTTCACGCTGCAGATTTGGGAATGTTACGCATATGGAGAACGATCTGTTTGCTGCTGCTGTTCCTGATCAGTTTTATGTATACTGAGGAAGACCGTATATGTAGAATCTGGCTCTAGATTATGTTCTTCTGCTGACGTCAATTTCAATGAATTGGGGACGCAGAAACAAATATTCTGAAACCGGAGATGAAGTGGAATTTTTGAACAGAACCAAAATAAATGAAGATCAGTTGTCTCCTGGTGAGATTGTGCTGCATAATGTGATAATTTATAACATCCAAGAATTAAAGTGATGAGAAAATACCATTATAATACTTTTTATGAATAAAATAGCAATTTAGTGATATTTAGTGCAAAATAGTAGTGAGTAAAATCTGTTGTTGTTTGGGTAGAGTGAAATGATGAGTATGTTTTTACTCGAGGTACAATAAATAAGTGTATTCCAACCATAACATTTGCAGAAAATCCAGACAATCAATCACCAATTAATTTCGGAAAGAAAACAATGGGTGTCTATATTGTAGCCTTAAGAAATGACCCAAGCATTGGTGTAGTATATACGAGCCCTAACCACTATTAATTCGTACACAGAGCATATTTCAACAATGTGTTATTAAAGTATGTATATTAGGGCGACCCATAAAAAACAAAATATTTTTATTTTGGAGCTCCTACCTCCTAAATTTGTTTCGATTTGATCCAAAAACCTTATATATGAAATTTTACGGAAATTGGTTAACGTTAACCCGTATCTACCGAGCGATCTTTGTTTCCATAGTAATTTGTATGGGGTCAAAGGTGCATTTTCACGAAAATTCTCTAAAGGCCGAAATTATTGTCCAATCGATGAAAAAACTTTAGCAGTTCATTATTGGGGCTAAAAAATTATCTCTACAAAAATTTATGACGATCGGTTAACGATAACCCGTGCTCTCTGGCCGCTTTTTATTTTTCATAGAACTTTGACCAAAAACTAATTTTCCGAAAATCGCTCTACAGGCCACAATTATTTTCCAATCGATGGAAAAAAGTTAACCAGTTCATAATTGTGGCTGAAAAATAAATCCTACAAAAATTTATGAAAATCTATTCTCTTTAGACATATATTTGACGTTAATTAAGTTTCATGTTAAATAGTGAAAAAATACGTGATGTACGAATTAATAGTGGTTAGGGCTCGTATGTACCTGAATTCGTATTAATTAATCGGCCTTTTTTTCGTCTAAACGTCCCCTACAAACCTGATAATTCAGGACACTTTGGAACTGAATTAGACAGAAAACAGGACGTTATTAAGTTCTTATGTCCTTACTGTGGTAGGTTCCCGTGTGTTTTCCATCGTCATCTCCCAAGGTGTAATAGTGGTTTCCTAGCTTTTCCTTCACCTTTGCTTTTATGAACACCGGCGCCAATTTTGAGTTAAAACTTTTTTCCAAGTTGCTCTGAGCAAAGTTTCTCCGGAAAACAACTTGGCCAACATTTAATACTCTGGGTCTTGAGCGAAGGTTATATGTCCCTTGATTTCGCTCATATGCCTCCTTTATATGCTTTTGCAAGTTCTGACGAATTATTTGAAGCTGGTCATCTCTTTGGAGATTGACACATGGCTCGTTTAATATCAATTCATTTGATGAGGCGTGAGTAACCATGTCAAACCCATAAAGGGCATGGTAGGGAGAACATTTAATAGACTAATGGACAGTATTACGCAAAGCACAACTGATAGCGGTCAAGTTTTCATCCCACTGTTTGTGGTCGTTTTTAAGATATGCGCGAATGCCGGCGATAAGGGAGCGATTCACCCGTTCTGAGGCATTTGTTTGAGGTGAATATAATGCCGTGTATGTATGTTTAATACCCAGAGATGTCAGAAAGGCGTTCAGTTTATTAGAACGAAACTGGCTCCCATTATCACTTACTACATATTCAGGGACACCGTAGACGTGGAAAATTTGTTTCTCCAAATAATCTTGGATTACACTGGCAATGAATTTGCGTAAAGGGCAAATCCAGTGAAATTTGGATAAGTGATCCAAAACTATGAGTAACCCTATATGTCCCGATTTGCTTCTAGGGTATGGACCCAATATATCAATGTAGAAGCGCTGGAATGGACGAGATGTTTCGATCAAATTGCCCATTGGAGGTTTTAAGACAATATTTGGCGCTTTGGTTGTCTTACAGACCTCACAATTGCGAATATAGTCTCGAACATCCCGAACCATTCCAGGCCAGAAAAATGTCCGTCTAATTATATCTAGGGTCTTGGCCATGCTTTCGTGAGAAGCAACGGGGACATCATGCGTATTGGCGGTGGTTTGGATTCGGAGCTAGGAGTCTTCTTGCGACTCTTCACCCGAATAGTGTTCGGTACGATAGAACACGAACTTATCGATCACCTTGACATCAGGATAATTATTTTCGTTCTTTAGAACACGATTCTTTGAATCGAAATATTCTTCGTCTGTGTCAAAGTGGGGAGAGTCTAAATCTATACCGGGTCGAAACATTTCAAGGCTACCAATCGCATTTTCGGGAATTCGGGACAGTGCATCGGGTACCACGTGATCACTACCCCTCCTGTGACTAATGGAGAATTTATAGGGCTGGAGCTTAAATACCCAGCGAGCAAGTCTGCCACTTAAATCTGGTTGTCTCATTAGCCACAGGAGACTGGAGTGATCAGTGATTACCTCGAATTCCTGTAGTTCTAAATAGAAGCGGAATTTCTTAATGGCTTCTTTTGCCGCTAAGCATTCCCTCTCAGTAACTGAGTAATTATGCTGCGAACTATTTAGTTTTTTACTCATAAATGCGATTGGCTTTTCGTTGCCATCTTTATCCGGCTGGACTAACACAGCACCAATCCCGAAATCGCTGGCATCGCAATGAAGATAGAACTTCTTTGCGAAGTCAGGATTTGCAAGGACTGGAGCTGATGTTAGCAGCGATTTGACTCTCTCAAAGGCAACTTGAGCTTCTGGTGTCCATTGAAATTTACGCTTGGTTGAGAGCACTTCGGTAATGGCAAAAGTCTCCGATGAGAAGTTCTGCAAAAAAAAAAACGCCTATACCAGCCGGCTAAGTCGAGAAATCCCGGACCTTGTGTTAAGTTTCGTGGTACTGGCCAATTTATGATTGCAGAAATCTTCTCCGGATCGGTTTTTATTCCGCCATTGCCAATGATGTACCCCAAGTAATTCACGGTTATGACGCAAAATTTACTCTTGGATACGTTCAATGTGAGATTGGCTTGACGAAATTGTCCTGAAATGCGCATAAGTACTTCCAAATGTGAGGGGAAATCATCGGAGACAATGATAAGGTCATCCAAGTATCCGAACACTGAATGACGCAATTCTGGCGGAATAAGCTCGTCTATCAAGCGACACATTGTTTGTGGGGTATTACATAGCCCGAAAGGCATAACTATAAACTGATATAGCGGCCTTCCCGGGACTGTGAATGCCGTCAATGCTTTGGACTGTTCGTCGAGACCTATTTACCAGAATGCGTCTTTCAGGTCCAATTTGGACATTATATTTGCTTTGGGAAGCCTAGACAAAATACCCTCAATATTTGGGAGCGGATATGCGTCTTTTTTTGTCACAGCGTTTAGATTTCTGGCATCCAAGCAAAGTCTCACTTTGTTAGGTTTCACCACAAGCCTCATGGGTGAACTCCATGGGCTCGTGGATGGCTCAATAACACCTAACTCTAACATCCTATCTATTTCCCCGAAAATTAGTTTTTCTACGGCGGGTGATACCGGGTAATAGCGTTGCTTTATAGGCGTGGCATCGCCTACGTCTATAAAGTGCTTTATTAGTTCAGTCCTACCCAGACCTTGAATTTCAAAATTCGGGAATAATTTGATCACAGCTTCTAGCTGTTGTCTTTCTTGTGGAAGCAATGGGAAAAAATGTTTCATCCTGGCATTTTTTACTACAATCTTCTATTGGGAAATCAACAGTTGCCAAATTTGGGGAACTAGGTCCGTTATTATTTAACGCAATAATATCCGATGTACAAATAAGGTTTTGGAGAAGATCAAACGATTTCCAAAAGTCAATTCCCAGTATAAGATTTTGAGATATTGACGGTATAATGAATAATTTAAGGTTTTGGGTTTTACCGCGAAAAGTTTCCTTTGCGTCAACCCATCCTAACACATTTTGAATATTGCCATCAGCAGTCTTAACATGACATTTGGCTGATTTGAAATTGGGGTACTTTGAGAAGTCGTGTTGAGATAAAGTACATCCAATACAACATATATTGGCACCCGTGTCGAGGAGACCATACTCTTCAAAGTTGAGGAAGGATATTTTGGCGTAATAACGCATATCCTTCGGATTGGAAATAATTGTTGAAATACGTATGTTTCGACAAAGTTTTTTCATCTTAAAGAAATGTCTGAGTCGGACTGTTGACCGCTTAGGTTTATGTGGATGGCGAACTGATGACACATTGAATATCTCGTCTCTTTTTTAAGGTAATTTTCCCACCTTTTGTGGAGAGGTAATCGAGGATATACATATGATCCTTGAACATCGGTGGTATTACAAGAAAAAATGAGGTCTGGATTAGGTATTTTAAAAATAGCAATTGGATCTTGATTTTTGTCAGGAGGAAGGTTATGTTTGTAGTTGGACAAATTAGGGGTAGGATCATGTAAATCGGTGTTATGGGCGAAATCTGTTTGAGAGCCAACATCTAGGCAGGATCCTTGCGATGGCTCAGGGGTTTCTGGTTTTTTGATTGGCCTCGGGACAGACAATAAGTGAATAGTAGTTTATAAACCTTTTTGGCACCACAGCCATAGCAAAAATTGTTCTGTCCTCTAGGCATTCATGCCAATGATGGCCAGCTTTATCACAGTTCCAACACTTTTGAAGGTCGTTCTTGTGAATAACATCGACTACCGGTGAAGCTACGGGTTCGAAATGTTCAGAATCGTCACCTTCAAGCGGAGAAACGTATCTGCGAGGCATAACGTTGCCAAAATTTGGACGTGCAGACAAATTTTTGTGGACATATTCGTCGCTGAGGAAATTTTCCCTCATCTGGACCAATCTTCGCAGATGCGACAAGGAAACAATTGGGACGTATAGGAGATCCTGTCGGATCTCCGGGCGTAAGTTGCGAGCTATAATTTCAATCATATCTGCTTCGCACTTAGGAGTTGAAAGCCTATCGGCGATTAAAGAAAGAGCATAATAAAAAGAGTCGTAGGATTCGCCAGGTTTTTGCTTCCTACTTCTCATTTCCTCACGCAAATCGAATGAAGATTTCTGTAGCATATACTGAGTAAGTATAGCTCCGCAAAACGATTCCCAGGTGCTACGGTTGATCTGTTTATGGTACCGCCAGTACCAATGACTGGATTTTCCGGTTAAAAGGGTATTTAGATTGCTACATATGACAGAAAAATCATTATTGAAATAGTCCCTAGTAAGGGTTTTAACCCTGTAAAGGAATTCCTCAATGGTTAAACCATTAGGGGAACCTTCAAATGTCAAATTCCAGTTGTTTATAATGGAAGTAATTCTTTCTGCGTTCATGCTGTGAGAGCTTGAAGAAGAGTTTATAAATGAAGATTAATTTCTTGGAAGATGAAGAGAAGAACCCTTGTTACTCTGCTAAGGAATATAATCCGGGATATTTCGGGGAATTACTTGACTGATTTGTATGATTGTTGTTTATACTGGAATTTAGGCTACCAGTTTTTCCAACCAGCCCAATTGGTACATTTTGGTTATTGTCATGGTGGGATAAGGTTTGTAAAATCCCACAATTTTGAAGGAGTCGAGTTACTGTAGATTCAATAATCTCATTAATCAACGTTATTGTTAACTCTTGTTCGAGGGGATGGAGAAGGGGATGAATCAACCTGAATTCCGTTTGTGATACTGTGATTATGATTTGCGGTTTGTAAAATGGGAGACCTAGGAAAAGTGCTCTTATTGAGTGGATTATTTTGAGCTTGACCGAATAAGTTACGAGAATAGCTTCTAGTATTATGAACCTTGGACATAGCTCCTCTACCTCTTGTTTTATTCTGGGGTTTGTGACTGCCTTGAGGTGGCTTTTGACCAATATGTGCAGTTCGGAGCTCACATGGTCTTCTACAGGTAGGACATGAAGACGAGGTAGACAAATACGTCTCTATGCACGATCTGTGAAATGTGTGTGAACATTCACTTATGACAAGACAAACTTGTCCATCGTTCAATACTTCATTACAGACTTGACAAAACTTTGGCGAGGGCATTGTTGAAGCAGCCGTTGGAGGTTGTTCTGGTGGAAGAAACTGAGCAGCCTCAGCCATGTCGCAAAATTATTTTGAAAGATCAGTGTATAAGAAGAATACGGATTTAAACACTTTTTAATGGTTTCCTTGAAATTTAATAAAATGCAATTCAGAGGGATAAATTGGAACACTTCCAACTTTATAGCAAGTAGTGAATGATTCCCAGATGGAAATTTTATATCTTTAATGTTTTTTTTTTCAAGAGAAGCGTAAAAGAAGAATATGCTCATTTCAAAGCGGTTTTGAAAGAAAGTTCAAAAGTAATACGATATTTACGTCTCTTGCAAATGTATGGGTATTTTCCAACAGGAGTGAAAGGCCACCGACTCACGAGAATAAAAACAGTGCTATGGAGTTTTGAATATACTCAATATTCGTAGCAAATTGGACAAAACAGCGTTAGGTATACAAATTCCTTGGACCTTTCTACTGTTCATCTTTGGTCATTTAGTTGAAGTCCTGGAAGACAACAGGTGCTGAAATCTATGTCAACAGTAAACAGATAAATATAAAGTGTATACAAAACTTAAAGACAATTAAAAAAATCCCATTATAACATTTTATATGATATTGAAAAGGTTTCCAGAAGGCAGACGGTCAGCTAGATCGAGGTAAACCCCAATCTGCCGAGTTTCCAGAAAGGTCCTGAAAACTATTAAAAATCGAATGTCCTGTTTTAAGGGAACCCTTTTAGATCTCTAAAATATGAACTCTACAAAAACTGAAAATAGAGCAAAAAAAAACTGAGATTTTTTTTAAAATAATAAGACTTTTTTGAGCATGAGGTCATTGTTTGAATTTCATTTTCATTGCATTTTATTTACATTCCCAATATTTCGCAATTTTAAAATTGCATCTTCAGGGGTGATCTATAGAAAACATAATAATTGAATATTCTAATAATTATTATCACAGCTTTAGATAAATACACATTTTTTGTAGGTACAAGATTTGTAGGTACACAATTTTTCTTACATTTGTATAAAAATAATAAACAGTCAAATTAATCTATCAGCTATTGTAGTTTTTACCACAATTATCTGGTGTTGTTATTGCACTGATTTAATGTTGTTGAACGATCTCTTCTTCGTCAAATGTCGATACTTACTGTTGGTGACAAGATTCTCGAGAAACCTTTGTCACCAAGATTGTCAACAAATAAAACTAAATGGGATTTTTTCAGATTCCTGCTCGACCAAAAATCAACCTAGACTTTTCCATGAAAACACAGGAAGATATAGATAATGAGGTAGACAAACTAATCCTAGCAATTCAAGAGTCTTGTTGGGAAAGCACGCCAGTAAGCAATTACAGAAATTACGGAGGCAAAAATTATCCAAAAGCAGTACGAGATCTAATATCAAAAAGCGCAAAGCAAGAAAAACCTGGCAGAAAAACAGAACACCTGAAAATAAGAGAATTTTTAATCAACTGACCTCACAATTAAAGTACGTAATGAAAGAAACAGAAAACTGTCAAATGACTGATTACCTTAGCAAGTTAACAGCTACTAAAGAAAGTAATTACAGTCTTTGGAAAGCCACAAAGCATTTAAACCACGTTAAGCCAAAGATACCGCCAATAAAAAACAGTAGTGGAATTTGGATTAAAACTGATCAAGAAAAAGCAGAGCTTTTTGCTACACACTTTGAAGATATATTCAGCCCACCGCCTAGGCAATCGATTCATGAAATAGAAGGAATTTCTCCGAAAATTGACTATGAGACAATCGAAAAAGTAACACTTGGGGAACTGAAAATGGTTATATATAAAGATATATCAAATAAGAAATCTCCTGGATATGACTTAATAACAGCAAAAATTTTAAAGAAGCTCACAGAAAAGGCTATTCGAAAACTCATGTATATTATAAATGCTTGCTTTAGGCTCAAGTATGTACCATTACAATGGAAAGTAGCTGAGATAATTGTTGTTGAAAAACCGGGCAAACCACCAAATGAGTTGAAATCCTACCGACCGATATCGCTGCTCCCAATATTATCAAAAATATTTGAAAAGCTTCTTGTCAAAAGGTTGAAAACATATGCTTTAGAAGAAATCTAATCCCATCGCACCAATTCGGATTCAGAGAGGAACATACCACAATACAGCAAGTTCATAGAATCGTTAACATAGCTGAAACTGCAATCGACAAAAAAGAAATCTGCTCCGCAGTATTTTTGGACGTGAGCCAAGCTTTCGATAAGGTATGGCACAAAGGCCTTCTATTCAAATTATATAAATACTTACCACTACAATTTTATGAAATACTAAAATCTTATTTAAATGATCGCTACTTCCGTGTTAAAATTGAAACTGAGTACTCATTACTCAAACCAATAAAAGCTGGTGTGCCCCAAGGAAGTGTCCTTGGCCCACTTCTTTATCTCATATATACTCGGGATATGCCCATAACGCCGGACTCCTATATGGCGACATTTGCAGATGATACTGCAATATTATCATGCGGCAAAACTGAAGAAGTTGCAACTAATAAACTTAAAATTGCGCTATCGAATGTTGTCAATTGGACGAAAAAATGGAGAATTCAATTAAATGAAAGCAAATCCATCCATATGCTCTTCACAACCAAAAACAACATACAACCATCACCGTTGTTCATAAATGGCATTAAGATCCCATATGCCAATACAGCAAAGTATCTAGGGATGACGTTAGATGCGAAAATCAAGTGGAAAGAACTTACTTACTTACTTAGCTGGCCTTTTTACAGAACATTTGTTCCATAAGCCGAACTAAGAAAAAATCTCCAATCCTCTCTGTTTGCTGCTGTATTTTCCCAATCTGGGATATGTAGCTTTGTGATATCTCGTTTCACTTGTTCGCTCCAACGAAGCTTTGGCCTTCCAGATCTGCGAGAACCTCCATGCGGCCCGTATTTATACGCCTTTTTAGCGGGTTCATCATCACTCATTCTTATAACATGGCCTAGCCAACGCAATCGTTGTATCTCGATTCGTTCAACTATATTGATGTCATTGTATAGTTGATACAGCTCGATGTTCATACGACGCCGATATTCGCCGTCAACACAGATTGGCCCGTAGATCTTTCGAAGAATTTTTCTCTCAAACACACAAAGCACTGCCTTATCTGCTTGAGCAAGTACCCATGCTTCGGAACCATACATTAGCACGGGTAGTATCAGTGTTTTGTACAGTGTTATTTTTGTTTGACGAGAAGTGGCTTTATTCCTAAACTGCTTACTCAGCCCAAAGTAGCATCTGTTAGCCAACACTATTCTTCTTCGTATTTCACAACTGATGTTATTTGTTGTGTTTATGGCGGTGCCGAGGTAGACGAAGTCCTTTACTACCTCAAAATTATAGGTACCAACATTCACAGATGGTGCGGTGTTTATGGACATATTACGCGTCGATACCATCAACTTGGTTTTTACGCCGTTTACTGCCAGACCAACTTTAGCAGATTCTCTTTCGACTTTTGCAAAGGTGTCAGTTACTTCCTTTACCGATCGACCCATGATGTCAATGTCGTCGGCATAAGCCAGTGGAAAGAACACATCAAGAAAAAAGTTCAGGAAATAAAATTGAAATTAAACCAGCTAAAATGGATTTTCACAACAAAATCCAATGTATCTATTACAAATAAAATTCTCGTGTATAATCAAATAATAAAACCAATATGGACATATGGTATTCAATTTTGGGGCTGTGCAAAAGAACACGACATCCAAAAGTTCCAAAAATTACAAAATCAAATATTGCGATCTATTGTAAAAGCTCCTTGGTATATACGCAATAGTGATCTCCACAGAGATCTTGGTGTAAAGTTGGTCACAGAGGAAATAAGTAAGCAAGCTCAGACATATGCCACAAAAATTCGCTATCATAAAAATAATGATATGAGGAATATCTATAATGAACACGTGGAAGGAAATATCAGAAGATTAAGAAGAACACGGCCAATGGATTTAGCCTAGATATACCGCTTATTCTTTAGAGTATAATTATTGAATTATTTACTCACCACAAATGTCAACATATGCTAAATATTCATGTAAATATAGTAATATTACTTGATGAGTCTTGAACTCAGTTGTAATAAAGGAAAAAAAAAAAATGTCGATAACAGTAAGCTGCATTATCTGTATCGCTTTTGTAGTTGATTTTCTTGTCTGTTTGTATGTTATTAATATGTAGCATCTCTAATGTTCACCTTCTGTTGTAATTGTTTTCGGTTTGAAGTACTCGTACGTTGTCAAAATTTGGCAAGTGATTGGTCAGCTTACAGTGTTCTGCAAGTGCCGTTTTTTGGGTATTATTTTGGTTCCTTAATTTTATATCCGATTTATGTGCCGATAATCTAGTCTTCAATTTGTTTTTGGTTGTTCCCACATATCTTTTACCACAACTTTCATTCACTTTTCCATCACATTCAATACTGTATATTACATTATGTCTTTCAAGACTCGGAATTTTGCTTTTTGTATTGGTAAATAAGCGTTTTAAGGTGTTGTTAGTCCGAGTTGCCACTTGGATTTTATCCTTATTGTATAGATCTGAATTTTGAAATCTTTCAGATATTCCTGGAAGATAAACCATTGATTTGTAGATCCTTTCGGGTTTCTCTTTATTCGTGGGGGTGTTATATTGGTTTATTAGCTTTTCTATTAATGGTTTTGGAAAACAGTTTTTGGTCAGAATCTCTCTTATTTTCATCTTATTACTTTCATGAAACTTTTTATCGCTAATATTTAATATTCTGTTTACAAGGTTTTTTCCTGTGTTGATAATCATTTGTTTTGGGTGTTTGGAGTAAAAATTCAATATACGGCCAGATGCCGTTGGCTTTTGATACCAATTTATCTCCAATTTTCTTTCATTTCTTATTACGACCGTGTCCAAATATGGAATGTAACCATTTTTCTCTTCTTCCATAGTAAATTTGATATGACTATCGAAATTATTAAATTTTATCAATGTATCTGTTATTGCGTTTTCTTCTATGATTATAAATAAATCGTCCACATATTTTGTCAGAATCACTGGTTTCGTCAAAAGTTTTTCCATACAGGTGTCAAGTAGTTTCTCCATCACTAAATCAGCTACAATCGGAGAAGCCGGTGAACCCATTGGCAGTCCTTTCTTTTGTTTGTATATCTTGTCTTCGTATTGGAAATAACGGTTGTCTTTGATGCAGAATTTTAGAATGCTGAAAAATAGGCTCTTTCTTTAATCTCGTTCCACTTTTCCTCTATAATTTTTAGACCTAAGTCTACCGGTATACTTGGGAAAAGTGATACAACATCAAATGACACCATTCTTTCATTTTCCATTATCGTCAAATTTTCCAATTTCTTTTTAAATTGTACCGAGTCCTTAACATTATATTTTGAGTTTTTGGTCAGATTTTTCAAAATGTTTACTACATATTTGCATAGTCGTATCGATGGTGAGTTAACCGATGAACATATCGGTCGCAAGGGGTAGTTGTCTTTATGGACCTTTGGCAGTCCATATAATCTCGGTGCTGTAGCCACGACTGTTTTGAGGTTTTTCCTATCTATTGCCGAGATAATGTTATTTTTGTACAACTCTTCTACGAGTTCATTGTTTTTCTTCGACAAATTTGTTGTTGGATCTTTAACTAGCCGTTGATAAGTCATCATGTCTTTTAAAATGTCATTCAAAAATTCAAAAATTTCTTAAACAGAATAGAGACATTCTAATCTTAAATGCAGACAAGGGTAATGTGACGGTCGCTATGCATAAAGATGAATATAAAAAGAGAATGAATGACATTTTAAAAGACATGATGACTTATCAACGGCTAGTTAAAGATCCAACAACAAATTTGTCGAAGAAAAACAATGAACTCGTAGAAGAGTTGTACAAAAATAACATTATCTCGGCAATAGATAGGAAAAACCTCAAAACAGACGTGGCTACAGCACCGAGATTATATGGACTGCCAAAGGTCCATAAAGACAACTACCCCTTGCGACCGATATGTTCATCGGTTAACTCACCATCGATACGACTATGCAAATATGTAGTAAACATTTTGAAAAATCTGACCAAAAACTCATAATATAATGTTAAGGACTCGGTACAATTTAAAAAGAAATTGGAAAATTTGACGATAAGGGAAAATGAAAGAATGGTGTCATTTGATGTTGTATCACTTTTCCCAAGTATACCGGTAGACTTAGGTCTAAAAATTATAGAGGAAAAGTGGAACGAGATTAAAGAAATAACAAATATGACAAAGAGCCTATTTTTCAGCATTCTAAAATTCTGCATCAAAGAAAACCGCTATTTCCAATACGAAGACAAGATATACAAACAAAAGAAAGGACTGCCAATGGGTTCACCGGCTTCTCCGATTGTAGCTGATTTAGTGATGGAGAAACTACTTGACACCTGTATGGAAAAACTTTTGACGAAACCAGTGATTCTGACAAAATATGTGGACGATTTATTTATAATCATAGAAGAAAACGCAATAACAGATACATTGATAAAATTTAATAATTTCGATAGTCATATCAAATTTACTATGGAAGAAGAGAAAAATGGTTCCATTCCATATTTGGACACGGTCGTAATAAGAAATGAAAGAAAATTGGAGATAAATTGGTATCAAAAGCCAACGGCATCTGGCCGTATATTGAATTTTTACTGCAAACACCCAAAACAAATGATTATCAACACAGGAAAAAACCTTGTAAACAGAATATTAAATATTAGCGATAAAAAGTTTCATGAGAGTAATAAGATGAAAATAAGAGAGATTCTGACCAAAAACTGTTTTCCAAAACCATTAATAGAAAAGCTAATAAACCAATATAACACCCCCACGAATAAAGAGAAACCCGAAAGGATCTACAAATCAATGGTTTATCTTCCAGGAATATCTGAAAGATTTCAAAATTCAGATCTATACAATAAGGATAAAATCCAAGTGGCAATTCGGACTAACAACACCTTAAAACGCTTATTTACCAATACAAAAAGCAAAATTCCGAGTCTTGAAAGACATAATGTAATATACAGTATTGAATGTGATGGAAAAGTGAATGAAAGTTGTGGTAAAAGATATGTGGGAACAACCAAAAACAAATTGAAGACTAGATTATCGGCACATAAATCGGATATAAAATTAAGGAACCAAAATAATACCCAAAAAACGGCACTTGCAGAACACTGTAAGCTGACCAATCACTTGCCAAATTTTGACAACGTACGAATACTTCAAACCGAAAACAATTACAACAGAAGGTTAACATTAGAGATGCTACATATTAATAACATACAAACAGACAAGAAAATCAACTACAAAAGCGATACAGATAATGCAGCTTACTGTTATCGACATTTGACGAAGAAGAGATCGTTCAACAACATTAAATCAGTGCAATAACAACACCAGATAATGGTGGTAAAAACTACAATAGCTGATAGATTAACTTGACTGTTTATTATTTTTATACAAATGTAAGAAAAATTGTGTACCTACAAATCTTGTACCTACAAAAAATGTGTATTTATCTAAAGCTGTGATAATAATTATTAGAATATTCAATTATTATGTTTTCTATAGATCACCCCTGAAGATGCAATTTTAAAATTGCGAAATATTGGGAATGTAAATAAAATGCAATGAAAATGAAATTCAAACAATGACCTCAAGCTCAAAAAAGTCTTATTATTTTAAAAATCTTGGAAAAAGGTCAATTAACAACCAATTATTAACAAATTAAAATGGGATTTTTTTCTTTGCCCCACGTTGGGCGCCAAATTATGTAATGAACACGAAGGGAATTTCGTATCGAATGCAAATTTTAAATGATTCATAGGCATTCTGAGATTTGGTAGGAGTCAGAACGTCGGGAGCCTTTGGGAAGTCTAGCTTCAGTCGGGTGGGGTGTTCGTGTACTTCTCTGACCAATCCATGTTCGCATTACACTATTATTATAAACTCCCTAATTTAAGAAAACAAAAAATGGACCAATGGAAATATATTACATTTTAAACTCAAAGATGACCCACTATGTCGATAAAAAACCAAGATTTTAAAATGTATATCTGACATTAGTCGATGCCTAAAATTGGTGTACTCTATGATGTCATTAAGAGTATCTGCCTCTATACCCTCACCTACCTTCTGTCCTACTGGCATTATAATATTTTATGTAGGAACCCTAAAGTAAACACATCCCTGCTCAACTAACCCATTAAATAAGAAGACGATTTGGTTGATTAGAAATTCATAATTGATTAGATATCTTTATTCAAGACATAATTCAGATATGGAAAATGTAAACATTAAACAACAGAAGTTGACATTAATATTATAAATTTAAAGAAGCATAATATAAATTATAAAACATATACTGAGAAATATAACAATATAGTATAACATTGCATAAACCTATTTTTCTTTTCAATTATTGTTATTATTTTTTTAGGTTATCCAATTTATATATATTTTATGACATATCTATATTTTTCTGAATCAAAATGATTCTAAACATTAATATATAATAGTATAATGCTTCTCAATTACTACTTATTCATTACGACCCGCAATGGGTTAATCTTATTGTTATGAATGGATGCTAAACGCTTACAAAAATGAAAGGAATGGAAAGAACAGATTGCGATGGAATTCTACAAGAAGAAATATGATTTAGAGATTGTCGTCAATGACCGAGGAGAAGTTGCATTGTTGTTATTTATATGTACAGAAAAAAATATTTGGTTTTGGTACTCAAAGAGACCAAACGAGTTATGCAAAATTCATTAGCATATCACAGGTGTACCAATGCAACTACTCCCGCATTGTGACCATTATCCAAAGACAAATATTAATATCAAAACAAAATCAAATAAAGATCAGTACGATAAGAGAAGAATTTTTGGTTTTGCTTACCCCTTACTCCGTCATGCTGAAGGCCTCCATTCACGAATGATGTATGTGGGTGTATTTTCTATGTTTTAATGGGAGATTGTAAAGCTAAATTATTTTGATCAATGAGTTGATTTTGTTTTCTTCCTGAAATTGCAATAACTTGCAAACTGTTTTACTCTACTATGATGTCATAGAGAGTATTATGATTGTAGATACATAGGAAATGGGAAGTTATCTTACAGAATGAGTATGCTATGATTTTAAAATTTTAATGGTAATGGTCTATGACGTTTTTTATTTCTTTATGAAAAATGGGTAAATAGATTTTTTTGTTTGGTTGAATGACTGAATTTTAGTGATTTCAGTAATTCTAATGGGTATTCATATAGTGATATAAAATTTCAAAGTTCAATTTTAAAGAATTAAATGTGATTTAAGGGTTTTGAGCAATTTTGTTTTTGTTTTTTTTTTTTTTTTTGTAGACAGTTTGTAATTACGATTAGATGTTCAACATTTTAAACTCAACTTTATGTGTCACCTATGATATTGCGGATGTTATGCCTTTGCAAATTTATGGAATTTCACCAGAAAGAAAACTATATAGTTAAGTGTGAGTAACTTTATCTTATTGTATGTTATTACCGTTTGATTTTCTAAGGCGTTGTTGGTCTGGGAAAACGCTTCCAATTCATATCAGGGTTGAAATGACTTCTATCTATACTTATATTGACTGGAGTCACTGTTGGTGCAAATGGACAGTTTATAAAGTTCTCCTAAGTTTATTTCACGCTGCAGATTTGGGGATGCTACGCATATGGAGAACGATCTGTTTGCTGCTGCTGTTCTTGATTAGTTTTATGTATACTGAGGAATACCGTATATGTATAATCTGGCTCTAGGTTATGTTCTTCTGCTGACGTCAATTCCACTGAATTGGAGACGCAACCAATTCTGATAGAATTACCTAGGAAGGAATCGCAACCTTCGGGGGATTGGAACGCAATAAATTCTGACAGCAATTGTTCCGAATGCAATCCCTATATTTCCAAATAATTAATTTTGTGTCTTATTGCGGATTGCCTCTTATTGCCAGAATTGGTAGGGGCTTCAGCTTATTGGCGATCTTAGGCACATACAGAAGCAAACGCCATACATGATGGAATAAATTTTTACAATATCACTTGTTTCACAGTCGGCACTATAATCTAAATTGTAGATTTTTAGTTAAATAATTGCGTATTAGCAATCCTTATTCTTTGAAGAAACTGACCTTTTAAAATATTAAATCACTTTTGGTTTGATGTGTAGAGAAATATTTAATTCCTTTTTGTATTTTTTTCAACTTATCACGTTGGAGGTTCAAAGAAAAAGGAAGTAGCTTTTGTAAATGACAAATTTTATGACCTCGTAATTAGACATAAGGTATGGCAAAATGTCAAAAGTGCGAGAACGATAGCAATCTGTCCGACGACAGAACTCTGGATAGTTAAAAGTACTACCAAGTTTAGTATTTTCACATCCTTTAATTTCGTCCTTTAAGAACATCTCTCAATAAATTAGGTGCAAACCAATGATGCTTTGTTTATTCTCCACAAATTGTCAAATAATTGAATCCTATTCTAAATTTATATTTTTGCATGATGTGTTTAATGCATCTGATCATCATGCTGGGTGGGTCGTTATGCCTAGCTTAGTATCTACGCTTTCTAAACTGTAAACGTTTAGTAAAATCGATTCTTCTAAGGCACAAAAGAGAACATGTAAAATCGATCTCTGTGACGTTCAAAGCAGACTACAATAAAAACAGACCTAGAATAGTGCGTAATTGAACATAACTATAGAAATTTTATTGTTCAGAAGCGAACATTCAGGTAAGCTTTAATAGAATTGCACAATTATTTTTTCTGTATTAATATTCTCTGTTTACGCTGCAGGGACGTGTCATTGAGGAGGGTTTGATGTGCATTATCAAGGCGAACTTATACACCAAGTGAGGAAGCAATATGAGTTCCTGACATTTGATGGTAATTTACCCTTTTGGTAATCCCCAAAATATAATAGGTATATTATTTTCGTACATTTTCATCTTTTCACAGAAACAAATATTCTGAAACCGCAGATGAAGTGGAATTTTTGAACAGAACCAAAAATAAATGAAGATCAGTTGTCTCCTGGTGAGATTGTGCTGCATAATGTGATAATTTATAACATCCAAGAATTAAAGTGAAGAGAAAATGCCATTATAATAATTTTTTATGAATAAAATAGCAATTTAGTGCACAAAAGTAGTGAGTAAAATCTGTTGTTGTTTGGGTAGTGGTATGTTTTTACTCGAGTTACAATAAATAAGTGTATTCCAACCATAACATTTGCAGAAAATCCAGACAAACAATCACCAATCAATTTCGGAAAGAAACCAATGGATGCCTATATTGTAGCCTTAAGAAATGACCCAAGCATTGGGGTAGTATATATGTACCCGAATTCGTATTAAGTACGCGGCCTTGTTTCGTCTAAACGGCAAAAGGCATATGGTGTGATATAGCCATAAATAATCTAAAAATCGATGAGTTTCAGCCATATCAACTTGAAATTTGACTCAACGTAAAGTAGAAGTAGTAAAGAAATAAAAATTGCAAACTAAGAAAACGCATTATTTTAGTTATACCATTATTTGAATAAATGAGCGATATGTACATATAAATATTGTGAATTCTGAGTGAAGTCGGGAAATTTGGAAAAAGTAGCATTTGATTTCCTTTTTTGCTGTGTTTATGCTGCTTCTCTGCAAAACTTTCAGTACATTTTTAGATTTTTTGGGTAACTGTTGCGGAGATTTGGCACTTTAAAAAGTCGAATTCTATAAAAGCTATATGCAAAAACTATTCATACTTCTTTAATATTGGTCCAAATAGAAAAAAAAATTAAATAATAGAAAGAATTATAACAAGTATTAAAGGCGGCAATATTGACACTCTGTTGTCGGAGACCGAGGTTCGAATCCCAGCTGACATAATTTCGCATATGCATTTATCTAATGAAGTGCGATATATATACTAGTTCCCAAGCTTTGCCTTCGTCTGCCACAAAAACAACATTTAATACGCCTGAAGATCGGATTAACCACCCGTGAAACGTATCGTAATAGTTGAATGTGTGGGACTTCGGTAGACTCTTAATTTTTCAATGTATATAATAGGTCTAATAAGCTCAACTCGAAAGAGAATTAATTAAATATCAGTATAAATGACCTTCGCCTTAATAAGGCAAAAATAAAAAATAATTTCAGCATGAGCCAGGCTGGGATTCGAACCTGGGTCTCCGACAACTGAGTGTCAAGGTTGCCGGCGTCTTAGCGTTCTGAGCCACCATCAACTTGTCAAAACTTTAGTAGACACTAATTGATGATCAAAAAATCTTCTGATATAGGAGAACAATTGCTAATGACGTAGGAATAAAACTTACCATAGTATTTGTGAACATTGAAAAATGGGATTACCAAGCAGGACTACAGGAAAAGTTTGGAGTTTCAATTAACTGACATAATTTCGCATATGCATTTATCTAATGAAGTGCGATATATATACTAGTTCCCAAGCTTTGCCTTCGTCTGCCACAAAAACAAAATTCAATACGCCTGAAGATCGGATTAACCACCCGTGAAACGTAGCGTAATGGTTGAATGTGTGGGACTTCGGTAGACTCCTAATTTTTCAATGTATATAATAGGTCTAATAAGCTCAACTAGAAAGAGAATTAATTAAATATCAGTATAAATGACCTTCGCCTTAATAAGGCAAAAATAAAAAATAATTTCAGCATGAGCCAGGCTGGGATTCGAACCTGGGTCTCCGACAACTGAGTGTCAAGGTTGCCGGCGTCTTAGCGTTCTGAGCCACCATCAACTTGTCAAAACTTTAGTAGACTCTAATTGATGATCAAAAAATCTTCTGATATAGGAGAATAATTGCTAATGACGTAGGAATAAAACTTACCATAGTATTTGTGAACATTGAAAAATGGGATTACCAAGCAGGACTACAGGAAAAGTTTGGAGTTTCAATTAACTGACATAATTTCGCATATGCATTTATCTAAAGAAGTGCGATATATATACTAGTTCCCAAGCTTTGCCTTCGTCTGCCACAAAAACAAAATTCAATACGCCTGAAGATCGCATTAACCACCCGTGAAACGTAGCGTAATGGTTGAATGTGTGGGACTTCGGTAGACTCCTAATTTTTTAAAGTATATAATAGGTCTAATAAGCTCAACTAGAAAGAGAATTAATTAAATATCAGTATAAATGACCTTCGCCTTAATAAGGCAAAAATAAAAAAAAAAATATTACACAAAAATTAAAACATATACTCGCACTATCTTTTGCAGAGAGCTAGCCAGATATCAGTTCTGAATTTCTGTGTAAGGTTGCAAGCATGATTTGAAGAGTTTTAGTGCTTTATAAACTAAAAAACTTGTTTTTTGATTTATGCCAGACTCCTAGTAAATAAGCAGTAACTCGTTGAGTTTTAGAGGTATCAAAGTTTGACACAATATAAATAGAAGTCGCAGAAAAAACAACAAAAATTGTTAATTCGAAAAACGCATTTTTTGAGTTATGCCACTCTTTGAGTAAATGCGATATATATATATATCGATATTTGTCAAAAAATTAAAAAATAACAGATTCTTGCAGGTTCTGGAACAGAGTAAATACTTTTTGCAGAAAGTACTCGAGTACAAGACGGATGTAAAAAAGACGAAGAACTAAGCAGGGCATCAGTAAGAATTGGGAGTAAATTGTAGTTATAAACAGCGGAGCTTCAAGTTGTTTTTATTGGCCTGTTTCAGAACTGCAAGAATCTACTAATTTCTACTATTTTTCCGATAACATAAAGGAAAAAATGTTATCGTAGTAAAAACAGTAGCTTCTTTTAGGTTCTGAAACAGAGCATTGAATATAGTAATAAACTGAAATAAACGTTATTTTATTTTGAAATAATATTTTGACGATTTTTGTACTCGAAAACTTATCTGGAAACTCTGGTAGTACTTAGAATTGGATTTTGTATTCTTTAGACTTATGAAATAAACAAGAAAAATATTATGGGTAGTAAAGTAGGTTTAATTTTTATTACAAGTTTTTGTAATAAACTTTCGAATGATCGCCACCAATTTACAGAATTAGATTAGAAAACAATTTGGCTGGACCAGTAACAATATTTGGCGTTAAAAAAAATGAGTAATAAAAGCAACATCATTTTCAAATTTTACAACTTATGTATATCTAGATGGGTTTAATACTAATTGTTGGGATTGTCATTATCCTATACGTGGCTCATTAGGTTCTGTTTATAAATAAAGACAAAGCTGCCAAGAGCAGTGCTAATGTTAAGCTTTGAGTGGTTAGAGAAGCAGCGCCCTTTAATTCTCCGGTGTTACAATTGTTAAAATTACAAGTTTCGCAATAATCACTCTCATCTTTATCGCAAGTCACTTGAGATGCACATCCACGAATTATTGTGCCATCTTCTGATAGCGTTGATACACAACTATCGTTATTTACATAAATAGGACATATAAGAGGATTGTTCGGATTGGAAATGCAGTCTTTCTCTGTCGCAGAGTTGCAGATATGACAGGAACGGCGATTGGCTGGGAAGATCTAAATAAAGAAAATAAATATTATAAGTTTCCATAGAACCTTGTAATCTATAAATTTCAATTACCTCGTTGTTGCACTTGGATCCAGAACAAACCGAGCATGTGCCTGCACCAATACAGGATTGTTCAGTTTCGTTCAAACTACTAAGACATCCTCTGATAGTGTGTCCATCAGAATTGATTCGAGTCACACATTGGCTGTTTGGAGCAACACATGTTTCAGTTGTGGTAATTAGTGTAGGATTCTGAACACAGTTTGGTGTTTTGCTGGAGTCGCATGCGAGACATTCACCTTCGCTTGGCAAACGTGACAACTCATTGCAGTCGAGACCTTCACATTTATAAAGTTTGTTCTGAGCTTCCCATTGAGCTAAGTCACTGGCATTTTGAGCAGAGGCACAGCCCAGCAAATCGACCTTGCCATTCTCGTATTTGGCAAAGCAATAATCTTCTTTGCTATACATCTCGCAATATTGTCCTGTGCTGCTTGTACAGGAAGTACCGGTACATACGTGGCACTTAGAGCGGTCTAGAGGAAAGACAAACTTGTTACAATTGGCTTCGGAACAACTGGCGCATTCGGTGTTTTCGGATTCATTGCACTCGCTTTGAACTCTCAATTCCTTGTCATCTAAGCAGGATCGCAAAACTCGTTGATCTGTCATAGCCACCATACATTCCTTGTAACATTTTCTGGATGCAAAACCTGAACCACTTGGGTTTACTGTGCATAGAATGTCTTTGGAGGAATCGCAGAAAGCACATTCAACATATTCTGAGACACTCCATGCCACGTTACATTCGTTTGATTTACATCTGAAACATAAGTCTGGATTTTGACGGCAGTACAAGTCACTATAGTCTTCAACGTCATCAGAACAACCCCGGCGATCAACTTGTCCATTTGATTTGAACACAGTCATACAGTCTTGATTTATATTCCGGCTGGAGCATGTTTCAGCTGAACCCAGCGAGCTCAGACATTGCTCTCCTTCACATGTAAAGCAACGAAGAGGAAGAGGTTGCCATACGCCATGGTAGTCGTCATCAATCTTATTAACTAAATCAATAGAATTACATTCAGAAGCGAAGCACGATCGGCAAGTGGCACTATCGCCTGCATCACAATAAACATCACTCTTGCAACCACGGACTGTTACATTTCCGCTTATAGCTGTTATGCAAGATTCGTAATCATTAACAACAGGGCAGGGAGATTTTGATGTTGGGTACGATTCGCAATTTGATTCTTCCTCCGATGTACAAGTGAAACATTGTTGGCGGTCGGCAGGGAAAATCTAAAATACAGCATGTGATCTATAAAATGTGGACTACGTTAATTTAGAAGCACACATACCTCTCTATTGCATCCATCCCCACTACAGGCTCCGCAGTTATCATTGGTACCCAAAATGCAAGAAGCAAATTCATCGTCAGGTAAGTCAGTCAAACATCCTCTCACTGTGTGTCCACCTAAATGATAAGAAATTTGTATACATAAAAAGTGTACATAATACTGGCCAAATAGACATACTTTCAGAAAGTTTGCTGAAACAGCCGGTATATGGCAGCATACTGCATGTATTGAATGAGGCAATCTCAGTTGGTTTCACAGCGCACGATACGTCATTACTTGAATCACAGACAGCACATCTCTGGGCGACTGAAATAGTGTCAAGTGAATTACAATTGGCACCATTGCATACGGCAACTCGCTTGGTTTTAATAATATTTTCCAATGGTTGATTGCGGAATGAGCTCACACATCCCATTTCCGAAACACTGTTTGTGTCGTCAAATTTAATGAAGCATTGATCAAATTCTTTGTATAGTGGGCAAGTTTGAATTATGGGATCCACACAGCTTTCTCCTTCACAAGTGTAACACATGAAACGGATTTCTGGAACATCGTCTATATTGCATTTTTCTCCGGAACAAGCTTTGCATTTTGGATCGTTGCTATTAGAGCAGTCCAATTGATCAGGAAGATCTTTATCGTTCAAACATGTGCGTATTAAATCGTAAGTTGGGTTGTAAGAACTGTCCGATGGGTACAGAGCTGACATGCAACCACCCTGACATTGTCGGACTTTATGTTCTGGATTTAAGGGGTCCCATATACAATTAAGATCTTTATTAGAGTCGCAATAAATGCAAGTGTTGTATTCGGATGTGGATACAGCTGTATTGCAATGATTTGATTTACAAGCATAGCACTTGTCTTGGTTCGCCTCACAGTACATTGCGTACTCACTTTCGACTGTATCCGCACATCCCCTCCGAATTACTTTATCATTGGTATCAAAAACAGTCATACAGTCTTGTTCATTATTTAAATCACACTCAAGTTCCGTTGTAGTCTCAGAAGAATCACAATCAGATCCGGAACATGTGAGACAAGATAGAGGGAGGTCCTGCCACTTTCCATAATTATCATCTTGTTTCTTTGCTAAGTTTACTGTGTTGCAACCTTCGCCGGAGCATTTGACGCATTTTTTAGTGTTTGTGGCATCACATAGCAAGTTAGAGCTGCATCCGCGATATGTAACGTCGTTGCGGAATGCAGTCACACATGTATCATCATTATCATACAATGGGCAAATGCCGAGACTGTTGGGAGCATTCTCACAACTAGGATCTGTGGAGGAATCACATATGTGACACTTGAGACGGGTTTCGGGGAAGACGTTATTATTACATTTGTCACCGGTGCATTTTTGACATGTCGTTGATGTACCATCTAAGCATGTCGTAAACTCTTCGTCATACAAATTGGACAAGCAACCACGTTCTGTAGCACCATCTGCTAAAACGCGTGAGTAACATTCCGTGAAAGGCAAAGCGGCACATGTCGTATAGCCTGTAACTGCAGATGGATTAACGGCACAGTTCTTATCAGTACGCGAGTTGCAAAGGGTGCAGACTTGAGCAATGGGGAGGTTATCGATGTGGTTACAACCCTCACCCTCACATATGTGAAGACGCTTCTGTTTCAGTAAATAATCAGCTTCGTCGTTGCTAAATTCACTGCGACAACCTTGAGCAACAATCGATCGCTTCTCGTCAAAGCGGACATAACACTTGTCATCAGGGCGATAAGTTGAACATTGTTGAATCTTAGGATCCTGACAAGAATCGCCTTCGCAGATGTAGCAACTGTGTCTTTTTTGGGGCATATCAATGACGTTGCATTTTTCAGTTTCACATACTTGACAGTACTCTTTATTGCCAGCTGCGCAACTCTCCCTGTCGTCTAAGTCCATGTCGTCATAGCAAGATCTTGCAAGACCATACGATGGATTGGTCTCTTTAAATAGTGGATACAGAGCAGTCATACAGAATTTATAACATTTGCGTGTTTTAGATATGCTACCAACATCGTTGGAACACTCTGGACTGGAGTCGGTATCACAAGTTAAACATTCGATATACTCGTCTAAACTAGTGGCAACATTGCAACCATTGGAATTACAAGCCATGCATTTGTCGGGATTGGCTTCACAATATGATTCTTGATCTGCTTCCACAACATCACTGCAGCCTCTTTGAATAACTTTTCCGTCAGAGCTGAATACAGTCATGCAATTCTGGAAAGGATTGTTCAAACACGAGCGGAAATCCCCATTACTTAAACATTCCTCCTCTCCTTTGCAAGAATAACAGGTGATTGGTATGTCCTGCCATCTGCCAGGTTCTCCATTTTCAGCTGTCTTCTCAAGGTTCACAGTATTGCAACCATTTGAATCACAAGTTCGACACGTGCCCTTGTTTTCTGGATCATCACATTTTATGGTGGATGAACAACCTCTAGTGGTTACACCATTGCGGAAATTCGTTATACACGAGTCATTCTCGTCATACAGAGGACACACTTTGTTGCTATTCGGACTTGTAGCACACAATGAATCCGATGATGAACTACATTGTTGGCACATTCTACGGTTGGCGGGATAAACATCGATTTCATTGCACTTGTCTCCCTGGCATGTTTCACACAAACCATCAGTGCCCATAAAGCAGCCGTAGAAGACTTCACTTTCAAGTGATCCCAAACATCCACGTTCGGTATGACCATCTAAAAATATTTATATAGCAATAATAAATTTATTATTAGATTTTAATGCTTTGCACTTACAGCTGTTGACACGAGTAAAGCATTCCGTGTATGGAAGTGAAGAGCAGCGTTCGATATTTCCAACTAAATTAGGATTAGTAGCACACAGAGGATTATTTTCCGAAGAGCAAACGGAACAAGATTTAGGCGTGGGAATTGAATCTGGGGAGTTACATCCCTTTCCGTTGCATAATAACAATAGTTTTTCTTTCACCATCTCGGTAACAACTTCCGGTTCAAATTCACTACGACATCCCATGCCAACAATAGAGCTTTCATTGTTGAAGAGAGTATAACATTGATCGTTAGGATGGTACGCACTACATTGTCTAATAGCCATATCTTCGCAATCATCATCTAAGCATTTGTAGCATTCAAAGCGTTCCTCAGGTACACTCATGGTGTTGCATAGTGGTCCGCTACAGGCTTTGCAGAAATTATTTTGTCCTGCGGCGCACGCATCCCTATCATCTAAATCCATATCATCTAAGCACGTTCGAGCTAATTCATAGGCTGGATCAATACCACTCGTCCGCGGATATAAAGCTACCATGCAGTCGCCTTGACACTTACGTTTTCTACTCTTTGTAGTATCAAATGCTGCGGAACAATCTGCATCTAATGCAGAATCACAAAAATAACAATCCGTGTAGGCTTCCAAAGATTTCGCGTTATTACATCCGTTTGATTTACAGTTTAAGCAACGATCTGGATATTGATCGCAGAAGTCACCATGAGAAATGCTGACAACATCGCTGCATCCACGCTTCTCAACTAACCCATTCAGACCGAAGACAGTGGTACAAGTTTGTAAATTATTGCCTTGACAAACATTTATAATGCCAGTTCCGTCAGCACACTCTTCCCCTTCACAAGAATAGCAATTGAGTGGCAATCCTTGCCATTTTCCAGGTTCCCCTATAAACAAGCTCAGCAAATTCACAGTGTTGCAATTGTTAGCTCCATTGCAAATTCTGCAAGTGTCTCGATTGCTACTGTCACAAGTGATATCTGAGGAACAACCACGAATTGTACGACTACCTTCAAGTTTAGTAACACATCTGTCATTCTCCTCGTATATGGCACAAGTTTGAGCAAATTGGCTAGGGTTGTCCTCACAAGCGGAGAAAAGTGCGGAGTCGCACTGAATGCAACTTTTGCGCTCTTCGGGGAAGATTTCGCTGTTGCAATCATTTGTGTTGCAAATTTTACATTTTGTGCTACTACCACTGGTGCAATCGTTAAATAAGTCGTCATTCACGTCGGAAAGGCATCCACGACGCGTTACTCCATCTGCAAAGTAAAGGACATAAAAAAGGTTTAAGCATTTGGACATTAGAAAGGCTTATACATATGTATGAATGTAAGAACGAAACCAACCTTTATCAACACTCACGAAACACTCAGTATTGGGATATAAATGACAGACTGTAGCGGTAGTAAGGGCTGGATTGGAAGCACAATCTGGATCATTATCTGAACTGCACCATCTGCAAGATGGAGGTTGTGGCAAATTTGCAATATCATTACAATTATCTCCAGTACACATGAGTAGTTTGCGCCGATTCTCTGTTAAGAATGAATTTTCCAAGTCGCTAGCACACCCCATGCGTTGTACATTGTTCATATCGTCGAACAAAGTGAAACATTGATCGTTTTCGCGGAATGAAGTGCATTCCGATGTCACGTATTCGTCACAATCGGCACCATTACAAATATTACACTTAAGACGTGTCTCTGGTATTTTGACATTATTGCAGCCACTTACGGAACATGCTTCACAATTAGCCTTGGTGCCGGACTGACACTCTTCGCGATCATCCAAATCAAGGTCATCCAAACAACCTCTTGCTAGTTCATAGGCTGGGTTATCTTCATCGGCGCGTGGATATAAACCTGTCATGCATCCCTTGTGACAAGAACGAGTTCTTGTTATGATCTCAGGATGGAAAATACAGTCTGAATTCTCGCTTCCATCACAGTATAGACAATCTACATAATCGTTCAAACTTGTTGCTGAATTACATCCGCTCGATTTACAGAACTTGCAGAATGAAGGATTTTCGTCACAGTAACTAAGATTGACGCTATTATAAACGGTGTCGGAACAGCCACGTTGGACCACTGTACCATTTGTAGCAAAAACTGTTGCACAATTTTGTTCGTTGTTATTCTCACACTTTCCAATAGTACCTAATCCTGAGGTCTGGCATTCCCATCCTTGGCAGCTATAACAATTAATAGGCAAACCTTGCCATTTACCGGGATAGCCAATGTTGCTGCTGGCCAAATCAACCACGTTACAATTGTCCGAGTCATAGCAATGACGACAATATTGTTTATCACTGTTGTTACATTGGAATTCTGTGCTGCAGCCCCGGTAGGTATGTCCATTTACCAATTTCGCTGTGCAGAACTGTGTATTATCGTAAACAGGACAGACGGATCCGGCATCAGGAGAATTTTCACATTCAGGATCATCTTTGGAGTTGCAACGATGGCAACGTCGGCGGTCGACTGGGAAAATCTACATAGATATAAGTAAATAAATTACAAGTTAAATCGTTATTCCAAACTACGGTATAATCACAGACTTAAAACAAGTAAGAGAGGGCTATAGTCTGCAGGGCCGACAATGTGATACCCTACTCCACTACACCAGGAAACTAGTTTTCCACAGAATTTCGAAATATTTAATTTATTGGGACATATTTTAGCCGTACGGTCATACATGCATAAGTTGATATACCAGAGATATAGCTCAAGTATAGGCCGCCATCACTGGTGTTATATTCGGTATTTTATAATTTACGTTTATAAAGTAAATTTTTTACAAAGAAAAAAATATCGAAAGACCTTTAGAAATCTTTTTGTGATTTCGATATATTTCGAGACATTACATTTCTTTTGACCAATGGCATCAAATTGATTTGGTAATTTTTCTATCATGATTGGAAAAAATCCCTATCATGATTGCGATATTTTGTAGAATGGAAGGTAAATGTAGTTCTTCACAAACAAAACAAAATAATAAAGGAAGTCACTTACAAGTTATATTTATGTAATTTGCAGTAAGAGAGAGGTCAAGAGTTGGTTTTCTAGTGTGGTTTACATAGTTGCCCGGAATATATCCCTTAGAAATTGAAATATGGACAAAAAATAAATTTGGATATTTTTCTACAAAAGCTATCCCAGCAAAATTTGACGGAAGGGATTCTTTGCGATGACGTGATTTCATGTCATCTTTTGCATTGGTTCAAAGGAAGTCGTGAAAGATCCGATCTTTTCATTAGGATTTGAACCAATGCAAAGGAAGTCGTGAAAGATCCGATCTTTTCATCAGCATTTGTACCCATTCCATCGATCCAATAGAGATGATGTTTGTGTTTTTATTTTCACACCTGTTTATTTTCATTTTGGTATGTTCCAGTACTGCAAAAATCTACTAATTTTTACTATTTTTTCGATAACACAAAGGAAAAATTGTTATCGTACTAAAAATAAGTAGATTCTTGCAGTTTCTGGAACCGACCAAAGTTGTTAGAACTGTCGTCGTGATGTTGTCTTACATTTCCTGCATATCAAACAACTAAACTTCTAAACAATTGGTATTATATGAAGTCCCAAACATCGAGCTAAAAATAGAATCGGACTGCACACATTGCTATTTTAAAAGTTCCCTTGTCTGTTCTAAATCTGACATAGAATGAAATCAATCAAATCTCGCTTCCTGGAATTTGAAAAAAAGTCCGAAACGAAAAGGAACAAGAATCTGAAAATAAAGAAGAAACTACTTTTGGAAAGAAACAATTAAAAATAAATTAATTAAGCATAAATGGTATTTTCCATAAAAAGTCTCTCCTCCCCGTTCGTTACATTTTGTTCTTAGAGATCCCTAAAGCAAGCCGGGTTGTAGATCCCTACATATTTCCGTCACTAAACAAAAGAGTATAATTACCAAAATGTTGTTATAAAATAACAAAATTATAAAATAAAAGTAATTTACTAAATAAAAATACTTAAAGGAGTGCATTTGGAGTCCATGTTGAAATCTGAACTGGTGATGGGAAGATAAAAAACCTTTTGTAAGATGAAAGACTATCAGTTGCGGAGAACGGAGGAAGTAATCTTTTGCGTTGCGGCGGTGGTGATTACATTGCAATTTTGGATGTAAACTTTTGAAAAACTAAACTGATAAATTAATTGTGGCTATTTCATGAATTCGTTTGAATTAATAAAGAGTTTTGTTTTTCATGAAAACCATATTTCAATACAGCATTTCCATTTTCCAAACAAGACATGAAAATTTCATGCCAAGGGGTTGGTGAATATGACATGCCAAAGCATTGGTTAAAATGACATGTCAAAGCATGGGTGAAAATGACGTGTCAAAGCATTGGTGAAAATGACATGTCAAATCATTGGTGGAAATGACATGCCAAAGCATTGGTGGAAATGACATGTCAACGCTGTAGGGGAAACACTTGCTCTTATTTTTCTTTTTCTTCAGGAATCACTGGGCACGCTAGTCGTGCTAAATGATCGTACGCGCCATCTATTTTTGATGTTCACTTTTCATAACTAGTTAGATGATTATGTTAGTAACATTCTTAGAGTAATATTTTGGCACTTCGGCTACTAGCCTGGAAATTCGTTTGCTTACTTTGATTTTTGCTAGGTCTCTTTGCATTGATATTAGATTTGCTCGGCCATTTTGCCGATTGACCCATATCCAGATTGACTTTGAGGAAATTTGCTGATCTCGTTTGAAAATTAGTTGTCAAGTTTTTTTCATGCGATTAATCTTTTTTTTTTTCTTATTTGAAACTGGTTAATTTCGACACAATAAAAATTTATGCATTCTGTGTGCGCCTGGTTATGCAAATAATCATAATTTGAGGTTCATCTCGCAAAACATCATTATCTCTGTATTTGCAGAGTTAATCATTACATTTGGTGCCATCTCGCTATAGCGGTGAGTTTTAATTACCATTAATAAAAAAGGGAATGTGTGAGCAATCAAAAACTGTATTGTTGTTTCTTTATTACATACATAGGATTGGCACCCACTACCATAACTAAGTACTCTCCCACGCGGGACATTGAAGGGTCGACCAAAATACTGGTTTTTATTGCACTTGTTCTTGGACAGCTACAAAACAACATCTGCGAGAGTTTCAAGTGTTCTGCTGTACCACTACGGTTTCGCCTGGCTAGTCAACAGTTTACGAAAAAGCAGTGCTAAGCAACAATGTCTACCTTCTAACCACGTGAACGAGTTATAAAATCTGAATCAAATGATTAATCAGAAGCCCACCGGTTTGATAATCATCGTCAAAATTTGCTTTGCTTTCACGAAGGAGCCGCCTGTTTCGGGTTATTGTTATGAGTGCTATTCCATATTAAATCAGTAATTTGACAACGCAAAATTCATTATAAGCCTTATATAGCGTAAGGTAACAAGTTCAAAGTTTTAAAACAAGACAGTGCTGCAAGGGTTTAACTAACCTGAAACCATAAAGCCCGCAAATCAACCTTTCGCGCAGTGTCAGTGTGAATCCCCGTTTAAATAATTAGAAAATTCAGTAATTCTTCTTCAAATGAATGATGGTTAACTTCCCTGTTGATTATTAATTATGTCTGTTTTTACTGGCTTAGCATAATGAGGAGAAAGAAACTCCAGTTTGGTCCTTAACCAGTGCATAATATTTGTTGAATCAGTCGTGCGAGGCCGCATTTTACAATACTTTATGTGATTTAGTGTTAAAGCAAAATTACGGTGTCAATACACTAGGCACCACTGTACCGAATTTGTTTGTGATTTTTTTTTTGTAGGTTATGCTTTACCCATTTCGTTACAAGAATATTTCGTGAACCCACAGACATACAAGAACAAGTAAATTTGCATACGTACAGTCGGGACTGCAATGAGCCCCCTTTAATTGCATTTTGGTGGTAGTTTTCATGAAGTCTGTCTTGTAGCTAATTGCTCAGTAAAGTCTAACTTTGTTCTCTCTAATTCTTACCGCGTTTGATGCTTTGTAACCGAACAAAAGTGTACCAAAACAAAATCCATAATATCTCTCTCGATAGAAACAAGCACGCTGCCCACAGCCCCCCCATCGGAAGGCCTTTCGACGTTGGAGCACTCTACTTGATGGCACGTAAATGTGAGTACTTAATGTTTCTCTTATTTTTATCTGTATCTTTTTGGTATTTATTTGTTTCGGTGACAACGGTAATTGCGCTAAGCGTTTAAATACATTAAGGTGGGTTTACGATCGCACCTTCAAAACGAACAAAAATTGTTGAACTTATATTAGGATTTATTTTTAACTGTTCTGCCAATCGACGTTTATAATTTGAATATTTCGTAATTATTATAAACACATTATATACTTTATGCTTAAATTTAATGTTATCGATAGCCAAACGATGTTAATCTCTATATTAAGTCTACCGCTAGGAATAAGTAGAGTATGAATACTTTTGTCAATAAACACATTATGGATTTAGCCTGAACTCATAATTATCCTGTTTGATTTCCAGACTAAGTAGATAGTTAAGTCACCACACAGTTGGGAGCATAGACGATGTCTTTGTGAAGGTAACTAGTTCTATGATTTGGTTGGGAGGGCTGTTAGGCGTGATACCACCACAGCGCCTATCGCTTGTAAATGCACCATGGCACTAATGCCTGATTTCCGTCTGTTCTATCACCTTTCTTATTCTATTTTTGCACGTATAAATAAAATAATTGTAGTGTAGCTCCAATATGCACCTGGCTAGAAAACATTCGAACCTACCCCGCCGACGAGCCTGTAGGCCGGTCCAAAGTACGTGCACTAGCCATTCTAACATCCGCTATGCTTACTCATACGTTATATGCTACATAAATAATTATTTTTGGCGCCCAACGTGGGGCCCGAACGAAATTCATTGTTGTATCCATCTTTTTTATATCAGTCAGTTCAAAAGTCAGATGTTCGGCTCACAATTTAACTTTCTTTTCTTTTTATTTTTCCACTTCATTTTTCTTATCTGAGATTATTTCATCGCAGGGATTATGTGAAGGATCGAGAATTTTAAGTTCATTCCTGCCCATCCCGTTTTGATAATAGTCTTCCTTCAAAATCACTCTAAGGTGTTATAACATAGGTATATGATTGGACGGATTGCTGACTCTGGACAGCGGTGCCGGATCAGACCACAGTTAGATCTTATGTAATAATGCCTTATTTTCACCAGCTACCTGGAACCTGGAACCAATTAGATTCCATCCGGTCTGGACCTTCTGTCGTCTTTCTCCTTTCATAATTTTTTCAGGTATTTGTTTAGTGGTCATTTGCATCATTTGAAGTGACAAACCTATCGAAACTGCCTGTGAAATCAAACAGGGATTTTTTTATTGTGTTGTAAAAAAAACAAAATATTTTTCTTGGATTTTGTCGTTATTATTTATAAAATATTTTTGAGAATAAGATTCGCAATACAAATTTCAACAAGTTTTGTAAGACTTGTAGGTGAATATTTAAGAAAGTTTTTTTGGGTTAAAGTCGCGATTACCAGCGATAAGGGAATATAACTGTTAGGATTATCTTATAAGTCGCAAATTATGTTTCAAGAATGAAACATTGATGAGTTGATTGTGGAAAGTAATACGCATCGAATTTTAATTGCTTAAAGTTGGATCGTCTTTTTGGTATAGATGGTCATTTTAGTTCTAACCACAATTAGTTATACATAGTGGCATTTTTTTTTTGGTATGTCCGAGGGGCATCTTTTCAATATTCATTCTTGGAGCACATCCTTAGTTTTTTCGTTTTAAATTGGAAAGGTTTTCCACTTACTTTTGGCAGTCAACAACAATATATGGCCGCAAGCCAATGAGTTGCTCCGTATGTATGTTTTGCGGTTGTGGTTTAAGTGAATTTTGAAATTTGTTGAATTACGAATCATACCTTCGGAATTTATAATTATACTGCGACATATTTTCGCCAGCTTCATATGATTATTGATTTTGTTTAGCCGTATTTGAAATATCGGTACATAACTGAGTATTTAAACCAACATTTTTGTCAAAACTATTGTAAGAGTGTGCAATAGTTCCACATGCTTCAGTATATGTCTAGTGTCCATTAGTATTTTGGCATTAGATTACTCAAATTATTTGGATAACTACCCTTTTCATAAATTCAGGGAATCATTCTGTGAAAGTGGTGACGTTGTCTTTACCTTGGTAGGTTATTATTATTTCGTGTCGGTGGTATAGAGTTCTTTTTAGGCGACCTTATCAACTCCTGAGGAAAAGGTGCTCATTATTTATAACCTGTTCACTGGTAAAATTAAAGATTCGCTAATTTTGGGTAAAGATTTCTCGAGAGCTTGGTCATAAAGCTTGGGTTTTTATGCCATTTTGTTATGCTGCGGTCTGAATATAATTAACCAGCGTTATTTTGATCTCCAGGGGCATTAGTATATAAAACGTATTACGTTATAGTTTTCTCCATATAATGGCAACTAACGCAGGTGAGAAGTCTGCTCTACCAATTGCAGGCAATGCCGTTTGTTGCGACGCTTGTGAAGAAACTATTACTTCAGCCTCGACTGCCCAGAGAATTTCATGTGGTCATATTTTTCATAAGGCCTGTCTCGAAAGGGGCATCAAAACCAAACCATACTGTCCAGTATGCAATGTCCGAATCGGGACTGCGCCAAGCACCTCAAGGCCATCGAGTGTGACGACTAGGTCTCAGTCGAAGCAAGCCGCTACTGCAATGCCTTCTGATTCAGTTTCGACTCAAGTTGGTAATGCTGCCAATAATAACAATAATGCCCATACTACGGGGTTGCCAGAGAGGGAGGTTATAATGCAAATAGTAACAAATATGGTTACTGCCCAACAGGATCAGCTTATGTCCGACCTTAGTGCTCAAATGAGCCAAATGATCGAGACTCAGGTTGCAACAAGCCTATCCAGATGGGTGCCTCCCACCTCACAAAGTAGGCCACCTCAGCCACAAACCTCACCTCAGCAGATGCAGACCCTGCCAGATGTTGAGCAACAAACCTTTAGAGATCTTTTTGGGATAAACTCACGTCCCCAACCGCATACCTCACCTCAAGTGAGACATCCTCTAAGCACAGTTCCATCGGCATTAAACATTTCGTCTTATGGTAACTCAAGCGAATTAAACTCTCGGCCTGACAAAGTTTTACAAATAATGTCGAACTGGAAGCTGAAGTTTAATGGTGGTTTGAATGGCCTCACAGTTGACAACTTCATATACCGCGTGGAAGCACTGACAGCACAAACTCTGCAAGGGAACTTCGATTTGCTTTGTGGAAACGCCTGTTCGTTGTTCGATGGCAAAGCAAACGATTGGTTCTGGCGGTACCATAGGTCTGTAAGTAATATTAGGTGGCAGGATCTGGGCAAGGCTCTTCGAGAGCAATATCAGGATTCGAGGACAGACATAGATATTAGGGAATTAATCCGTGAACGAAAGCAAAGGGCAAATGAATCTTTCGATAGTTTCTATGAGTCTATAGTGACTTTGACCGACCGCTTGAAAATTCCTTTGTCGGAGGAAATGTTAGTTGAAATCCTTCGAAGGAATTTACTTCCTGACATTCAGCACGACATTTTAAATTTGGAAATAAAGTCGTTGCAGCTCTTGCGCGATACTTGTAGGAGACGGGAGTTTTTTATGGCGGATATGCGAAGGAAGTATGGGGTGGCGGTATCAAAACCGAACCCTCTGCCTAAGCGCATATGTGAGGTGGAATTCCGTGAGGATGATGTTGCTGGAGTGTTAAGTTCACCAGATGATAAAATTTCCGCCATTAGTTTGATATGCTGGAACTGTGGGAACAATGGTCACCGTTACCAAGATTGTCTTGAAGAAAGAACGGTCTTTTGTTATGGGTGCGGTATGGCTAATACCTACAAACCCAACTGCTCTAAATGTGCTTCAAAAAACTCTCGTTTCAGTGCACCGAAGAGTGCACAACCACAGACACGAGCTTTGAATCCCGACCTCGAATAGAAATTCTAAAAAGACCCATTTCTAATACACCCAACCCAGATTTACTTACTGTTAATAAGTCAGAACCTACCGGCCATGGCCTCTCGAAGTCTGATGTTACATCCGAAAATATTTGTTCCCCAGCCAATTATCCATCCTTCAAACCGTTGCATGTCCGGATTATGGAGTATAACCAAGCGCGTCTACGAATTTTCAAGGAGGATGGCAGGAAGTCTAGATCAGCTATTCGCATGAAGTCATTTTGGAGTAAAATAAAAGATATGAAAAAGAAACTGGTCTGTTCGATCCTGGACCAGCCATCGGATGTAAGGCCATATGCCGAAGTCACACTCTTTGGTAAGAAGGTCCTAGGGCTATTGGACACAGGTGCCTCCATTTCCTGCATCGGTTCTGAGGTTGCAAAGGATTTCCTTCTATCAAATGCGCCTTTTAAAAAGTTAAACACTATCGAGGGAGGGAGCTGATGGGAGGGGTCAGGATGTGAGGGGGTTTGTCGAAACACTCATTTCGTTCAAGGGCAGTGAGAGGCCCATTACTATTTTCATTGTTCCATCCTTGGACAAGGATTTATTTCTCGGAATTGACTTCTGGGAAATGTTCAACTTACTCCCGTCTGAATTTCGCTGTAAGAAACTTTTGCCCTCGTCGTGTATAAATGAACTTTCTGCTCAGATTCCATTATCGGACTGCCAGAGAACCAGGTTAAGTCATGTTGTGTCCTTGTTTCCTTCATATTCTAAGGAAGGTTTAGGCCGAACCGATGTGCTGTCCCAGAGCATTGATACGGGTGAAGCCAAACCGATTAAGCAACGCCACTTCCCCGTATCTCCAGCTATTGAAAAGCTGATATACGAGGAACTGGACCGCATGATTCGGTTAGACGTGATCGAGGAATCTAATAGTGCCTGGTCTTCTCCAGTGGTTTTACACCGGAAGCCAGGCAAAAATAGATTATGCCTTGACAGCAGAAAACTGAATTCAGTAACTATGGGAGATGCCTACCCGTTGCCTCAAATTGACGGCATTCTAAGTAGATTGCCAAAAGCTCAGTTCATCACTAGCTTGGATCTGAAGGATGCCTTTTGGCAGATTCCTTTGGATCAGAAATCAAGAGAAAAGACAGCATTTACCGTCCCTGGGAGACCGCTGTACCACTTCAAAGTAATGCCTTTCGGGCTTTGCAATGCCCCGCAGACGATGTCCAGGTTAATGGATAAAGTGGTACCTCCGGATCTCAGGGCGGAAGTGTTTGTCTATCTCGATGATCTTCTGGTCATTTCGGAATCTTTCAATCGGCATCTGGAAGTTTTGGGCGTTGTGGCTAGGAGAATTCGGGAATCTGGATTGACCATTAATGTTTAAAAGAGCCACTTTTGCGTTCCAGAAGTTAAGTACCTGGGCCATATTGTGGGCAATGGGGTTATTAGAACGGATCCAGAAAAGGTAGCCGCCATTACCGAATTTCCTGCCCCGAGATCAGTGAAACAAGTTCGCCGATTCCTTGGCATGACGGGGTGGTATAGGAAGTTTATTAGGGATTATGCTTCGATTACCACGCCTATAACAGATCTGTTGAAAGGGAAGAAGAAATTTGTATGGACCGATGAGGCCCATAAAGCTTTTGAGGTTTTGAAGTCACACTTGAGCTCAGCCCCTGTTTTACACAGCCCAAATTTTTCGCAGCCGTTCTTCATACACTGCGACGCGAGTAAAACAGGTATAGGAAGCGTATTGGTACAGAAGAATGCGGAGGGTGAAGAGGTTCCTATCGCCTTTATGTCGAAGAAGCTCAACAAAGCCCAACGCAATTATTCAGTTACCGAACAGGAATGCTTAGCAGCAATGCTAAGTGTTAAAAAGCTGATGGGAGGACTTGAACTCTGTTCACTTTCAATCCGAGGAATACCAGGGTCTCTTGGCGAAGATTGAGAAAAGCCTCGATCAGATGCCCGACATAAAAATATTGGATGGCTACATATACCGACGAATGGAACATGCAAATGGTGATCAGCTTCACGACGACCTTGTTTGGAAATTATGGGTTCCGCGGGAGTTGGTGCCAGATGTACTCAAAAAGGCCCATGATGATCCGGTTTCGTCCCATGGCGGGATTAACAAAACACTTGCCAGGATACGTCAATTTTTCTTTTGGCCTAACTTGGCTGCAGATGTTAGGACCTACGTTAACAATTGCGAGATTTGTAAGTCGACTAAACATCCCAACACAGTGTTACGACCTCCCTTGGGGAAGACTTCGGAGTCTATGAGGTTTTTCCAGATGCTTTATATAGATTTTCTTGGTCCGTACCCGAGATCTAAATCCGGCAATATCGGGATCTTTATAGCTTTGGATCATTTTTCAAAGTTTCCATTTTTGAAACCTATTAAAAAATTTACAGCTGATGTCGTAGTGGATTATCTTGAGTGTGAACTTTTCCATACCTTCGGGGTGCCGGAATCCATCGTCTCAGATAATGGTTCACAGTTTAGGTCTACCGTATTTAGCCAACTGCTCAAAAAGTACGGTGTTAACCATATTTTTACTGCTATTCACTCTCCTCAGGCTAACGCCTCCGAGAGAGTGAATCGCTCGGTTCTGGCAGCGGTGAAGGCATATATCAAGCCTGACCAAAAGAATTGGGACGAACTATTGAGTAGTATTTGTTGTTCTCTACGTTCGTCGAGACACTCGGCTATTGGTACATCACCCTACTATCTGGCTTTCGGCCAGAATATGGTCACCAATGGTGCTGTTTATGGCTTGCTTCGCCGACTTGAGATGCTGGAAGATCGAGCTGTTCGATTCGACCGCAACGACTCAAGGGACATTGTGGCTATGCGAGCGGCTGAGATGGAACAAAAGCAGTTTGTGAGAAACGAGAAGACATACAATTTACGATCAAGGGGAGTTCATTTTAAGGAGGGACAGGAAGTGTTCCGCAGGAATTTCCGTCAAAGTAACTTTGAGCAGGGTTACAATGCTAAGCTTGCACCTACCTTTCTCAAAGCCCGTGTGAGAAGAAGACTGGGCAACTCTTACTATGATTTGGAGGATCTTAATGGCAACTCAGTGGGGACATACCATGCTAAGGATATCCGCCAATAGTGCAACTTGTTTCTTTTTTTATTTTGCAAGTGTCATCAGCCTCAGGTATGTGTTGCATCCCCGAAGTCTGATTTTGGCGGGGGGGATTGTAGGGGAAACACTTGCTCTTATTTTTCTTTTTCTTCAGGAATCACTGGGCACGCTAGTCGTGCTAAATGATCGTACGCGCCATCTATTTTTGATGTTCACTTTTCATAACTAGTTAGATGATTATGTTAGTAACATTCTTAGAGTAATATTTTGGCACTTCGGCTACTAGCCTGGAAATTCGTTTGCTTACTTTGATTTTTGCTAGGTCTCTTTGCATTGATATTAGATTTGCTCGGCCATTTTGCCGATTGACCCATATCCAGATTGACTTTGAGGAAATTTGCTGATCTCGTTTGAAAATTAGTTGTCAAGTTTTTTTCATGCGATTAATCTTTTTTTTTCTTATTTGAAACTGGTTAATTTCGACACAATAAAAATTTATGCATTCTGTGTGCGCCTGGTTATGCAAATAATCATAATTTGAGGTTCATCTCGCAAAACATCATTATCTCTGTATTTGCAGAGTTAATCATTACATTTGGTGCCATCTCGCTATAGCGGTGAGTTTTAATTACCATTAATAAAAAAGGGAATGTGTGAGCAATCAAAAACTGTATTGTTGTTTCTTTATTACATACATAGGATTGGCACCCACTACCATAACTAAGTACTCTCCCACGCGGGACATTGAAGGGTCGACCAAAATACTGGTTTTTATTGCACTTGTTCTTGGACAGCTACAAAACAACATCTGCGAGAGTTTCAAGTGTTCTGCTGTACCACTACGGTTTCGCCTGGCTAGTCAACAGTTTACGAAAAAGCAGTGCTAAGCAACAATGTCTACCTTCTAACCACGTGAACGAGTTATAAAATCTGAATCAAATGATTAATCAGAAGCCCTCCGGTTTGATAATCATCGTCAAAATTTGCTTTGCTTTCACGAAGGAGCCGCCTGTTTCGGGTTATTGTTATGAGTGCTATTCCATATTAAATCAGTAATTTAACAACGCAAAATTCATTATAAGCCTCATATAGCGTAAGGTAACAAGTTCAAAGTTTTAAAACAAGACAGTGCTGCAAGGGTTTAACTAACCTGAAACCATAAAGCCCGCAAATCAACCTTTCGCGCAGTGTCAGTGTGAATCCCCGTTTAAATAATTACAAAATTCAGTAATTCTTCTTCAAATGAATGATGGTTAACTTCCCTGTTGATTATTAATTATGTCTGTTTTTACTGGCTTAGCATAATGAGGAGAAAGAAACTCCAGTTTGGTCCTTAACCAGTGCATAATATTTGTTGAATCTGTCATGCGAGGCCGCATTTTACAATACTTTATGTAATTTAGTGTTAAAGCAAAATTACGGTGTCAATACACTAGGCACCACTGTACCGAATTTGTTTGTGATTTTTTTTTTTGTAGGTTATGCTTTACCCATTTCGTTACAAGAATATTTCGTGAACCCACAGACATACAAGAACAAGTAAATTTGCATACGTACAGTCGGGACTGCAATGAGCCCCCTTTAATTGCATTTTGGTGGTAGTTTTCATGAAGTCTGTCTTGTAGCGAATTGCTCAGTAAAGTCTAACTTTGTTCTCTCTAATTCTTACCGCGTTTGATGCTTTGTAACCGAACAAAAGTGTACCAAAACAAAATCCATAATATCTCTCTCGATAGAAACAAGCACGCTGCCCACAGCCCCCCCATCGGAAGGCCTTTCGACGTTGGAGCACTCTACTTGATGGCACGTAAATGTGAGTACTTAATGTTTCTCTTATTTTTATCTGTATCTTTTTGGTATTTATTTGTTTCGGTGACAACGGTAATTGCTCTAAGCGTTTAAATACATTAAGGTGGGTTTACGATCGCACCTTCAAAACGAACAAAAATTGTTGAACTTATATTAGGATTTATTTTTAACTGTTCTGCCAATCGACGTTTATAATTTGAATATTTCGTAATTATTATAAACACATTATATACTTTATGCTTAAATTTAATGTTATCGATAGCCAAACGATGTTAATCTCTATATTAAGTCTACCGCTAGGAATAAGTAGAGTATGAATACTTTTGTCAATAAACACATTATGGATTTAGCCTGAACTCATAATTATCCTGTTTGATTTCCAGACTAAGTAGATAGTTAAGTCACCACACAGTTGGGAGCATAGACGATGTCTTTGTGAAGGTAACTAGTTCTATGATTTGGTTGGGAGGGCTGTTAGGCGTGATACCACCACAGCGCCTATCGCTTGTAAATGCACCATGGCACTAATGCCTGATTTCCGTCAGTTCTATCACCTTTCTTATTCTATTTTTGCACGTATAAATAAAATAATTGTAGTGTAGCTCCAATATGCACCTGGCTAGAAAACATTCGAACCTACCCCGCCGACGAGCCTGTAGGCCGGTCCAAAGTACGTGCACTAGCCATTCTAACATCCGCTATGCTTACTCATACGTTATATGCTACAACGCATTGGTTAAAATGACATGCTTAGGATCCAGAAAAGAACGTCATCTTTTGGGGTCCACGCTCATATAAAATTCATCGATGAAGATGCTAAAAAGATGACATGCTAGATCACTTGCACCCATGATTGAATGTCATCTTTGGCATCGAACATTTTGCTGGGATATGGTAAATTTCAACCGCTAAATACTATAGGATTATTATCCAAAATTATTGACATCATCCTTGACCAAAACTCATGCACAATTTTGTAAAAGTTGAACTTTAACTGCGACCTCTAGCGTGATAATTGTTAGATTACACACAATTAACACTGAGGAATCCCTGTGTATACTAGGCTGTAACTACGCTAAGGTCTTTGGTCCAGATTTCGCCTTCCAAACATAATTTAGGTGTGTGGAATGTGTGATCCACGAAAAAAGATATAACATGTGTTTTAATTTTTTTTTTTTTTAATTTTCACATAAAAGTTTCGGTCAATTTAACCCGCTAAGTGTAATCTGATCATAATGTAAATTGCAAGCTTCTTCTTTGTCGTGAACACAAACCGTACTCAAAATTTCGCGTCGATCAGACTGTCATTACGACCTTTGGAGAGTCTACAAAATCGGTTTTTGGTCCATTTCACCCCCTAAATATTTTGCGATCATTTACTTCCATGGCCATATTCTCTAAACTAGACGTGAAGGTATGTAGAAATTACAAATTGGTCTTACAAGCTGTAGGACAAAAACCTAGTTAAATGTGTTAATTATTTAATTATGATATAATAAAATTAATCATGATACATCATGGCCAACTAATCTGAGAGTTAGATTTACCTGTATGTTGCACCTGTCACCCTCACATGTGCTACATCCGTTGTCATTTCCGCTGAGACAACTAATTATTTGAGACTGGCTTAGGCTGCTCACACATCCACGTTCGGTTGAACCATCGCTATTCACTTTCGTATAGCATTGGGTGTTTGGTAAAGATGTGCATTGAGTAACAGATGGAACATTTTGTGGAAATGACGCACAATCTTCATCATCATTAGAATTACATTGAGCACACATAGTAGTTTTAGGAATGTTTTCAAAACCATTACAATTATCGCTTGAGTTACAAGTATATAAACGATGAATGTTGTTCGATACGAAGTTATCTTCCAAATCACTTATACAACCCATTTGAACAACGTCGCTCTGGTCATCAAAAAGAATAAAACATTGGTCGTCAGGTTTGTATTTAGAACACGGAGATGCATCTGGCTCTACACAATTTTCACCTATGCAGGAGTAACACGAAAGTCGAGATTCTGGGATTTGAGCAATATTACAAGCGGTGGCCGAACATGATTTGCATTCGATATTGGATCCGGACGAACAAATATTCTGATCGTTCACGTCTTTGTCGTCTAAGCAAGATCGCACAACACCATATACCGAGCTATTTGCGATTGGGTAGAGAGCCGTCATACAGGCACTGTTACATTTACGTCGTCTTCCCACATTTTCTGGTTTAAAGGCACAATCGCTATTGCTTTCTGAATCGCAATAAACACATTCGATATATTCAGACAGGGCATTGGCGTTGTTACAAAGGTTCGAGTTGCAGTTAAAACAGTTTTCATGATTGACATCGCAATAGGAGCCTTGTTCTTCCTCTACAGTGTCGCTACAGCCGCGTGTAACAACTTCTCCATTGGAATTAAACACTGTCATGCAATATTCATTGGCATTACATGTCTGTTGGGAAGTTCCCGATTTACATTCGTCCACATTAGAACATGCGAAACAAGACAATGGAAGTTTTTGCCAAAATCCGGGTTTTGCATCCGATTTACGCATTAAATTAGCTTTATTACAGTTATTTTCATTGCACTTTTGGCAGCTGGCTGAGTCAGATTCATCGCATGAAATTTGTGAACCACATCCACGGACTGTGAATCCATTGTTATCAATAGTGGTTACACAACTATCGCCTTGAATGTATTTCAAACACACTTGTGAGGCGTCAGGGCTGGTTTCGCATGTTATAGAATTGGCCGATGAACATACATGACAGGTAGTACGATCACTAGGATATATCTGAAATAGTCACATATAAAAGTGTTATAGATAGTGAGCAATAATGTACAGATGATTTTCCTGTTACCTTATTATTGCAATTGGTACCAACACAGGACTGGCATTCGGTAACGTTTGTGTTATACAGACAGGTGTAAAACTCTTCGTCCTCCAAGTTAGATAGACAGCCACGTTCAGTATGGCCACCTTTTAAGGATCAAACAGAATGAATGCTGATCAGTAAAGGTTTAGTAATTTGTGTAAAGGAACTTACTTTGTAGAACACGGGAATAACATTGAGAATAAGGCAATGAACCACATGTCGTGTAAGACTGAACAGACTCTGGATTAGTTGCACATTCCGCATCCGTCAAGGAATTGCACAGTGTACATAGCTGAGATTGGGGCAAGTTATCAATATGGTTACAGTTATCATCGTCACAGAGCCATAACAGCTTTTCAGTGACAAGTGTCATTACTTCAGGAGGATCGTATTTGCTCTTACAACCCAATTCGACAATTGAACCGGTCTCATCGAATTGTACGAAGCACTGATCATTGTCCATGACTGCTCTACAGGTTTGGACTTGAGCATTTTGACATTCATCGCCTTGACATTGATAGCAGGACTTGCGTAACCCCACCTCGTCCTTATTGCAATTTTCACCTGAGCAAGATCTGCATTTGGAATCGTTGGATGTTTCACAGAGAATGCGGTCGTCTAAGTTTTTGTCGTCTAGACAAGTGCGCATGAGCTCGTAGACTGGATTTTCGTCGGTAGTGCGTGGATAGAGAGCTGTCATGCATCCCTTATGACATTTTCGTGTGCGTAAAATAGTATCCGGATTAAAGGTACAGTCATCGTCGTTTTGAGCATCACAGAAAATACAATTTATATAATCAGATTCAGCCTTCGCAGAGTTACAACCTGTTGATTTGCAATCGTAACATACATTTCCAGCGTCTATGCAAGTTTGATCCACAAGATCGCTGCATCCACGCTGAATAACAATACCTTGGGAGTTGAAAACAACAGTGCAAGTTTGCAGGTTGTTTCCGGTACAAACATTAAATGTGCCAGTTGATTCCTCACATTCTTCAGTACCATTGCAGTGATAGCAAGTCAATGGGATTTCGGCGAACATGCCAGGCTCTCCAATGTCTTCGTTGGCCAAATTTATGTCATTACACCCGCTTTCAGAACACTCACGGCAGTTCTTTCTGTTGAGACCATAACAACTTAATTCCGAAGCACAATCACGGAAAGTAACGCCATCAACCCATTGCGTCACGCATGCATCATTTTCAACAAATAGTGGACACGCTTGGACGGCATTAGGTCCAGCTTCACAATTGGCATCTGTGAGTGATTTACAACGATGACATTGCTGCCTGTTCGATGGGAAAATGTTTTTATTACAATCGCTTTCAGCACAGATTCTACATTTGGATTCTGGATCACCAGCGTTACATGCTACAAATTCATCGATTGGCAAATTATACATGCAACCGCGTTCGGTATGACCATCTGCAAAAAATAAAAATTAATATGGAATGCGCATTTGTGTTATCTATATATGTCATATGATCCTCACCATCACGAATTAAAGTATAGCATTCAGTGTATGGATAATTTTGGCATCTACTTTGGTTTGTTACTTTCGAGGGATTAGTGGCACAGTTCTCATCACTTTTCGAATCACAAGCATAACAAAATCTGGCTTCAGGAAGATTTTCGTATGAATTACAATTATCACCATCGCATACGAAGTACTGCTTTATGTTGGCTAAAATTTCGGTAACTGTTAATTCGCTGCGACATCCCATTCTCACAACGCTATGTGTAACATTATTAAAGTACATGTAGCATTGATCGTTTGCAGCATAGCCTTCGCATTGCTTAGATTGGGGTGCATCGCAATTATCGTTTTCGCAGTGGTTACAAGAAAGACGCCCTGTCTCAGGTAAAATTGCCGTATTACACATATCTTCGAAACATGCGACACAGTTATTTTCATTAGTACAACTCTCACGACTGTCGGCTTCAATATCTTCAAAGCAAGTTCGAACAAAATCGTAAACGTTAGGATTTGATTTACGAGTATATAAAGAGGACACGCAACCAAGGGTACATTTTCTTGTACTTGTAATGTCGATGGGATTGAATAGGCAGTTGGGGTTAGTTGACGCATCACAATATAGACACAATTGAGTATTTAAGTGGTTTGTCATATCATTGCACCCATTAGATTTGCAATTAAAACAAAGTTCTGGATTTTGATTACAGTGTGTTTGGTAATCTTCTAATACCAAATTTTCACAACCGCGACGAACAACTTCTCCGTTGGTGTTAAAAACAGTCATACAGTCCTGATAAGTGTCGCCGTCGCATTTTTGGGGATTACGAACGCCAGTTTGGCATTCATCTCCAGCACAAGTATTGCAATTTAGAGGAAGATCCTGGAAGATTCCATATATTTCCTCCACTCGTTTCTTAATGTTTGCTGTATTACAATTATTTCCGGAACATATCTGACAGTTCTTAGAATTCTCAACGCATGAAAGCTCAGTTTGACAGCCGCGTTTAGTGACTCCGTTTTCATAATGCGTTACACAGGCATCATCGTCTCTATATGATGGACAAACTGACGAGGCGGTTGGGGATGCATGACATGCAGTATCTGTATCTGAATCACATCGGTGGCAACGCAATCGTGTCTCCGGAATTATCTAAAATTAATTATAATGAATTTACCGTATCTTCTAATCATCTAATTGTAGTAATAGTTACCTCTTCATTGCAGTTATTGCCTTCACATATCTTGCATTTTTCGTCGATGCCGATTAAACAGTTGTAGAAGTCATCCCCAAATAAATCCGAGAGGCAGCCGCGCTCCGTTGTTTGCCCATTTATACGCTGATAGCATTGAGTGTACGGCATTGTATTACATTTGGACTGTACCGTTATTGTCGTTGGGTTTGTAGCACATGCTTCCATATCGTCGGAAGAACAACTACTGCATTCGAACGTTTTAGGCAAATGTTCAAATCCATTACAATTGACCCCATCGCAAATGTACAAAGCTTTTTGCTTTAGTAGTGCTTTGATTGTATCATCAGAATCAAAGTCGGACAAACAACCGAGTTCGATTGCATCGTTGTTACCCTCTTCGAATCGCATGAAACACTGGTCGTTTTCTTTATATATGGGACACTCTTCAGGCACAGGGTCCTCGCAATCATCTCCTGAACAGCGGTAACAAGAGTGTCTTACCTCCGGCAAAGCATTCACGTTACAGTTCGGTTCTTCACAACCAAAACACATGCTGTCATTACCATACCGACAAACTTCTTGATCGTCAATGTCACGATCATTTAAGCAGGATCTGATTAAACTGTACCTGGGATTGCTATCTTCAGTTGTCGGATAAAGAGCAGTCATGCAACCTCCATAGCACAATGTTTTAGTAGTGATTTCAATAGGATTTAATACACAATTTTTATCCAAACTAGAGTCACAAGCCACACATTCTATAAACTGATCCAATGAAGTTGCCTCATTGCAGCCAGAAGATGAGCAAGTCGGACATTTAGCTGGATTTTGACTACAGTAGCTGCTATATTGGGAGGAAATGATTTTGTCACTACATCCCCTTTGAGATACTGCTCCGTTGTCACTGAAAACTGTAACACACGTTTGCTCATCATTATTTTCACATTTTTGTATTACACCTTTGCCAAGAGCACACTCTTCTACATTATCGCATGTATAACAGTTAATGGGACCGTCATGCCAGATATTGGATCGAAAGTTGTTAGCTTTAACTGAAAAGAAGGGGGTAAAATACAGATGTATTTACCAGATTAGTCTTTTAGAAATAAAACATATTTTTAATTAATTAATTGGATTAATCGAGCTAACATGGCCTAAGGAGTTTTGTATTGAAAAATGAATTCTAGCGAAATACCACACACTCAACCATTACGCTACGATCGTTTCACCTGGTGGTTTTTAAGTCAGGCTCATCAGGCGTATTTGAATGTTAATGGCTAGAAGACAAAGGCTGATTTTGATAACTTCTATTTATACAGACATTTTTACAAATTTGTAATTATAATTATTATATATGTAATTATAATTATTACAAATTTTGGTATAAGTGCTTGTCAATACCGGGTCAATATGTCTTGTTTCCTATCGTTTATGAAATTTCTAAGCCAGACGTCTCACGTACAATTTTTTCGGTAAAGTACATAGAGTTTTCGGGAGAGCGCGGAGAGGAAAGAGCTTTTCTATACTCAAGGTAAAGTAAATACTACTCAACAACCACATAGAAATTTTTTTTTGGTTGTAATGTTAATATCAAATGTATATGTAAACAAAATAAGGTCTATAAATTATTGGAATAAAAAAATAATATTTCTTCACATTTGAATTAAATATTTTGCCAGTGAGATATATTCAGCAATAACAAAAGAAAATATATTCATGGTGGTTTAGTGGTTTAACTTTTTTTAAATTGTGTGCTTCTTATCAACCCTAGTGCGTACAATTATTATTAATTATAAAGATTACAAAAACAATAATACGCACTGGGGGTTCCAATGTCACCACTTTTACCATTTTTAAAAGTACAGGAACAGACTAACAGCACATAGCACAGTCGCGAAAACAAATTACTGCTTTACTGCGCTATGAACCAAATCATCAGCATAGCATCAATAATAACTCAGCAAATTGTTTGATGCCAAAGAAGTGCAGTGTCGAACATAAATAGCTGTCTGGTTATTGGTAATATTTTTTAGTTGTAGACCAAAACAAGTAAAACCGGCGCTAAGTTCGACCGGGCCGGAATTTTATACCCATCCCATAAATTGTATTGAAACCAGACTTCAGCCGTAAACACTTTTCAACAAAAATATTGTGGAACACAGCTTAAGTGTTTAGTTATGGAGTCTAAAGAACGAGTAGTTGCCAATTTTTATTAATAGCTTAACTTGCTGTACTTTTTAACATAACACTGTGCAATATTTTTGAGCTAATCGCGTGCAAACAACTTCTGCGAAGCATTTTATAAAAATCCTATTTCGGTTTTGTTTTCCTAGATCGGGTTCGAAATTTATAGCCTCATCTAAACATGGTTAAATGTTGACTATCGGGCTATACTCTGAAACCAATATTGTAGTAAAATAGTTGTTAGTGTATTAGTCTATAAGTTATCTCTCACTCAATTATTACCCGCTTGCAACGAAAATTCCAATTGTCGCAATTGAAGTAGTCCAGAACTAGTTCTAATCCGTACTAGTACAAATATTGACCCCTAAGTAATGCGAAGGGAACCAATTGACACCTTTTTATCCCCAAGTAAACGATGTGGCGTCAGTTGCGACTAAATTAACTTAGCTTAAAAGACGAGTTGTATAAATAATTCACATTTACATTTTCTTAATAACTTAAATATAAATGCAGCATCTAATAACAGAAGCTAGTGTTGATGGACTGAACATATTCGTACATATTATTCATATTGTTCTGGTATAAAAAGGGAATACGATGGAAATATGTACATTGCCTTCTTCTTCTCTCTAACCGCTAGCAATTCCAATTGTCGCAATTTAAATAGTCCTAAACTAGAGTCAAGTGGTACTAGTTCAAAACTGACCCCTAAGTAATGCGAAGTGAACCGATTGACAACTTTTAATCCCCGAGTAAACGACGAGGCGCCAGTTGTGACTATTTACTCTTAAATAAAATCTACCACTTTTTTAATGGTAGTGGTATATGACTCTAAACTTGGAACTAGTACAATACCACCAACAGGTAATGCATAGAGGGTCAATTGCCCAGCAAAATTTTAAGGAAGGGGTTCCATGCGATGACGTGATTTCATGGAATCTTTTGCATTGGATCAAACGAAGTCGTGAAAGATCCGATATTTTCATTGGCATTTGAACCAATGCCAAGGAAGTCGTAAAGATCCGATCTTTTCATCAGCAACCCATGCAAAGAATGTTGTGAAAGATCCGATCTTTTCATCAGTATTTGAACCCATTCCATCGATCCAATACAGATGAGTTTTGTGTTTTTATTTATACACATTTTTCTAAATATGTATATTATTTACAATAGACTTGATGTTGTCGGAGACTCGAAATCACAACCAACGTTGTTAAAACTCTTGTCGTAATGATAATGTCATTGCAAAGGGTTGGTGAAAATTACATGACAAAGCATTGGTGGAAATGACATGCCAAAGCATTGGTGAAAATGACATGACAAAGCTTTGGTGGAAATGACATGCTTTGGATCCAAAAATGAATAGCATCTTTTGGGGTCCACGCTCATATAAAATTCATCGATGAAGATGCTAAAAAGATGACATGCCAGATCACTTTCACCCATGATTGAATGGCATCTTTGGCATCGAACATTTTGCTGGGTGGTTACCTCCTATGACATCCCCATGTTAAAGTTTACAGTTGATTGCACTATGAGGGGTCTTAAGTGGAACTCCCCCAGAGAATCGACGAGTTTCCGATGCCGAACTAGTCCATCTTGCAAGCGGGATAGTTATTAGTTTATTGCTCTCTAGGTTATCTTTAACTCAATTAAGTTATTTACTCTCGTACTCATAATAGGCAACGTTGCCTGCAAAACAACGAGAAAAGATGAATGGACAGTTAAATTAATAAAATACAGAATAAAATGGATATCAACTTCTGCTGATTTTTATTTCAAATAAAGACGCGAGTCTATGTCAATATGAATATGGTTTTGACCTCTGCAGTAAACTTGTAGATAAGAGCAAGAAGAACATACATATTTGGATGAATAATTAACTCGAAAAACTGAATTTATTGCCCCCAAATTTTATAATAAATCTAAAAATGCCATTATACACTAGCCATCATCTGTATAGGTTTGATTTTTTTCTTTTTATACCCTATACCACAATGTGGAAAAGGGTATTATAAGTTTGTTTTGGTAAAAATTAATGTAACACCGCGAAATATTCGTCGGAGACCCCCAATGTGGTATACCAATCTTCATATCTCGACGAGATAAAGCGATTTTGAGATGTGTGTCAGTCCGTCCATCTGTCCATTATAAATTGTAAACACGCTCCAGGCCGCAATTATGGACCGATCCGATCAACGCGTAATTTTAAATAAGGTAAGAGTATATCACAGAGGGGAAGCTTGCAATTTGATATGGCGATCGTGAAATTGTGAAAATTTTTAATATACAGCTTATATCTTTATTCCTGGAAGTGACATTCCGAACAAGTGAGATATACTTGAAAGTGGAACTCTTGACCTTTCAATTGATGCCAATTATGTAGGTGTGCATGATCAGATAACAGAGTTACAGCCTAATATATTCCGTAATTTGTTTGTAGTGTAATAATAAACTCGCTAGAAGTCGCAATTATACATCAATAGTCACGAAATTTTGCACCGGTATGGGTGCAAAAAGATGCCTACAATTTTGAATGATGATCTGATATTCTTTAGCTGGTGAAATGGACCATTACTTTTGTATGAAAAATATAAAAATTTTATTTTTGGTCGATATTTTAATTCCTTGAGGACATATATATTTCGCAAAGTAGCCTACATATGGAAAAAAACTACTGACCTTTCCTCTGATGTAAATTGCAATAAATTGTTTGCTATATAACGGGCCTACTGTAGAGAACCACATTTTTATCCCATGCTACATATTGTCTCTCCAAAAGTTTATGTAACTCCACGAAATATTCGTCCTAGACCCCTTATTTGGTATGCCAAAATACCTCGACGAGATAAAGCGATTTAGCCATGTGTGTCCGTCCATTAGAAATTGTAAACAAGCTCAAGACCGCAATTATGAACCGATTGTAACGAATTTTTTAAGGAGGTTGGGTTCGGACCAGAATAGAAATGATTAATTTTTGGTGATGCTCGTGAAGTGTTCAGGGGATGAAATGGACCAAAAACAAAATATTAACCAATTTTGTAGCGGCTCTGTAGGTCAAAATAATAACCCGCAAAATTGTAAACAAAGTTTGAGTTTATGATGAAGAAGAAGCGTACAAACCAACGTGAAGATCAGATAATACTTAGCGGGTTAAATGGACTGAAACTTTTGTGTGAAATTGGTAAAAATTTCAATAACGTAGCGGTTAAACAACGAAAGTAGTAGTACTACATAAGTGGGTTTCATTGCATTTTAGTTTGTGTGAACTAAATTTTCCTTTCCTGCTACAAAAATGTCTTTGTCATGCTAGATAACTTTTTGGTTTTGGTCATAAGCACAATACATTACATCTCTGATATTTGATAATTAAATTTTCACAATCATTAAAAAGAAGTTCCGTGGAGAGCGATTGTCCAGGGATAGTGGTATAGGGTATCCCATAGTCGGCTCCGTCCGACTATAGACTTTTCTTACTTGTTATATGTTAAGGTATCTTCTGATGTGTTCGTATTACAGATAAATACTATTTATTTTTTGAGAGTCCTATACTATGCTCCCCCCCCCCCCCTAGAAAAAAGCAGCCTACTATTAAAAAACGAAAGAAAAGAAAAACAAACCCCTCTAAAGTTGACGACCCCCGCAAACGTTTTAAGGACCATGATCTGCGAATCTGCACCTGGAATGTTCACACTCTTTATAGAGAAGGTGCAGTTTACACGCTAGCAGATGTACTTGAAAAGTACAAGGCCGACATTACTGCCATACAGGAAATACGATGGACTGGGAAAGATGTCACAACAACACCTAAAGGCGACGCACTGTATTATAGCTGCCATGACACAAAGCATGAGTTTGGTTGCGGTTTTGTAGTTGGTCAGAGGTTAAAACATCTGGTGTCCAGCTTCACACCAGTGAATGAAAAACTTGCTACAATTCGATTAAAAGCAAAATTCTTCAACATCAGCTTTATCTGCGCTCATGCTCCAACCGAAGACAAGGACGAACAGACCAAAGATATATTCTATGAGCGCTTAGAAGAAACATATGACCGTTGTCCTGCCCATGACATTAAAATTGTTCTAGGCGATTTTAATGCCAAAATTGGAAAGGAGAATATCTTTGGACAAACAGTCGGGAAATTCAGTCTACATAGTGAAACATCAGACAATGGAATGAGGCTGATAGACTTCGCAGCTGCAAAAAACATGGTAGTTAGCAGTACCAGATTTAAGCATCTCGATATTCATAAGGGCACTTGGCTGTCTCCAGACCAAAGAACAATAAATCAAATTGATCACGTTGTGATAGATGGAAGACATTCATCGAGCGTGTTGGATGTACGATCGTTCCGAGGAGCAAACATAGATTCGGACCATTACCTCGTTGCAGCAAAGGTACGTACCCGTCTTAACGTTGCAAATAAAGCACGGACAGACACAACACGAAAGTTGGACATCGCTAAGCTGCAAACACAACAGATAGCCACAGCATATTCCACTCAACTGACCCAATTGCTTAATGAAAGCGCTTCTCGTCCCGATAACATATCAGCACAATGGCAAAATATTGCCCACTCCATGCAAACTGCCGCAAAATCAGTACTTGGATACCAGAGACCTCCACCAAAGAATCCATGGTATGACGAGGAGTGCTGTGCTGCTACCGAAGAAAAAAATGCGGCATATATGGCTACTTTACAATCAGTAGCAACGCGTAGCGCACGAGAGAGGTATCGGGAAAAAAGGAGAGAGGAGAAACGTCTTTTCCGCAGGAAAAAGAGAGAGATGGAAAAGAGGGAGTGTGAACAAATAGAGATGTACAGGAGACAGAACGAAGTCCGAAAATTCTACCAAATAGTGAAGCATCAAACTGATGGCTTTGGTACAGGCATATCCTCCTGTAGAGACCAACAAGGTAATTTGGTAACTGATACAGATAGTGTGCTCAGGATATGGAAAGAACACTTTTCCAAACTGTTGGTATCCGATAGCAGTGAAGACGACGAAGATACCACAGTCCCAATCCCAGAAGATGGTATTGAATGTATACCGCCCAGCCAAGATGAGGTAAGGACAGCAATAAACCGGCTAAAGAATAATAAGGCGGCAGGAACAGATGGCCTACCAGCCGAGCTGTTCAAAACCGGAGGCGACACGCTGATAAGGTGTATGCATCAGCTAGTTAGCACCATCTGGCAGGAAGAACGCGTACCCGACGATTGGAACGTGAGCATCCTATGTCCAGTCCATAAGAAGGGTGATAAGACTGTGTGCTCCAATTACAGGGGCATAAGTCTGCTCCCTATTGCATATAAGATAGTATCTGGCATATTGTGTGAGAGACTAAAGCCTATGGTCAATGAAATTATTGGACCCTATCAGTGCGGCTTTAGACCTGGCAAATCCACCATTGACCAGATATCCAAATCCTGGAAAAGACCCAAGAAATGCAGATCGACACCTTCCATCTTTTCGTCGATTATAAAGCAGCATTCGACAGCCCTATACGTTCAAAGGTGTTCCAAGCCATGTCTGATTTTGGTATTCCTGCAAAGCTCATTCGGCTTTGTAGAATGACATTAACTGAGACGAGATCCTCAGTTAAAATAGGAAAGAACCTCTCCGAAGAGTTTATTACCAAAAGAGGTTTCAGACAAGGAGACGGCCTGTCGTGTGATCTATTCAACATCCTGCTGGAAAAGGTCATACGAGACGCGAAGGCCAAAAGAAATGGAACGATATACACGAACAGCCATATGTTACTGGCTTATGCCGACGACATTGACATCATGGGTCGATCGTAAAGGAAGTAACTGACACCTTTACAAAAGTCGAAAGAGAATCTGCTAAAGTAGGTCTGGCAGTAAACGGCGAAAAAACCAAGTTGATGGTATCGACGCGTAATATTACCACAAACCCCGCACCATTTGTGAATGTTGGTACCTACAATTTTGAGGTAGTAAAGGACTTTGTCTACCTCGGCACCGCCATAAACACAACAAATAACATCAGTTGTGAAATACGAAGAAGAATAGTGTTGGCTAACAGATGCTACTTTGGGCTGAGTAAGCAGTTTAGGAATAAAGCCACCTCTCGTCAAACAAAAGTAACACTTTACAAAACACTGATACTACCCGTGCTAATGTATGGTTCCGAAGCATGGGTACTTACTCAAGCAGATAAGGCAGTGCTTGGTGTGTTCGAGAGAAAAATTCTTCGAAAGATCTACGGGCCAATCTGTGTTGACGGCGAATATCGGCGTCGTATAAACAACGAGCTGTACCAACTATACAATGACATCAATGTAGTTGAACAAATCGAGATACAACGATTGCGATGGCTAGGCCATGTTATAAGAATGAGTGATGATGAACCCACTAAAAAGGCGTATAAATACGGGCCGCATGGAGGTTCTCGCAGATCTGGAAGGCCAAAGCTTCGTTGGAGCGAACAAGAGAAACGAGATATCAGTAAGCTACATATCCCAGATTGGGAAAATACAGCAGCAAACAGAGAGGATTGGAGATTTTTTCTTAGTTCGGCTTATGGAACAAATGTTCTGTAAAAGACCAGCTAAGTAAGTAAGTAAGTGTTGCCATATTTTCGGAAAATATCCCAATTATAACAAAAAAATTTACAAAAAAGTGTCCAATTTTTGCGATCATCAGAATAGGTTTGAATCAAATAAAATTGAAAAATTGTACTACCCATGCAAATATTGCTCAATTTTGTTGGTTTAGTTTAGTAAAATGGAACATTCTGATAAATCCTACAACAAATTTGACCAGCTTTATTAGGAACGTGGGTTGAAATCTCAACATGGAAAAGTTACCAAGAACTTTCAGATAAAATTAAGAAATATTCCAACAAAAACGTTTTATAAACCTGCTTTAAATGACTTTTTGATTTCGTTAGATCGCTTCGGAGCTTCGAAAATTGTCTGAAAGCAAATAACAAGTGTTAGCCATATTATTAGGATGAATAAATTAGGAAGGTCATTGAAAATAGTTGGTATTTTAGTTCAAGTTTAATTTTTTAACTATCCTTGCAGTACAAATTTAAGTATTAGCATGCTCACAAATCCCCCATAGTTGACCACATGTATCATTATTGTTCGAAAATTGGTCTGGAAGAATGTCTCTTCGACGACAATAAAGTAGAAAATTGTAAATCAAATTTAAGTCAAAGGGGCATGATATCGCCGAATTTTATAATGCTGTATAACCTCAGTAGTCCATTCATTTGTACTTATTCGTGTTTGTTTTATGACCTGTGAACAGAAAAAACTTTTTGACCTGACTATATTCCATATTTTGCACATCGTGTAATTTCTACTAAACTTAGATGAGGTTCCAATATGGACTCAATCGGTCCACTCCTTGGGGTAACTCCCAAACAAAATATCGAAAAAGTTCAGTTTAGGACCTGGTCTCGAATCGCTCTGATTTTTGTTTACGCAAGTTGTATTCGCTGTCCTCTATACGACGCTGTAAGTTTCATTAGGGGCAAGTCCACACTTCCTGAAAAAATAGCTTGAAAGTTACAAAAAACCCTATGCAACCGTGTGTAGTGGTTGGAGCGCAAGATAACTCTCGGACGGATCTGCCGATTCGGTCCAAAATTTGGCTTTTGTAATATTTTGTCCAAACTTAGTTCAAGTTCAAAGATGGATTATATCGGTCCACTCCTTCCGGTACCTCCCCCACAAAAGTTCGAAAATGTTCGGAAAATTTGTGCGTACGATAACTCTTGAAGGGAGTAACCGATTTGGTCCATACTTTGCACATTATGAAATTTCTACCAGACTTAGATGATGTTCCAATATGGACTCAATCGGTAAACTCCTTCGAGTACCTCCCACACAAAATTTCGGAAAAGTTAAGTTTAGGACCTGCTCTCGAATCGCCTTGGTTTTTGTTGTAACATCTTGTATTCACTGTCCCCTATACGAAGGTACAAGTTTCCTCAGGGACAAGTCCATACTTCCTGAAAAAATAGCCTGAAAGTTGAAAAACAAACCCTATGGCACCATGTTTATCGGTGGAAGCGCAAGATAATTCTCGAACAGAAATGCCGATTCCGGCCAAAATTTGGCCTTCGTAATATTGTTTCCAAACTTAGTTTAAGTTCGTAGAAAAGCCATATCGGTCCACTCCTTCAGGTACCTACCCCACAAAAGTTCAAAAATGTTCGGAAAGATTATGCGCACTATAACTCTTGATGGGAGTGACCGATTTGGTCCATACTTTACACATTCTCATAATATCTACCAGATATAGATCAGGTTTGAATATGGACTATATTTGTCCACTCCATCCCGTACCTCCCACACAAAATTTTGGATAAGTTCACTTTAAGACCTGCTATTGAATCACTTTGATTTTTGTTGAAGCAACTTAAATTCGCTGCCTCAATTACGATGGTAAAAGTTGTTTCAGGGCAAGTCCATACTGTTTCAATTTGCACAGTCTGAGGGTATATCTCTGTCGGCAAAGCCGACTGATACTTTTTTACTTGTTTCTAATGCGTATTGGTGTGTTTATCATTCATATTGTAATAATGTTTTTTGGCCCTCTTTGTAGATTATAACTTCTTATCAGAAAAACAATTAGTTATAATTTATGTCATTGATTACACGATGTCTATGTCTAATACCTTATTGATTGCTTTATTATTGACTAATACATACATATATATGTATTTTATATTTTGGTACAGGCTTGTAAATTTTAATAAGGGAATAGAGCATTATAGAATTATACATTTATAGACGTATACGTTAATTTATTACTTGATTTGAGGTGAATGTTAGACCAATGTTATCAGTATTAGCGATTTTAATACATATATGGGGTTTTTTACTGTTAGTATTCAGGACAATGTTATACAATCGTGCATAATAACAGAAATGAGAAAAGATTGGTGGTGCTAAGAGCACCGTGAAAATAATCAGAATATCGAATCAAATATCCGAAAAGTTTTCGACTTTTCAATTTTCAATCGATTTTTGTACTTTTTTTTCATAAGTTTGTCCGAACATTTTTACGAAAATCTAAATTTCCATCAGAATTTCCCTACAATTTCTTTCCGAAATCTAAACGAATATTAGACAAAATCTTTTATATACGCCAAATTTTAGAGAAGACCCATGAAAAACAGATCAACACATCCTACATAAGTACGTCTTTGACAGGTGTTCCAAGCCATGCCTGAGATTGGTATTCATGCAAAATACTACGATTATTCAGAATAACATTATTAACATTATTCAGAATAAGCTTATTCTAATTTTTTTAATCTTATGGTATATTTTTTAAAAAGTTAGAATTTATGTAAGATGTAAAATATTTGCGCTGTTCCAGAATCTGAAATAATCTATATATTAGTTTATCCACTTTTAGCTTTTAAAATTTTACATGTTCTAAAAATGTTTGTATACGGGAACACCCGCTTTCAAATATGGGGATCCTAAAATAAAAAATGCGAGGAGTTTCCATAATTGAAGATATAAACACTACTATATTGGTCCAAACGAAGTCGCATACATCCAACCAATACGCTACGATCGTTTCACTGATGGTTAGTTTTTCCGCTCAACAGGCATATCAGATACGATTGGTTAGACCATGGTGGATAATGATAAATTTTATTTATATGAATATTATTGCTTATCTGCAGATGTGAAATATTTTTGAAGCATCGAAGCCTTTTTTCTTTCATAAATTGTATTATGTCTTCGAGTTTTGAAGATTGGTAGTGGCTTAGAGCGCTAAGACGTCCGCAACATTGTCTGTTGGTTGGCGAGGACAAAGGCACAAACCTCAGCCGCGCTCCCGCTGAAATGTTGTTTAAATATTTTACCTCCCATATCATTATATATAAATTCATATTTGCAGTTACATGTGTAGGAAATTTTTTAAGATCGAATTTACAATAAAGGCGTTAGAAAATATACGATGTAAACTCCTATAGGGTGACGTAGGGGATGGAAGATACCAAGCAACGGTCCTGAGCGGTTTTAACATGGCAAAGCCCAGGATTTATCTTGGTCCCTCTTTCATCTCATGTGGACACTGACCTCCCCATGGTGCCACCTAAGGAACTGCCTTTAACACCCGTTAAAGGTAGTGAGCTAACATGTGCCGCGCGTTCTCCCATAAGAACGTTAAAAACTTGGGTTTGGGCGTCGGGTTAGTAACCCTCCCGTAGAAAAAACAGCATACTATGAAAAAAACGAAAGAAAAGAAAAACAACCCCCTCTAAAGTTGACGAACCCCGCAAACGTTTTAAGGACCATGATCTGCGAATCTGCACTCTTTATAGAGAAGGTGCAGTCTTCGCATTGGCAGACGTACTTCAAAAGTACAAGGCCGATATTACTGCCATACAGGAAATACGATGGATTGGGAAAGGCGTCACAACAACACCTAAAGGTGACGCACTGTATTATAGCTGCCATGACGTAAAGCATGAGTTTGGTTGCGGATTTGTAGTTAGTCGGAGACTAAAACATCTGGTATCCAGCTTCACTCCAGTGAATGAAAGACTTACTGCAATTCGAATAAAAGCTAAATTCTTCAACATCAGCTTTATTTGCGCTCATGCTCCCACTGAAGAAAAGGACGAACAGACCAAAGATATATTTTACGAGCGCTTAGAAGAAACATATGACAGTTGCCCTGCCCATGACATTAAAATCATTCTAGGCGATTTTAATGCCAAAATTGGAAAGGAGAATATCTTTGGCCCAACAGTCGGGAAATTCAGTCTCCAGTGAAACATCTGACAATGGTATGAGGCTGATAGACTTTGCAGCTGCAAAAAACATGGTAGTAAGCAGTACCAGATTTAATCATCTCGATATTCATAAGGGCACCTGGCTGCCTCCAGATCAGAAAACAAGAAATCAAATTGATCATTTTGTAATAGATGGAAGACATTCATCGAGCGTGTTGGATGTACGATCGTTCCGAGGCGCAAACATTGATTCGGAACACTACCTTGTTGCAGCAAAGGTACGCACCCGCTTAAACGTGGCAAACAAAGTACGAACAGACACCACACGAAAGTTAGACATCGGTACGCTGCAATCACAACAGGTAGCCACAGCATATTCCACTCAACTATCCCAATTGTTTAATCAAAGCACTCCTCATCCCGATAACATATCAGCGCAATGGCAAAGCATTGCCCACTCCATGCAAACAGCCGCAAAGTCCATACTTGGATACCAGAGGCCTCCACCAAGGAATCCATGGTATGATCAGGAGTGTCGTGCTGCCACCGAAGAGAAAAATGCGGCATATAGGGCTACTTTACAATCCGTAGCAACGCGTAGCGCACGAGAGAGATACAGGGAGAAAAGGAGAGAGGAAAAACGTCTTTTCCGCAGGAAAAAGAGAGAGATAGAAAAGCGGGAGTGTGAAAAAAATCGAGATGTACAGGAGCCAGAATGAAGTCCGAAAATTCTACCAAAGAGTCAAGCATCAAACTGATGGCTTTGGTACAGGCACATCCTCCTGTAGAGACCAGCAAGGTAATTTGGTAACTGATACAGATAGTGTGCTCAGGATATGGAAAGAACATTTTTCCAAACTGTTGGTATCCGATCGCAGTGAAGACGACGAAGATACCACATTCCCAATCCCAGAAGATGGTATTGAATGTATACCGCCCAGCCAAGATGAGGTAAAGACAGCAATAAATCGGCTGAAGAATAATAAGGCAGTAGGAGCCGATGGCTTACCAGCCGAGCTGTTCAATACCGGAGGCGACACGCTGATAAGGTGTATTCATCAGCTAGTTAGCACCATCTGGCAGGAAGAACGAGTACCCGACGATTGGAACCTGAGTATCCTGTGCCCCGTCCACAAGAAAGGAGATAAGACTGTATGCTCTAACTATAGGGGCATAAGTCTACTCCCTATTGCCTACAAGATCGTGTCAGGGATATTGTGCGAACGACTAAAGCCTATGGTCAACGAGATAATTGGACCATAACAAAGGCTTTAGACCTGGCAAGTCCACCATTGACCAGATATTTACCCTGCGGCAAATCCTGGAGAAGACCCAAGAGATGCAGATCGACACCTACCACCTTTTTGTCGATTATAAAGCAGCCTTCGACAGCCTGCTGCCTTCAAAGGTATTCCAAGCCATGTCTGAATTTGGTATCCCCGCAAAGCTAATCCGGCTTTGCAAAATGACTTTAACTGACACGAGGTCCTCAGTTAAAATAGGAAATAACCTCTCCGAAGAGTTTGGTACCAAAAGAGGTTTCAGACAAGGAGACAGTCTTTCGTGTGATCTCTTTAACATCCTGCTAGAAAAGGTTATACGAGAGGCAAACGTCAAAAGAAGTGGCACAATCTGCACCAATAGTCACATGTTACTTGCTTATGCTGATGATATAGACATCATAGGCCGATCAGTAAAAGAAGTAACTGATACCTTTATGAAGGTCGAAGGAGAATCTGCTAAAGTGGGTCTGGCGGTAAACGGTGAGAAGACCAAGTTGATGGTGTCGACGCGCGTCCATTGAGCTCGGACCGACTGTTGAAGTTGGTTCCTATAATATTGAGGTAGTAAAAGACTTCGTCTACCTCGGCACCTCCGTAAACACTACAAACGACATCGGTTGTGAAATAAAAAGAAGAATTGTATTGGCCAACAGATGCTACATTGGTTTAAGTAAGCAGTTTAAAAACAAAGCCACATCTCGTCAAACAAAAATAACGTTCTACAAAACACTGATACTACCCGTGCTGATGTATGGCTCCGAAGCCTGGGTACTTGCGCAAGCAGACATGGCAGTGCTTGGTGTGTTTGAGAGAAAAATTCTTCGAAAGATCTACGGACCAATCTGCGTTGACGGTGAATATCGACGTCGCATGAACCACGAGCTGTATCTGCTGTACAACGACATCAATATTGTTAAACGTATCGAGATGCAGCGATTGCGTTGGCTAGGCCATATCATAAGAATGAGCGATGATGACCCCGCTAAAAAGGTGTATAAACACGGACCGATTGGCGGTGCACGCAGAATTGGCAGGCCAAGGAATAGATGGCGCAAACAAGTGGATGATGAGATGAAAAGGCGCGGTATTCCAGAAAGCGAAGCAACAAATAGAGAGAATTGGAGATCTTTTCTTAGTTCGGCCTATAGAACAAATGTTCTGTAATGGGCCAGCTAAGCTAAGTAAGTAAATTGCTATCTTATTGTAAACCATAATTCATTTTCAATTAATTAGGGAAAAAGATTCCATACACTTAAAAAATAAAGCTCAGTTCCTTTACGTGCAAGAATCTTAAAATTTTAAAATTTTTACTCGAAAAGCGTTGCTTTAAAATTCATATGGGTGCAGTTTATAACTTTTACTATATTTGCCGGTTTTACCATTTTTAAAAGTAAAGGAACAGACCATATATGGATTTCAAAAATCAAATATACTTGACGTGCATAACTAAATTTTCTTTTATTGATGGTAAAAATATTCTGACGTGGACTGGACATCGAAATTAAAGAAGTTTATTAGATGCCAATAAAACAGATACATGTCTATATTTAAAAAACAAATAATTAGTAAATTAGGTATTATATAATCGCATATATCCGAAAAACAGATTACCATCGAATATAAATCCTCTAAAATTCTAATTTGAGAATTATATATCAATATATAATTTGGCACGAGGCATTAAAAATAAATATCAAAATAAATTATTGGTTTCATTTTATTATTTTATTGTCTTTCCCAACTCTTCAATATGTATATGCCACCACATATTTACTTTAGCTTACCAAAAATATATATACAATTATTTGTCATTTGATTACTATTGAAATGTCTTGAGTCAAGTATTATTTAATTATAAACGACGACTGAATCAGCTTGTCGGAAAGAAATTACGTTAGGTAAATTGAAGATAGTTAAGTTTGTTGTTTTTTAAAGTACCCACTTGACCACCTGACTACATATCACATTATTGTCTTTTTTTGGTACAATCGCCGGAAGCGATTAATCATAATATACATACATATTTTATTATATTAAAATATTGATTGAACCTCACTGTATCATGTGAACGTTATAAAAATTCATCACAACATCAATGTTTTGTTTGTTTTTATTATAGTATCTAAATTACCTATAACTGCACAGTAGAGTTGTACAATCTAGTTCATTTGAAAGATCTAGTTCAATAGCTCAGCTCTTTAAACTGAACTAGGTCAGTAATCTAGTTCATAGTTCACTGTCCAGTTCAATCATTCGGATAAAAATCGTTCACCGGCTCTTAATAGGTCGTTTGATGAAAACGCATACATACACCAAATACAAACAAACAAAAGACTAATATAATTTAACTACTCCATATCAAAAATATTAAATTTACATAGTTTTATTGCATTCTTAAAGAAAGATTAATTAATTTTAGAAAAAACATCCTTCATTTAGGTGACTGGCAAAAAATCTTATGTTGTGTGTGTAGAAATTGTCATTGCGAAAAGGCTTTGTGCGTGTGTGTTTCTTTTTATGTTTTCCCTGTTTGTCTATCCAAAAAAGCAGATTCATTAGGTGATCGGTTCGACATATTGTAATATGTTATGTCTCTATGTTTTTGTAGAAATCTTCATTTTCGGGCAGCTATTCCATGTACCTTGATCCAAACAAATAAACAAACTGATCACATTACGAAGGCATCCCTTAACATAGACGACGCCGTCACTTTATGTATTTGTGAACGACATGTTGAACTAGATTGTGAATCGTTCGTTGATCGTGCGGCCACCGACTGATTATAGTTCAGTGAACTATTGAACTATAATGAACTATATCCACTGATCTAGTTCATACGCTCTTCTCAATGAATCGTTCAATTGAACTAGTTCGTTCATGAACTATACAACTCTACTGCACAGCTATGCATATTGGAGCAATATTAAAAACTGACCCGATTAGTGTTTTGGCCACTGAAGCGAAGTGGTAAAATCATTGCATAAAAATTAAGGTCATGGTAGATACAAGAGGTTGACTTAAATAAAAAATGCATATTACCTTGGTTTTTCTGAATTCATATAACTTCAAAATTACTAAACACAAAATCATCAAGTGGGTTTATTTATAATACTTTTTTGAGCATTTTATAAAAAAAGTTAAAATGAACGGAGTGTCAACGTTTCTCCACAAAATCGATTTGTTTAAAAGATTAGCAGTCTGCTTTTGTAAAAAAATTATTTTTGAAATGAATCGTTCGTACTCGACCGTGTGAATTTGGTATTTATAAAAAAATAAATAGCAGTCGTCTGATTCCGAAAAGCTGTTTATATCAGTATTTCCATATCGGTTATTTTGAATTGTTCTCATTAAAAATTGTGTTCTTTGTGACAATTCCAAAAAATGTGGGTTCCGATGTAAAATCTATTGAATTGAATTCGATTGTTTTTAAAATTGTTTGGCATATAGGCCCCAAAACGTTTGTTGTTGTTTTCCATATACCTGTTTGGGCCATATTTTCATTCTCGATTTGGGGTTTAATTTCATGGGGCCAAATGAAACACTTATTAATAGATCTACTTCAAATTTTGCGATCTTTCATTTAATTCACTAAAATTTAGTCTTCAAATGAATAAATAATAAATTCTGCGGGAAAATCGTAGTTAAGTTTGTCATTCCGTTGTAACTCCTCCAAATAATGCAATGTTTTTATTGTTAAATTTATTTTTTCAGCTCAGTTATGACGTAATTCTCTTTAGAAAAAACTTGTGGGAAATCTGTACTTTGGGCTTTTTAGAATTGACATACATATGTAGTTCACCAGAAAAATCAACTTCCTGAATAATAGTTAATTAAATAACATATAAGTTAGGATTCTCGGTATAATTAAAAGATGTCAGGAGTGATAAAATGTTCAATTATTTTTCATGATCGGAAGTTGAAATCTGATTCCTATTTATTGTCGATAACATTCGTGCGATTTGATGAGATCTTAGCAACATGGTGACACTCTGCTATTGATATGGTTTGATTAATTAATCATTTAAAAAAAATATAACAATAAAATCTAATTTGAATGAGTATTTGGTGAAGTTAATATTTGACATATATTGCTTGTCCACAACATTTATTATCAACTCTGTTTGATAAGTGACATTTGATTAGATCTTGGGAACATGGCGACACTCTGCTGTTGATATGGTTCGATTAATTTCATTAAACTGTTCACGGTGCAACCAGTATAACCGGATCCGACCGCCATTAAAATTATACATTTCCGTAAACAGCGCAAAAATCTGGCATAAAATGACTTACCTGAAATAACTCTACTAAGCACACTCCGATTTGATTGAATTTTTTAAATATAGATATAAATGCGTTCTTCACGGGAACATATATTTTTGGGGGGGACAGATCCGGTTACATCGGTTCGTTTAGCCGGTTCGCCTGAATATACTTTCTATTTTGACTGGACTAGAGGACCAAGAAACGGTTCTCATCGCCATTAACATGGCAAAGCCCTTTGTCCCCCTTTCACCTCATACGGACACTGACCTCCCCATGTTGCCTTTAACACCCGTTAAAGGTACTGAGTCGGGTCGGGTTAGTAACCCACACATATACTATGAAAAAAAAAAACAAACCTCTCTAAAGTTGACAACACATGCAAACGTTTAAAGGACCATGATCTGCAAATCCTCACCTGAATTGTTCGGACTCTTTATAGAGAAGGTGCAGTTTAAGCACTGGCAGATGTACATACTTGTATATTACGAGGCCGATATTACTTCCATACAGGAAATACGATTAATTGGGAAGGCGTCACAACAATTGCGGATTTGCAGTTAGTCGGAGATTAAGACAACTGGTGTCCAGTTTCCCACAGGTGGAGACTTTCTACAATCAGTAGCAACACGTAGCGCACGAGGAGAGATTGTGAAAAAAGCAGGAAAAAGCTAAAATTAGAAAAGCGGGAGTGTGAAAACATCGAGATGTACAGGAGCCATAATGAAATCCAAACATTCTACCAAAGAGTGAAACATCAAAGAGATGACATTGGCACACCCTTCTGTAGAGACGAGCAAGGCAATGTGGTAACAAATACAGATAGTGTGTTCAGGACATGGATATATAATTTTTCCATACACTGAGGATATCAAACACAAGCAAAAGCGATGAGTATATCACAGATCTCATCCCAGAAGGAGGTATAGAGTGTATATTGCCTGGCAAAGATGAGATAAAGACAACAATAAATCGCCTGAGAAATAATAAGGCAACAGGAGCCGATGGCTTACCCGCCGAGCTGTTAAAGACTAATAAGCATCTAATCGCATAATAATGCATCTGCTAGTTAGCACCATCTGGCAGGAACAACGTGTACCCGATGATTGGCACGTGAGCGTCCTGTGCCCTGTCCACAAGAAAGTAGTTAAAACTGTGAGCTGTGTTCGATATTTTATGAACCACTGAAGCCTATGGTTAATGAAATAATACCAATGCGGCTTAAGACCAGGCAAATCTACCATTGAACAGATAGTTACCATGGGGCAAATCATGAAATAACTCCAAGGGATGCAGATAAAGACTACGATGACTTTAACTGATACCCGGTCTACCCTGTCCTCAGTTAAAATGGGAAAGAACCTCTCCGAACAGCTCAATACCAAAACAGGTTTCAGACAAACAGGCAGCCTTTCGTGTGACCTCTTCAAAATCCTGCTGCAAGAGGCTAGAGGCGAGATGCAAACGATAAAATAAATGACACAATATATCTAAATAGCCAAATGTTATTTGCTTATGCCGACGACATTGCCATCATGGGTCGATAAGATACCTAATACCTTTAAAAAAACGCGAAAGAGAATCTGCTAAAGTTACCTGAGCTCGGATCAACTGTGAAGTTGGTACCTACAATTTTGAGGTTATTAAAGGCTTCTTTTACATCGGCACTGACATACACACAATAAACAAGGTGGGCCAACAGATGCTACTTGTAAAGTAAAATATAACACTTTAAGTAAAAAATAACAGAGAGAAATTCTTTAAAAGATATACGGAGCAATCTGCGTTGATGGTGAATATCGACGAGGCTTGAATTAAACAAGTGGAAGTCGAACACAACAAATACGGTATCAAAAATACGGTACTAAAAGTAACAAATGGAAGGGAGTGGAAAACGTTTCATAGTTTTTCTAAGTTGGTAAATCCATTGAATAATAATCCAGAAGGTAAGATGATTTCGAAAAAAAACTAGGAAAAAATAGGTTTGTTATTCTGTCTCTCGAACCCGCATTAGCCCCCTAAATTGCGTGAACATCCGATCAAAATTACGACCTGCGTGATTACAACGTTTAGATGGACGGACGGACGGACATTGATACCCCCATCGACTCAGCTCATCGAGACATTCATTTTGGTATATATAAGTATAGGTCTATTACATTTATACCATTATTTAGATGTGTTAAAAACTTTTTGGCCAAAACCAACTTATATTAAAAATGGATGTAAGAAACTTTTTCCAAAATACCATGGCTTTTAGTAAGTATATTAGCCATAGCAAAATTAATTCATATAAGAAACACTCTTATAGAAAATAAAAGCATATAAGAAATATTTTCGACACGCCAATTCTGAAAATCGCCGTTAGAATAATTTTATACAGGGACATTGGCAACCTTTCAATTCGTGAACAATGACGGCAAGTTGCACCAAACACACCTGCATGTAAACTGTGTATGAATGAGTTTGAAAATATTTTTTGTGTCCAACACCTGCAAGAACACACTATTTTTTAATTTTTTGACAAATTTATAAATTTAAAAATTGTACTCTTTCAGATTCCCGTGAATTCCCAGGAAAAAAACCCTAATTTGATACCAAATACCCTTAGTTGTTGACATGTGTACATATTTTAAAATTCTTAAATCCGCGTAAGTTAGATGGATATTTGTGGGATCGGTTACGCGAATAACTACATATTTATCCATATTAGTCCTCAGATAAAGGACTGTACGAGCATTTCCATTTGATAAATGTTTTAAGTACGATATGTCAAAGCGCTGTAAATGTACAATTTTATGTTTCCTACAATATATCCATATGTGTACTTAAAACTAAATAGACGACCGACTGAAAGTTCGTAGGAAAGATACACTTAATTATTTGGAACATTTCATTCCAGGAACATATGCATGTATGCATTTTTATGTATTAAAAATAACTTATGATGACTTTCATTGTTTTTAATAGTTTAGTATTTTTTTAAGGTTGGTGTCGTGGTAATTTTATGCACATTTTTTCCAATTATTGAATTTTAAATTTTTTTCCACTTATTTTTGTTGAGTGTATTTTTTAGTGCGATTAATAAATAACTCAGTGATATTTCATTTTGATTAATAATCATTTCATTGCACATTTCACAATATTATATAATGATTATAATTTTTTTATTTGTTATTAACACATGTCAAAAGTTTTAAAGTTCAATTGATTGGTTCATTTTTTTTAAGTTGTTTTGTATCTTTTTCTCACAGGTCACATGAAAATCCTTTCTTTTTGTTTTATGAACACCTACCGATTCCATTATTCGCACACAGGACTAGAAGTCCCACCGCGAGCAAATAAGGACTTTTTCGGGACAACATTATGCCCAAAAAAATCGCATGGATTATTCGCGTCCAAAAAATTTAGTTAAACTGATTGTTGCGGTCAAAACTGTTGTCTTTATATAGACTCGGTACGAAACAATCGGAAATATCAGCAAAGTATATCTGTACACAAATTATTAGTTTATAACATAAAATCCAAAATATGTAGGTGCTAGTACGATAGGCATGATAACATTCGTCCGTCCACACATTCGTTATTGGCCAAGTTTTTATTTACGACAGTCAGAATGCCAGCTATTTATTCCTGATCATTGTGATTAGACTTATCATATGCTTGGTTATTCGTTTTATGACTTTCTTCCAATGGGCATATCGTTATTAATTTCGGACATAAAACAATGAACGTTTTCTTGTTAAAGAATGCACAAGGAAAATACAATATTTCGCATTTGATTTGTTATCGAAAACAGTTGATACTCCGATTAGATTTCAATGTTGAGTGTAGAAATACTACCTTTGCTTTTAACTTGATTCTGTTACAAATCAGCTTTTGCAATTTGTAACAGTGTCCAATAACTTTTCCTAAACGTTTCGTCATCGAACAAATATCAGCACTGTTGATATCAGCGAACTGGGCACTCAATAAATTTGGTTTTTATTTTCAAATAGCTTGAAGTGATTATGTACTGTATTTATATACACAAACATTTGTATGTACTTACTTCTGAATATATTTCATCATATAAGTGGTGTATATTAAAAGAAATTCAAAGTAAAATAACCCGGTAATAGGAAGCTAAATCGTCGTCAATTTAAATGGATTTTTATCATTAAATCCGAATAATACATCGTTAAGATAAGAAAAGTTTTAACAATATATGTATATTTCCTTAATTTAATTAATTAAAATTAAAACAAAATAAAATGTTTGTTCTATACGCGATCTGCCACTCCCGGAAAGTGGATAGCTGCGAAAATAAAAAAACTGTTAGTCGATGGTCAGACTAGCAAGGTTTCTTGAAACCAATTTCGTTAAAGTTTCTTTTCAAGTTTCGTTAGCGTCCACACACGTTAACGTGAAATTTAAGAATTTTGCGTGTCCTCTTTATTTTACCATTCGCTTCTCATACCAACAAAAACAAAACAAACATAAATAAACTAAAAAAACAACACAAAATATTATTAGTTAAATTTTCACAATTTCATTAATTAAGTGTTTTTATTAAATCTTTTTATGCTTGTTTTGTTGTTAACATATTTACTTGAGAAAATAAAAATGAAAGAAAATGGAAGAAAAAACTTGCAACGAATAACAACCCAGCAAAATGTTCGATGCCAAAGATGACATTCAATCATGGGTGCAACTGATCTAGAATGTCATCTTTTTAGCATCTTCATCGATGAATTTTATATGAGCGTGGACCCCAAAAGATGACGTTCTTTTCTGGATCCTAAGCATGTCATTTTAACCAATGCGTTGACATGTCATTTCCACCAATGCTTTGGCATGTCATTTCCACCAATGATTTGACATGTCATTTTCACCAATGTCTTGACGCGTCATTTTCACCCATGCTTTGACATGTCATTTTCACCAACCCCTTGGCATGAAATTTTCATGTCTTGTTTGGAAAATGGAAATGCTGTATTGAAATGTGGTTTTCATGAAAAACAAAACTCTTTATTAATTCAAACGAATTCATGAAATAGCAACAATTAATTTATCAGTTTAGTTTTTCAAAAGTTTACATCCAAAATTGCAATGTAATCACCACCGCTGCAACGCAAAAGATAACTTCCTCCGTTCTCCGCAACTGATATTCTTTCATCTTACAAAAGATTTTTTCAATTATCTTCCCATCACCAGTTCAGATTTCAACATGGACTCCAAATGCACTCCTTTAAGTATTTTTATTTCGTAAATTACTTTTATTTTATAATTTTGTTATTTTATAACAACATTTTGGTAATTTATACTCTTTTGTTTAGTGACGGAAATATGTAGGGATCTACAACCCGGCTTGCTTTAGGGATCTCTAAGAACAAAATGTAACGAACGGGGAGGAGAGACTTTTTATGGAAAATACCATTTATGCTTAATTAATTTATTTTTAATTGTTTCTTTCCAAAAGTAGTTTCTTCTTTTTTTTCAGATTCTTGTTCCTTTTCGTTTCGGACTTTTTTTCAAATTCCAAGAAGCGAGATTTGATTGATTTCATTCTATGTCAGATTTAGAACAGACAAGGGAACTTTTAAAATAGCAATGTGTGCAGTCCGATTCTATTTTTAGCTCGATGGTTGGGACTTCATATAATACCAATTGTTTAGAAGTTTTAGTTGTTTGATATGCAGGAAATGTAAGACAACATCACGACGACAGTTCTAACAACTTTGGTCTGTTCCAGAAATTGCAAGAATCTACTTATTTTTACTACGATAACAATTTTTCCTTTATGTTATCGGAAAAAATAGTAAAAATTAGTAGATTTTTGCAGTACTGGAACATACCAAAATGAAAATAAACAGATGTGTAAATAAAAACACAAACATCATCTCTATTGGATCGATGGAATGGGTACAAATGCTGATGAAAATATCGGATCTTTCATGACTTCCTTTGCATTGGTTCAAATCCTAATGAAAAGATCGGATCTTTCACGACTTCCTTTGAACCAATGCAAAAGATGACATGAAATCACGTCATCGCAAAGAACCCCTTCCGTCAAATTTTGCTGGGAAGAAGAGGCAACACAACAAACACAGAAAACCATGTACATGGGTTTCACTACTTCATACCCCTCGCCTATAAACTTGACGTCGCCATGTTGAAATCGTGCTAGTCTGACCATCGACTTAGAGAATGCGAAAAGGAAACGAAATATACAGTTTGTCAAGTAATTGTTTTCGAACCAAGAAAACTAACATTTTTCTGTATAAGTTTATGAAAAATTACTGATAATTGTGATAAAAATGTCGGGGTTTTGGCAAAAATTAGTTGGACGACTTATTTGGGACAAGATTGGATGTATAAATAAAAAGTTAAACCACGTAGTCCAACAAAAAATAACGAAAACCAATAACTACATGTAATGCAAGTTGTCAAATAAATGTTTTCGAAATGTAATGGAGGTTCCAATATACCCCATATTTTCGGTAAATACTTGAAAATCAGGACAATTTATGAATTTTATTTTTAACAGGGAGTAACTACTAACAAGTATCAACAATATTAGACATCGAATATCCTTCTAGGAGGGTTACCATATGGACCAAGGGAGTACCAGGTCATATTACATGTAAACAGGGTCCTATAGGTTTTAAACCGGGAATATCTGAAAACTAAGACGTTTTATGAGTTTTTTAGTTCACTAGGATGGATTGCCAACAACTAAAATAAATATTACCTTCAGAATAATTAAATCGGGAGGGTTGCAAGATGTACGAAAAAGGTCCCAGGTTATATAAACAGTAAACGAGATCACCTGTGTCTCAAAACAGGGCACCGAAGTTTATTGTTTCACTTAAAATTAATTAGGAGATAATAACATTTCACGAAACTATCGGAAATACCGCAGTAAGATACCAATATTGCTTAGAAATGTATGGGATACAGATCTCGACAATGTTTAGAAATGCCTACTACGACCTATTGGACTCACTTCGTGGACTCTGCAGTACTACTGTTGCATATTTTTTTATAGGAAAATAATGCTGACGGCAAAATAATGCTTCAGTGTTACCATGGAAGCCAAAAAACTTGGAGAATTCCTCTGAACTGGCTCTAAACAGTTGAAATCGGATGTCCATTATAAAATCATAATAGACTGACAATATCTTGCATATGTATTTCTAAGCGATATTTGTACATTTATGTCATATTTTGGTTTGTTTTGGAGAATTGCCTTATCCATTAATTCAATTTGAGTTAAATAAACAAATCTTAAGCCCTGGTTATGGATTCAGGTGGTCTCATTTACTGTTTATACAACCTGGTACCTTTTTCGTACATCTGGCAACCTTCCCGATTTAATTATTCTGGAGTTAATATTTATTTTAGTTGATGGCATTCCATCCTAGTGAACTAAAGAAAGTCATACAACGTCTTAGTTTTCAAATATTCCCGGTTTAAAACCTATAGGACCCTGTTTACATGTAATATGACCTGGTACTCCCTTGGTCCATATGGTAACCCTCCTAGAAGGATATTCGATGTCTAATATTGTTGATACTTGTTAGTAGTTACTCCCTGTTAAAAATAAAATTCATAAATTGTCCTGATTTTCAAGTATTTACCGAAAATATGGGGTATATTGGAACCTCCATTACATTTCGAAAACATTTATTTGACAACTTGCATTACATGTAGTTATTGGTTTTCGTTATTTTTTGTTGGACTACGTGGTTTAACTTTTTATTTATACATCCACTCTTGTCCCAAATAAGTCGTCCAACTAATTTTTGCCAAAACCCCGACATTTTTATCACAATTATCAGTAATTTTTCATAAACTTATACAGAAAAATGTTAGTTTTCTTGGTTCGAAAACAATTACTTGACAAGCTGTATATAAACAATATTTAATACGGGAATGGTGAATACAGAAGATTCTGTTGTACTAAGACCTATTTTTATTACCAATATTTTTTTCGATTGTAGTCAGAATTTAAAAAAAAATCTGCCGTATCGCATCCCTACACAGCTACCATATTTTTTATTTCGAATTTCCAAAACTACGTATCATGTTGCAAATTTCAGATTTGACTCCTGGTTTTACCCCTTCACTAACACAGCATTCCCTTCCAGTAAGAATTTCCAAACACTAAACTTTATCTGACCCCTTCACAAGTGTATTGTAAAAGAAGAACAAATCTATATATAGAAAATTTTCTTTAAATTTGGACCTTGTCCAGCAAAATATTCGATGCCAAAGATGTCATTCAATCATGGGTGCAAGTGAGCTGGCATGTCATCTTTTTAGCATCTTCATCGATGAATTTTATATGAGCGTGGACCCCAAAAGATTCTATTTATTTCTGGATCCAAAGCATGTCATTTACACCAATGCTTTGACATGTAATTTTCACCAATGCTTTGGCATGTCATTTCCACCAATGCTTTGGCATGTCATTTTCACCAGCCCTTTCCAATGACATTATCATTGCGAAGAGAGTTTTAACAACGTTGGTAGTGATTTCGAGTGTCCGACAACATTAAGCCTATTGTAAATAGTAATTAAGCCTATTGTAAATATTGTAAAAAATAAATAAAAACTTACTTACTTACTTACTTAGTTAGCCCATTACAGAACATTTGTTCCATAGACCGAACTAAGAAAAGATCTCCATTCGTCTCTGTTTTTCGCTTGACTTTTGGAATACCGCGCCTTTCCATTTCTTCATCCAGAAGAATTTTCCTCTCAAACACACCAAGCACTGCCTTATCTGCTTGCGCAAGTACCCATGCTTCGGAGCCATACATTAGCACGGGTAGTATCAGCGTTTTGTATAGTGTTATTTTTGTTTGACGAGATATGGCTTTGTTTTTAAATTGCTTACTTAGACCATAGTAGCATCTGTTGGCCAATACAATTCTTCTTCTTATTTCACAACTGATGTTGTTTGTTGTGTTTATGGCAGTGCCGAGGTAGACGAAGTCTTTAACTACCTCAAAATTATAGGTACCAACTTCCACAGTTGGTCCGAGCACTATGGACGCTTTGCGCGTCGACACCATCAATTTGGTCTTTTCGCCGTTTACCGCCAGACCCACTTTCGCAGATTCTGCTTCGACCTTCCTAAAGGTATCAGTTACTTCCTTTACTGATCGTCCCATGATGTCTATGTCATCAGCATAGGCAAGTAACATGTGGCTATTGGTGTAAATTGTGCCATTTCTTTCGACATTTGCATCTCGTATTACCTTTTCCAGCAAAATGTTGAATAGGTCACACGAAAGGCTGTCTCCTTGTCTGAAACCTCTTTTGGTACAAAATTCTTCGGAGAGGTTCTTTCAAATTTTAACTGAGGACCTAGTATCAGGTAAAGTCATCTTACAAAGCCGGATGAGCTTTGCGGGGATACCAAATTCAGACATTGCGTGGAATACCTTTGATCGGAGGGGACTGTCGAATGCTGCTTTATAATCGACAAAAAGGTGAAATATGTCGATCTGCATCTCTTGGGTCTTCTCTAGGATTTGCCGCAGGGTAAATATCTGGTCAATTGTGGACTTGCCAGGTCTAAAGCCACATTGGTATGGTCCAATTATTTCGTTGACCATTGGCTTTAGTCGTTCGCACAATATCCCTGACACTATCTTATAGGCAATAGGGAGAAGACTTATGCCCCTATAGTTTGAGCATACAGTCTTATCTCCTTTCTTGGGGACGGGACGTCGGGTACGCGTTCTTCCTGCCAGATGGTGCTAACTAGCTGATGCATACACCTTATCAGCGCGTCGCCTCCGGCTTTAAACAGCTCGGCTGGTAAGCCATCGGCTCCTGCTGCTTTATTATTCTTCAGCCGGTTGATTGCTGTTTTTACCTCATCTTGGCTGGGCGGTATACATTCAATACCATCTTCTGGGATTGGATCTGTGGTATCATCGTCTTCGCTACTCAATTCAATTCAATTTATTTAACTTGTAATTCAAAGCCAACCGACCCATCAGTGTAAATTACAAAATGCATAAGAATTGCTTAACCAAATAAAAAGGAAAAACTACTCGAAAAATATAATGTAAGACCAAGAAACTAAAAACTAATATAAAAATATGCATACCAACAATATATACAGATTTACTTTGAAGCTACTCCAAAATAATTTCATTCAATATACATACAACATCCAAATCTCACATGACATAACGTCACTTAAGCAAAAGTAATACCTAATAATAAATATATATATATATATATATATAATATCTAAGTGCACTTTCTAAAAAATCAAAAAAGGAGGCAAGCAAATACACAAAACAGATGAAAAAGTAATATACTGGAAGAATACAATATTAATGTCACTATCTGTTCAATGGTACAACGGCACGTACCGAAGTGAAATGCCGGATAAGAAATTTAGTAAACGAATTAACCGATACACTAAAATTTTTTAATTGGTCAGGCAATGCATTAAAAATACGGATTACTCTAATAACAAAAGAATTCGACATAAGAAGAGAAGCATTCGGCATAGTCAACTGATTCAGACGCGTAGAGTGCAAAAAACAGAACGTCTGTAAAAAAAATAGGGGAGTTTGGTTCTTAATACACTTGAAAAGCAACAACAACAAACGTGACAAAATTATTAAAAGGCCAAGGAATTGAACAACATAGGGTGTAATATGCGTACGACGATTCAACTTGTAAACATAACGAACGGATCTATTGACCGCCAGTTGAATAAAATCCAATATTCCTTGCGTGGTCCCAGAATAAACCTCCAAACCATACATAATTGTTGGCAAAATAATAGCACGTGCAAGTCTCAACCTAACTTCCAAAGGCAAGTGCATATCAGTATTGTAAAGACACCTTAAACTGAAATTAACTTTCGACACCAAGAAACAAACATGTTTATCAAAAGAAAGCTGGCTATCCAAAACAACACCCAGACATTCATAAGAAATACTAATATCAGTATGATTATTACTGGAAAAATATAATGCTTTAGTTTTGCTGGGATTAACTCTAAGGTTATTCCTCAACATCCAAGACACTAACATATCCATCACAAGGTCTATTTTGGATTGAGCAACTTGAGAATACCGAGTGTCACCTTTGAAAAGCATCTGTATATCATCAGCATATGCATAGAGCGAGCACCAACCACTTAGCTTAGGAAAAAGATCATTCATAAAAATGATGAAAAGTAGTGGACCCAAGACAGAGCCTTGTGGGACTCCACTCACAACTGGCAACATGCCACTGTATCTGCCACCAACGCAAACAATTTGGCTCCGATCCATCAAATATGACCGAAGCAGAGAACACGCACTATCAGAGAACTTATAGATGGAACCAATTTTACTCAACAACAATGTATGGTCTACTCTATCAAACGCCTTTTCTAGGTCCAACGAGAGTAAAACAGAGAACTTGGTACTAGAACAACTGCCACGAATAGAATCCGTCAAACCTAAAAGTAATGAGGTCGTACTCCTATGTTTCCGAAAACCACATTGAGCATCATCCAACAACTTATTAGAGTCCAAATACAACAGAATCTGCATTTTTATGACATGTTCTACTACTTTAGATAAGATTGGAAGCATTGAAATAGGGCGAAAATCATTAGAACATGATCCTTTCTTCCTGATTGGAACAATTTTCGATATCTTCCAATCATCTGGATAAACTGAAGTTATCAAAATTGTTTACACAATATGCAAAAAATGGCGGGAGAGAAACGGGTAAACTTTTCTAAGAAATTTCAAAGAAAACCCATCTAACCCCGATGCATTGGCTTTAACCATAAAAAACGCTTTATCTAATTCCAAAATGTCAATACAACAAAAGAAAACCCTTCCCTACCAAAAGTCTGAAATTGACGCACTCCATCAGACACAAATCATCGGCATTAAGGTCACAATGATAAGAATCGGTGTCCAACAACCCCTTAGATTTTACAAACCCCCAAAAATCCCTAGAATTAGAAATATTTTTAAATAAGCTAGAGTGGACCTCCATTCTTACTTTTCTAATCATCGACTTTGCCCTATATCTCGCCTTACAATAGTTTTTCCAGTTCAAGGCAGTCTTGTCCAGTAAATACGCCTTAAAAGCTAAATCTCTAATTGAAACAAGATACGTAATCCGAGAATCACTAAACCAATCATCATTCTGATACCTCACCTTTCTCCTCTTAATAGGAAAAATGGAATGCAAAGACGCGAGGCATTCCACAAAAAATCCCACTGAACATTTACATTATTAGTTGAATATAACATTGAAAAATCACACGAGAGAACAGCATCCCGTATATCCTCAGAACTCACAGCATCAAAATCCGTAAACTCAAAATATTGGTCAACCGAATGTTGATTTAAACTCAATGAAATGGTCATTTTTATTTCATTGAGTTTAAATCAACATGGTCAGAAATGCCAGGACAAAAAAATTGCTTCGATAACTGGACATCAGACATGTTAGAAACCAAAAAATAGTCCAATAATGACGTGGAACTGTGGGGAACGCTAAAGTGGGTTGGCAAACAATTGTGAACAATAGAAAGATTTAACCTCATACAAACATCCCTACAACGCACCGAAGAGGAAACATTGAAAAGATCTGTATTGAAATCACCCATGATGATAATATCAGAATATTTAACTACCAAATCAGAAATTTCCTCTTCGAAAGCAGTTAAGTCCCCGTGAGGAAGGTAAACGACACCAACCAAGACTTTACGAGAACCAAGTGACAATTCCACAAAAAGACATTCTGCTGTGCTACACCCAGAACTCTTATACACGACTTTAAAAGCAATTGACTTCGAGATAAACAACGCAACACCACCGCCACTTTGATTAAGGCGGTCATTTCTAGAACAGGAGTAGCCGGAAATTGAGATTTTTTTAGATGAGACGTCTGGCTTGAGCCACCTCTCAGTAACACCAATAATATTTACAAGACTGGATTCAAATATATTACGTATTTTAAATTAAAGCTTCTGCAATTGAAATGAGCCAGATTCAAATTATTTTTAGAAAGTGCACTTAAAGTGGAATGCAAAAAAGAGCTATGCTGACGGTATATTAGTTAAATTCATAAATTCACAATGCAAAATCGAAAAATTAAAAAAAACATGACTATACGACAGGAATCTTTAAATTTGGAAATAATTCTGCACACTCCTGCGCATTCAAAACCCTAGATGGAGCATCAGGGAATGAAAGGAGAACACTTGGATCATCACCATTCCTCAGAACATATTTAGCAATACGCCCTTGCTGGCGAAGTTTCCGACACCGATACACCAAGTTAGCAGCAGGGGATGTTAAATGATCATTCAGGTACAGGCGAGAATTAGTTTCACTGTTCAATACCTCACGCAAAAATATGGAACTATGACGGGAATACTTTGCCATTATCATGTCTCTAACATGTACAGAATTAAATTTAGCCAGGACAGATTTTCCATTGTTAATGTAACAACAGTGGTGAACATCGTTATAATCAATGTTTACTCCACACACTCTGGCAATCTTAACGATTGGCTCGCGCAGATTTTTTATAGCCCGAGGAAGTCCATTAATGAGAATATCACTCCTATTAATCCTTCTCTCAAACACAAGATTGTGACGCTCTATAGTTAATAGCCTTTCATCAAGGATCTGCTGCATACCCAATAACCTTCTTTCGTAAGTGCACAGGTCCTCCTTCATCTACTGAATGTGTGACATAATCTCAGACTGATAAGCATTGACCATATCACGCAAAAGCACTTGAAAATCCACCATACATTTTTGCACATGTTCATCAATTAACCTCCTCATGGAAGCAGCAAGGTCATCAAACATCTTCTTATTCAACTCCTCAATAGACGAAGTAACCTTGGCAAAAAAAACTATCAGAGAGAGGCATTGTAATATCTTTTGTATTTACGAGCACCTCTGACGTTTTTGAAACAGACGATGTTCACATGCACATTGCAGCGAACTATTCCCATCAGAAACTGAGGTACTCTCAGGCTTGTCGATACCCTCACTACAGGCCACTAACGAACTGGCACCACCGTCTAATGTACTCAGACACGAATTCGCCACACTGCATTTAACAACATCGTCACTCTTTTGCCACATTTTTATACCCTCCACCATAGTATGGAGGGTATATTAAGTTTGTTTTTCCGTTTGTAACGCATTGAAATACTCATTTGCGACCCTATAAAGTATATATATTCTTGATCAGGGTAAAATTCTGAGTCGATCTGTGCACGTCCGTCCGTCCGTCCGTCCGTCCGTCTGTGGTAATCACTCTAGCATCCACAAAAATGGAGATAGGACGCTGAAATTTTGGGAAGATGCGTCTTTTGTTTGCAGGCAGGTCAAGTTCGATGATGGGCTATATCGGTCCACGTTTTGGTATAGCCCCCATATAACGGTACCCCCCGATTTACGGTATTTTAACGTTTTTAGCTACATTTTCAGACCAATTTAGCTATAATTTGACATTTAGGGTTCTTAAGTGTCAATAAACTTATATAACAAAAGTTGTGAACATAGGTCCACGTTTTGGTATAGCCCCCATATAACGGTACCCCCCGATTTACGGTATTTTGAAGTTTTTAGCTACATTTTCAGACCGATTTAGCTATAATTTGACATTTAGGGTTCTTAAGTATCAATAAACTTATATAACAAAAGTTGTGAACATAGGTCCACGTTTTGGTATAGCCCCCATATAACGGTACCCCCCGATTTACGGTATTTTGACGCTTTTAGCTACATTTTCAGACCGATTTAGCTATAATTTGACATTTAGGGTTCTTAAGTATCAATAAACTTATATAACAAAAGTTGTGGACATTGGACCACGTTTTGGTATAGCCCCCATATAACGGTACCCCCCGATTTACGGTATTTTTACGTTTTTAGCTACATTTTCAGACCGATTCAGCTATAATTTGACATTTAGGGTTCTTAAGTGTCAATAAACTTATATAACAAAAATTGTGGACATAGGTCCACGTTTTGGTATTGCCCCATATAACGGTACCCCCCGATTTACGGTATTTTGACGTTTTAGATACATTTTCAGACCGATGTAGTAAAATTTGACATTTAGGGTTTTTAAATGTCAATTAACCTTTATAACAAAACTTGTGGACATAGGTCCACGTTTTGGTATAGCCCCATATAACGGTACCCCCCGATTTATTGTATTTTGACGTTTTTAGCTACATTTTCAGACCGATTTAGCTATAATTTGACATTTTGGGTTCTTAGGTGTAAATAAACTTATATAACAAAAGTTGTGGACATAGGTCCACGTTTTGGTATATCCCCCATATAACGGTATCCCCGATTTACGGCATTTTGACGTTTTTATCTACATTTTCAGACCGATTTAGCTATAAATTGACATTTGGGGTTCTTAAATGTCAATAAACTTATATAACTAGTGGACATAGGTCCATGTTTTGGAATAGCCCCCATATAACCTTAGCGCCCGATTTCAGGTATTTTGGCGTTTTAAGTCACATTTCTAGACCGAATTAGCTATAATTTGGTATTTAGGGTTCTTAGTGACCCAAAAACCTATATTCGAAAAAATTATGAACATAGGTCCATGTTTTGGTATAGCCCCATATAAGGGTACCTCCCGATTTTCGGTATTTTGAGAATTTTACCAACAAGTTTTAACCGAATTATCTGTAATTTGAACATTTGACATTTGAAATTCTTAGTGGTCACCACACCTCTCCACCAAAAATTGTCAAGAAAGCCCCCATATAACGGTACCTCCCGATTTTCAATAATTTGATGATTTTAGCTACAATGTTAAACTAAACTAGCAGCAATTTGACATTTAAAGTTCTTAGTGGTCACAGCACCTCTCCATCAATAATTGTCAACATAGGTCCATGTTCGGATATAGCTCCCATGTAACGGTACCTCCCAATTTACAGTAATTTGGCAATTTTAGCTACAATTTTTAACAGAACTAACTGTAATTTGACATTTGAAGGTTGTAGTGGTCACCACACATCTGCATCAACAATTTTCAACATAGCCCCAATATAACGATACTTCCCGATTTTCGGTACTTTGAGGATTTTACTTAAAATGTTTAACCGAACGTAGGTCCATGTTTTGGTATAGCCCCAAAACAAACCTCCCGATTTTCCGTACCTTAGCTTTATTTTTTGGACGAACTGATGATGACATTTGAAGTTCCCACGTTATGTACCGATTTTCGGTATTTTGAGGATGATAGCTAACATTTTTAACCGAATTAGGCGTTATTTGACATTAAAGGCTCCCATCAAAAACTGTCAACATAGGCCCATGTTTTATTATAACCCCTATATAATGGTACTGGTTTTACATGGCTGAAATACTCAGGAAATGTCGCCAACATTACTGAGGGTATTTTGCCACCGTTGAAAAGTTTTTTTGATGTTGCCTGGCAGGGGAATCGAACCCAAGACCTTATGTGTGCAAGGTGGGTGTGCATACCATTGCACCATAGGCACCATAAAAAAGGGCCTCCCGAATGAAGCATTTTATGTACATTATCTGACATTTTAATGTACCCACTTAAAGTTGGGGACAGGAATGAAAACTAATTATTCCATTTTAGTTCAGAATATTTTATGGTGGAGGGTATGAAAAGTTCGGCCCGGCCGAACTTAATGCTTTTTTACTTGTTTTATTTAATTTAATTTATTTATTTCAGTCTATAGAACAAAGTATTCCTTACAGACTATGATACTTAAACTAAACATTTGTTTAAATCTAGATATTTATATTCACCTCATTAAAATTTAGTTACAAAATACAGTTTAAAATCATCTTTGGAAATGCAAAACTCTATAAATTTACAGTATTTTTTTTTTTTTTTTGAAAATTTATGTTAGTATCATTTATATAGCGAAACGCTCTCCCTAATGGGCTATGGATGGCATAATTTACGCGATGAATAGGGATGTTAAAAATATTAATATACCTCATCTGCCTCGGAGGAACATATAATGGAATTTGTGAAAGTAATTCATCAGAATCTATTGTATTGTTAATCAAGTCGAAGACAAAAAGAGCAGACTGACGATGCTCAAGGGTTTGCAGACCCAAAAGTAAACATTTAGAAGCATATGTGTGAGAACCGGATATAGGAAAAGATCTTAGAGTGTAATTCACAAACTGTCGTTGCACTCTTTCTACGCGTGACGCATGAATTTTGCTGGGCGGATCCCAAATATTGGACGCATATTCGACCATAGAACGAACAAAAGCATTAAAAAGAGTCGTTAGGGTATGAAAATCGGAAAAATCTTTGCCATTCCTTTTAAGAAAAGAAAGCATTTTATATGTTTTAGGTAGAATATAATCAACATGGGGTATGAACGACATACCAGCATCAAAAATTATTCCAAGGTCTCGAATTGAACCAACAGTTTTCAGAGCATATTCTCCCAACTAGAAATTACATTGAATAGGATGATAGGATTTGTGAAATGATAAATGGAAACATTTAGATAAATTGAGAGATAGTTTATTATTAATGCACCAGTTTAAAACATTATCCAAATCTGATTGCAAGTTTGCCACATCTGCTAAAGAATCGACTTTAAAAAAAATCTTAAGATCGTCAGCATACAGTAAAAATTTAGATTTATTAAAACAGAATGATATGTCATTGATGAAAAGATTAAAGAGCAAGGGCCCTAACACACTCCCTTGCGGAACACCTGAAGTTTGAAGATATTGATGGGATATGAAACTCCCTATCCTTACTCTACAAAATCTCTGAGATAAATACGAAGATATCCAACGTAAGATGTTTGAATGCAGACCAAGACGTTGCAATTTGTATAGCAATATGGAATGTGATACTTTATCAAACGCTTTCGAGAAATCTGTGTATACTGACTCCACTTGACTACCTTGTTTTATTGCAGATATACAATATTCGCTAAATGTTACTAAGTTAGTGACTGTAGATCTCCCAGCAAAAAATCCATGTTGTTGGGTAGAAATAATTGCTTTTGTTTTTGATATTATATTTTCAAAAATTTTAGATACACACGGTAATTTAGATATAGGCCTGTAACATGTCACGTCATCTTTTCTCCCATCTTTAAAAATTGGTGTAATATAAGCGGACTTCCAACAATTCAAGAATACTCCCTCTTTTAGAGACATATTAAATATGTGAGATATAGCACAAACAATGCTTTTAGAACACTTTTTTAGAAAAAAAAAACGCATATACCATCAGAATCACATTTGGTATCATATTTTAGCTCATTAATGGCTTCCAACACTTCCTGCGTACTAATCATAAAATTGCCAATGTTCAAGTTTGTTTCTGGTATATTAATTGCAACATCATTAATTGATGGAATTTCAAAATTAGACTTAAAATAATCTGCAAAAAAGTTTACGGCTTCCGCGCCCGATTGTGAAGTTCTTCCATTGAACCTAACAATGGATGGAATATCGCTTTGTTGCTTCTTTGATTTAATGAAGGACCAGAATGCCTTAGGATTTGATTTAATTTCATTCTCCTTATTGTGTAAAAATTGTTTGTATAGAAAGCTGTTAAGAAAATTGAACTCACGCTGATACTGTATAAACTTTTGTTTATCCTCTTGACATTTAGATTTATTAAATTTTTTATGAAATTTGTTGCGAAGATTTTTTAATTTTGTAAGATTGTTATTGTACCAAGGTTTCTTATACATTCTAGATTTCTTTTTTGGTACATTTTCAATGAGAACATTGGAAATTGTGTTTAGGAATATATCATAACAATGACTAGTGGAAAAATTAGCAAATAATGACATCCAGTTCACCGCATCAAATATAGAGTTTAGCATTTCAAAGTTACATGCATAAAATGTTTACCATTCATGTCAGAGGAGGTTCCGCTTGTAGTAGACGACAAAACACCATTATTCAAAACCACATTCCCAACAGGTGTGTTGATAAGACTATGGTTCTTACGACTGTTAGTGGGCTTAGAAACAATTCGCTGACCGCCACACGGAACAGCCCCAGTGGACAAATCATTAGTACTTGAAATTTTAATACTTTTCCTAGAAGGTGCAGAGGAATTAGTAGAGTTGTCAACAGTGCCACGCCGGCCAGTTGGCACCACACTGCTCACACGGCAGCTGTCGCAAGTGTAATCCAAATATTTCATCTTTTTTAAGTCACAAACAGCCACGTTGATACATTTCGGATGAAATAAGTTGCTACATTTCCCACATCCAATACTGTTAACAGCACGGCTCATTGTTTTCATGCAAACCGGGCATTTCCAAGATCTCGTGTTATTCATGACTTCAATAATAAACAAATTAAACACTTGCACAAAAAACGGTAACACAAATGCGCAAGTATGTGTGAGTGTGTGGAAGAATTGTCAAAAACGAACAGCAAGCAGCCACAAATAAAAGCAATGTTCCAAAAGTAGATGAAAAACTCCAGTAATGGCAAAATACACCAAAAATCCGAATACTGCAACCAGAAAATTATTACAGCACACTACTCGGGTCCAAATTAATAAATTTAACTACTAAAAGTTCAGGTTTTAATTTAATTTTTCGAGGAGCACAATAAAAAACTCAGCTGCTCATCACGACGTAGCCAGACCGTCCCAACTATTGGATACCAGCAGATTAGAGAAATGTTCCTTCCATTTCCTGAGCACGCTATCTGTATCTGTTACCAGATTACCTTGCTGGTCTCTACAGGAGGATGTGCCTGTACCAAAGCCATCTGTTTGATGTTTCACTCTTTGGTAGAATTTTCATTCTCTTCATTCTGGCTCCTGTACATCTCGATTTTTTCACACTCCCGCTTTTCCATTTCTCTCTTTTTCTTGCGGAAAAGACGTTTCTCTTCTCTCCTTTTCTCCCGATATTTCTCTCGCGCGCTACGCGTTGCTACTGATTGCAAAGTAGCTCTATATGCCGCATTTTTCTCCTCGATAGCAGCACGACACTCCTGGTCATACCATTAATTCCTTTGTGGAGGTCTCTGGAATCCAAGTATGGATTTTGCGGCTGTTTGCATGGAGTGGGCAATATGTTGCCATTGTGTTGTTATGTTATCGGGACAAGGAGTGCTCGCGTTAAGCAATTGGGCTAGTTGATTGGAATATGCTGTGGCTATCTGTTGTGTTTGCAGCCTATCGATGTCCAACTTCCGCGTTGAGTCTGTTCGTGCTTTATTTGTAACGTTTAGACGGGTACGTACCTTTGCTGCAACAAGGTAGTGGTCCGAATCAATGTTTGCGCCTCGGAACGATCGTACATCCAACACGCTGGATGAATGTCTTCCATCTATTACAACATGATCAATTTGATTGCTTTGTTCTTTGAAAGCCAGGTGCTCTTATGAATATCGAAATGATTAAATCTGGTACTGCTTACTACCATGTTTTTTGCAGCTGCAAAGTCTATCAGTCTCATACCATTGTCAGATGTTTCACTGGAGACTGAATTTCCCGACTGTTGGGCCAAAGATATCACCTAGAATGATTTTAATGTCATGGGCAGGGCAACGGTCATATGTTTTTTCTAAGCGCTCGTAAAATATATCTTTGGTCTGTTCGTCCATTTCTTCAGTGGGAGCATGAGCACAAATAAAGCTGATGTTGAAGAATTTAGCTTTTATTCGAATTGCAGCAAGTCTTTCATTCACTGGGGTGAAGCTGGATACCAGATGTTTTAGTCTTCGACTAACTACGAATCCGCAACCAAACTCATGATTTACGTCACGGCATCTATAATACAGTGCGTCATCTTAGGTGTTGTTGTGACGCCTTTCCCAATCCATCGTATTTCCTGTATGGCAGTAATATCGGCCTTGTACTTTTCAAGTACGTCTGCCAATGCGAAGACTCCACCTTCTCTATAAAGGGTGCGAACATTCCAGGTGCAGATTCGCAGATCATGGTCCTTAAAACGTTTGCGGGGTTCGTCAACTTTAGAGGTGTTTGTTTTTCTTTTCTTTCGTTTTTTCATAGTAGGATGTTTTTTCTAGGGGAGGGTTACTAACCCGACGCCCAAACCCAAGTTTTTAACGTTCTTATGGGTGAACGCGCGGCACATGTTAGCTCACTACCTTTAACGGGTGTTAAAGGCAGTTCCCCAGGTGACACCACGGGCAGGTCAGTGTCCACTTGAGATGAAAGAGGGACCAAGATATATCCTGGGTTTTGCCATGTTAAAGCCGGTCAAGACTGTTGCTTGGTATCATTCATCCCCTACGTCACCCAAATAAAAATATAAATAAAAACACAAAATTCATTTCTATTGGATCGATGGAATGGGTTCAAATGTTGATGAAAAGATCGGATCTTTCACGACTTCCTTTGCATTGGTTCAAAGGCTAATGAAAAGATCGGATCTTTCACGACATCGTTTAACCCAATGCAAAAGATGCCATGAAATCACGTCATCGCATTAAACCCCTTCCTTCAAATTTTGCTGGGTGAATACTCAGAGAATATAAAAGTTTAATTTAAAAAATGTCCACTTTTGAAGATTTAGAGTATTTTGAAGATCTTCTGCACATTTTCCAACCGAAATTCGGAATTTGTGGCATGAAAGGTTAGAAAAACTTTTTTACAAAAAATTGTACTTAATGTGCACGGGTATGTCAACCGTATATAACGGAAAATTTTTAGGAGCCATTTCAATTTAGGATTTTTTAATATCAGGGGGTAAATACCTTCTAGTTAACAAAATTGTCGCATTGGACCACGTTTTCAAATTTACATACCAAAGTGGCCAGAACAAAAACATTTTTTGAAAAGATACTTCACGTTTGACTACTTAATTTCAGTACATTATTTAGAAACTCCTTGGCGTTAACATCAAATCAATGGAACAATATTCAGTACAATTTTTCAAACTCAGAACTTTGTCTCAAATTTTAGAGTGATCTTCATAACAAATATTTTTCCATTTCGTATTTTTTGTACAAATAGCGTATTTCCAAATTATATAATCCTAGCTTTGTTCCTACACCCAACACCAAATTTAGTACCTTAACTATTTAAAATGGTTTTGGTACCAACATGTTACCCAACTTTTCGTACACATAGGTAAACGTTTCAAAAATGACTTCCTTATATTAAACATATATCCTAACCCCAATTCACTTTTCCAGTTTTACCAGTCCCCTTGAAACCCATTTGAGGACTATTTAGTAGTTTTTGTATAAATAGGTACGAATTTTCAAAACCTCCTCCCTACCTCCACTCTAAACACCAATTGCTAATCTAATACCAAATTTCAAAATTCCAGTTCTACCCTTTACGAAATCATAAATTGTACAAAATTCTATACCATATAGCAAATACCAAAAGGTACCAAATTTTGTAACATTTAGCACTTTTCGTACACGATTTTGCAAAATGTACTTTAATATCTCAGCTCTATCCGTTCACCTAAACCCAAATTATAGCCAATCCCAGCAAAAATGTGGATCCGGTAGTCATTACGTAACCCTTTACAAAGTAATGTAAACAAGCTTCTTTTCGCATTACAAGTAATCTGAAAAGTAATGGGTTACTTCTTAAAACATTTACAAGGTAAACCTACTTACTTTACTCCCCACTAAGTAATGACGACGGTGGCACAGTGAGTGTGTGTCCGACTATAAATCCTAGGGTTGTGTGTTCAACGCCCACCGTCGGCAGGCGAGTTTTTTTTTTTAATTAAAAAATAACAGTTCGTGGTGCACATGTGTACTGCACATTTAAGTTTTTAAGCAACCCTTAATATTCGTGTGCGTGGCATAGTGTGTAGTGTCTTTGGCTAGAAATCAGAGGGTTCATGGGTTCAATTCGGGCAGACAGCGAAATAAAATAAAGTAAAATAAAAGTAAGATGTGTGATGAAATTAAAAACAAATTCTATACATCAACTGTCTAAAAATATAATTTTTTTCACCTTACTTTTCAACCTCTAGTGGCCACAGAGTAACTAGTTATTCTAGTGGTCATAAAATAACTACAAAATGAGTGCGACATGCCCTTGTAAAAATAGTGTGAAAGAAAGGAGGTTTGAGAGTAGTTACGGCTGCCAAAAATCCCTTACGAAACCCATGATTTTGGGAGGACTTTTTTTGCTGGGATGTAGTTCCATTTAGCACTTTTCAATAAGTACGAATTTCCAAAACTACCTCAATCCTATACTTCAACAATAATCTGTTCACGCAAATACAAATTATAGCGAATTTCGTACCATTTAGTACTACTTCGTGCACATTAGTACGATTTTCCAAAGCTACCACCATATCTCAATTCTATATTCCAACAGTAATCTTAATTCAAAATTTCAGGATTCCAGCTCTTCAAATCCAAATCATACTAAACTCACTAGGACACTTAGGACTTTTCGACCTTTGGTACATCTTTCTTACTCTTCATCAATGACCCCCATTCCAAATTTCAGGATTCCGGCCCTATTCGTTAACCCTTATCCAAATTGTACTATATTTAGTACCATTTAGTATTTTCCGTATACTTTTAATTCGAATTTCCAAAAACCTTTCTGTTTTACTCTCCATCAGTGACCTTCATTCCAAATTTCAGGATTCAAGCTCTATTCGTTCACCCAAACCCAAATTGTACTAAATTTACTACCATTTATTACTTTTCGTACACTTATAGTTCGAATTCCAAAAACCTTTCATTTTTACTCTTCATCAGTGATCCTCATTCCAAATTTCAGGATTCCAGCTCTATCCGTTCACCCAAATTGTACTAAATTTAGTACCATTTAGTACTTTTCGTGCACTTATAGTTCGAATTTCCAAAAACCTTTCTTTGTTACTCTCCACCAGTGACCCTGAAAACACTAATTGTGGGTGTTCTCACTAAAATGAAGGGCGGTTGGGTTTCTGCTGTAAGCCTCGAAAATATTTCAGTATTGGAAATATTTTCCTCAAGATTCATCCACAAGGAAATATGGAAATGGAAAAAAGGAAAGAAAATGCGATGTATTAGAATTTGGAAATAAGAACAGTAATGGTTCTTTATTGAATTCAGTGAAACAGGAACGAACGCTTACCAAGGACCATTTGCTTAATGACGGATTTCTAAACTTTGATGATCACAGCACAGCCAAAACATTGGGAAAATGGCGGGACTACTGACTTCATCCCAACCAGTACCATCGGACAATATTCTTTGCATGAGAATCTTTGCCACGACGATGCATGGCGAAAGCCAGCCAGCAGGATCGAATAACTTGGAGATCTGAGACAGGATCTCCCTTTTTGTATATGAAAATGAAGAAGGAAACGGTGTTGTGGAAAAGAAAAAGGAATCAGAACTAGCGTCCCACGGAATTCCCAATGTTTTGGCTATGCTGTGATCATCAAAGTTTAGAAATCCGTCATTAAGCAAATGATCCTTGGGAAGATCTGCAAGAATATCTCTTGAGTTCGTTGTCCACTTCCGAAGAGAAAAGCCCGCGGATTCTAGAGCAGACTTGAGCTCATTACGGGAATTGATTGCGGAAGGAATTGAATGTGCTCCAAAAAGCACATCGTCGACGTACATGAAATCTCGAATAATCTCACTTGCAGTTGGATATATATCTTGAACATCGTCAGCAAGTTGGAGAAGGGTGCGAATAGCCAAGTACGGAGCACAATTGACACCAAAGGTGACAGTTCGCAACTCGAAATCATGAATGGTATCACCTGAGTGGTTGCGGAATATAATTCGTTGAAATGGAGTATGATCTGGATGAACAAGAATCTGGCGGTACATTTTCTCAATGTCCGCATTGAACACATATCGGAAGAGACGCCATTTGAGAAGTAAAGTGGTCAAGTCAGATTGCAACACCGGACCAGTGTGCAAAACGTCATTGAGACTTTGACCATTATACGTAACTGAAGAAGCATTAAAGACCACGCGAACTTTAGTGGTCGAACGCTCTGGCTTAATGATCGCGTTATGCGGTAAATAATAATGGCGAGTATCACTATCAGTACACGGAGCCGGAACTGGAACCATGTGTTTCAATTGAACGTACTCATTGAGTACCTGATCATACTTTGGTTTGAAATCTGAATTTCGGAGTAAGCGAATCTCATTACGAAGGAATTGTGTTACGGCTTTTGAACGAGACTGACCAAGGCTAATTTTTTCTGAAAATCCTTGCTTGAAAGGAAGACGCACAACATAACGACCATCTTTATTCCTCTTGGTAGTAGAAACATAAAGCTCCTCACAAAACTTGTCGGAAACTGAAGGGAACTTTCTTTTAGGAAGGCTCTCCACCTCCCAGAATGGCAAAATACACCAAAAATCCGAATACTGCAACCAGAAAATTATTACAGCACACTACTCGGGTCCAAATTAATAAATTTAACTACTAAAAGTTCAGGTTTTAATTTAATTTTTCGAGGAGCACAATAAAAAACTCAGCTGCTCATCACGACGTAGCCAGACCGTCCCAACTATTGGATACCAGCAGATTGGAGAAATGTTCCTTCCATATCCTGAGCACGCTATCTGTATCTGTTACCAGATTACCTTGCTGGTCTCTACAGGAGGATGTGCCTGTACCAAAGCCATCTGTTTGATGTTTCACTCTTTGGTAGAATTTTCGGACTTCATTCTGGCTCCTGTACATCTCGATTTTTTCACACTCCCGCTTTTCCATTTCTCTCTTTTTCTTGCGGAAAAGACGTTTCTCTTCTCTCCTTTTCTCCCGATATTTCTCTCGCGCGCTACGCGTTGCTACTGATTGCAAAGTAGCTCTATATGCCGCATTTTTCTCCTCGATAGCAGCACGACACTCCTGGTCATACCATTAATTCCTTTGTGGAGGTCTCTGGAATCCAAGTATGGATTTTGCGGCTGTTTGCATGGAGTGGGCAATATGTTGCCATTGTGTTGTTATGTTATCGGGACAAGGAGTGCTCGCGTTAAGCAATTGGGCTAGTTGATTGGAATATGCTGTGGCTATCTGTTGTGTTTGCAGCCTATCGATGTCCAACTTCCGCGTTGAGTCTGTTCGTGCTTTATTTGTAACGTTTAGACGGGTACGTACCTTTGCTGCAACAAGGTAGTGGTCCGAATCAATGTTTGCGCCTCGGAACGATCGTACATCCAACACGCTGGATGAATGTCTTCCATCTATTACAACATGATCAATTTGATTGCTTTGTTCTTTGACAGCCAGGTGCCCTTATGAATATCGAAATGATTAAATCTGGTACTGCTTACTACCATGTTTTTTGCAGCTGCAAAGTCTATCAGTCTCATACCATTGTCAGATGTTTCACTGGAGACTGAATTTCCCGACTGTTGGGCCAAAGATATCACCTAGAATGATTTTAATGTCATGGGCAGGGCAACGGTCATATGTTTTTTCTAAGCGCTCGTAAAATATATCTTTGGTCTGTTCGTCCATTTCTTCAGTGGGAGCATGAGCACAAATAAAGCTGATGTTAAAGAATTTAGCTTTTATTCGAATTGCAGCAAGTCTTTCATTCACTGGGGTGAAGCTGGATACCAGATGTTTTAGTCTTCGACTAACTACGAATCCGCAACCAAACTCATGATTTACGTCACGGCATCTATAATACAGTGCGTCATCTTAGGTGTTGTTGTGACGCCTTTCCCAATCCATCGTATTTCCTGTATGGCAGTAATATCGGCCTTGTACTTTTCAAGTACGTCTGCCAATGCGAAGACTCCACCTTCTCTATAAAGGGTGCGAACATTCCAGGTGCAGATTCGCAGATCATGGTCCTTAAAACGTTTGCGGGGTTCGTCAACTTTAGAGGTGTTTGTTTTTATTTTCTTTCGTTTTTTCATAGTAGGATGTTTTTTCTAGGGGAGGGTTACTAACCCGACGCCCAAACCCAAGTTTTTAACGTTCTTATGGGTGAACGCGCGGCACATGTTAGCTCACTACCTTTAACGGGTGTTAAAGGCAGTTCCCCAGGTGACACCACGGGCAGGTCAGTGTCCACTTGAGATGAAAGAGGGACCAAGATATATTCTGGGTTTTGCCATGTTAAAGCCGGTCAAGACTGTTGCTTGGTATCATTCATCCCCTACGTCACCCAAATAAAAATATAAATAAAAACACAAAATTCATTTCTATTGGATCGATGGAATGGGTTCAAATGTTGATGAAAAGATCGGATCTTTCACGACTTCCTTTGCATTGGTTCAAAGGCTAATGAAAAGATCGGATCTTTCACGAAATCGTTTAACCCAATGCAAAAGATGCCATGAAATCACGTCATCGCATTAAACCCCTTCCTTCAAATTTTGCTGGGTGAATACTCAGAGAATATAAAAGTTTAATTTAAAAAATGTCCACTTTTGAAGATTTAGAGTATTTTGAAGATCTTCTGCACATTTTCCAACCGAAATTCGGAATTTGTGGCATGAAAGGTTAGAAAAACTTTTTTACAAAAAATTGTACTTAATGTGCACGGGTATGTCAACCGTATATAACGGAAAATTTTTAGGAGCCATTTCAATTTAGGATTTTTTAATATCAGGGGGTAAATACCTTCTAGTTAACAAAATTGTCGCATTGGACCACGTTTTCAAATTTACATACCAAAGTGGCCAGAACAAAAACATTTTTTGAAAAGATACTTCACGTTTGACTACTTAATTTCAGTACATTATTTAGAAACTCCTTGGCGTTAACATCAAATCAATGGAACAATATTCAGTACAATTTTTCAAACTCAGAACTTTGTCTCAAATTTTAGAGTGATCTTCATAACAAATATTTTTCCATTTCGTATTTTTTTGTACAAATGGCGTATTTCCAAATTATATAATCCTAGCTTTGTTCCTACACCCAACACCTAATTTAGTACCTTAAATATTTAAAATGGTTTTGGTACCAACATGTTACCCAACTTTTCGTACACATAGGTAAACGTTTCAAAAATGACTTCCTTATATTCAACATATATCCTAACCCCAATTCACTTTTCCAGTTTTACCAGTCCCCTTGAAACCCATTTGAGGACTATTTAGTAGTTTTTGTATAAATAAGTACGAATTTTCAAAACCTCCTCCCTACCTCCACTCTAAACACCAATTGCTAATCTAATACCAAATTTCAAAATTCCAGTTCTACCCTTTACGAAATCATAAATTGTACAAAATTCTATACCATATAGCAAATACCAAAAGGTACCAAATTTTGTAACATTTAGCACTTTTCGTACACGATTTTGCAAAATGTACTTTAATATCTCAGCTCTATCCGTTCACCTAAACCCAAATTATAGCCAATCCCAGCAAAAATGTGGATCCGGTAGTCATTACGTAACCCTTTACAAAGTAATGTAAACAAGCTTCTTTTTGCATTACAAGTAATCTGAAAAGTAATGGGTTACTTCTTAAAACATTTACAAGGTAAACCTACTTACTTTACTCCCCACTAAGTAATGACGACGGTGGCACAGTGAGTGTGTGTCCGACTATAAATCCTAGGGTTGTGTGTTCAACGCCCACCGTCGGCACGCGAGTTTTTTTTTAATTAAAAAATAACAGTTCGTGGTGCACATGTGTACTGCACATTTAAGTTTTTAAGCAACCCTTAATATTCGTGTGCGTGGCATAGTGTGTAGTGTCTTTGGCTAGAAATCAGAGGGTTCATGGGTTCAATTCGGGCAGACAGCGAAATAAAATAAAGTAAAATAAAAGTAAGATGTGTGATGAAATTAAAAACAAATTCTATACATCAACTGTCTAAAAATATAATTTTTTTCACCTTACTTTTCAACCTCTAGTGGCCACAGAGTAACTAGTTATTCTAGTGGTCATAAAATAACTACAAAATGAGTGCGACATGCCCTTGTAAAAATAGTGTGAAAGAAAGGAGGTTTGAGAGTAGTTACGGCTGCCAAAAATCCCTTACGAAACCCATGATTTTGGGAGGACTTTTTTTGCTGGGATGTAGTTCCATTTAGCACTTTTCAATAAGTACGAATTTCCAAAACTACCTCAATCCTATACTTCAACAATAATCTGTTCACGCAAATACAAATTATAGCGAATTTCGTACCATTTAGTACTACTTCGTGCACATTAGTACGATTTTCCAAAGCTACCACCATATCTCAATTCTATATTCCAACAGTAATCTTAATTCAAAATTTCAGGATTCCAGCTCTTCAAATCCAAATCATACTAAACTCACTAGGACACTTAGGACTTTTCGACCTTTGGTACATCTTTCTTACTCTTCATCAATGACCCCCATTCCAAATTTCAGGATTCCGGCCCTATTCGTTAACCCTTATCCAAATTGTACTATATTTAGTACCATTTAGTATTTTCCGTATACTTTTAATTCGAATTTCCAAAAACCTTTCTGTTTTACTCTCCATCAGTGACCTTCATTCCAAATTTCAGGATTCAAGCTCTATTCGTTCACCCAAACCCAAATTGTACTAAATTTACTACCATTTATTACTTTTCGTACACTTATAGTTCGAATTCCAAAAACCTTTCATTTTTACTCTTCATCAGTGATCCTCATTCCAAATTTCAGGATTCCAGCTCTATCCGTTCACCCAAATTGTACTAAATTTAGTACCATTTAGTACTTTTCGTGCACTTATAGTTCGAATTTCCAAAAACCTTTCTTTGTTACTCTCCACCAGTGACCCTGAAAACACCAATTGTGGGTGTTCTCACTAAAATGAAGGGCGGTTGGGTTTCTGCTGTAAGCCTCGAAAATATTTCAGTATTGGAAATATTTTCCTCAAGATTCATCCACAAGGAAATATGGAAATGGAAAAAAGGAAAGAAAATGCGATGTATTAGAATTTGGAAATAAGAACAGTAATGGTTCTTTATTGAATTCAGTGAAACAGGAACGAACGCTTACCAAGGACCATTTGCTTAATGACGGATTTCTAAACTTTGATGATCACAGCACAGCCAAAACATTGGGAAAATGGCGGGACTACTGACTTCATCCCAACCAGTACCATCGGACAATATTCTTTGCATGAGAATCTTTGCCACGACGATGCATGGCGAAAGCCAGCCAGCAGGATCGAATAACTTGGAGATCTGAGACAGGATCTCCCTTTTTGTATATGAAAATGAAGAAGGAAACGGTGTTGTGGAAAAGAAAAAGGAATCAGAACTAGCGTCCCACGGAATTCCCAATGTTTTGGCTATGCTGTGATCATCAAAGTTTAGAAATCCGTCATTAAGCAAATGATCCTTGGGAAGATCTGCAAGAATATCTCTTGAGTTCGTTGTCCACTTCCGAAGAGAAAAGCCCGCGGATTCTAGAGCAGACTTGAGCTCATTACGGGAATTGATTGCGGAAGGAATTGAATGTGCTCCAAAAAGCACATCGTCGACGTACATGAAATCTCGAATAATCTCACTTGCAGTTGGATATATATCTTGAACATCGTCAGCAAGTTGGAGAAGGGTGCGAATAGCCAAGTACGGAGCACAATTGACACCAAAGGTGACAGTTTGCAACTCGAAATCATGAATGGTATCACCTGAGTGGTTGCGGAATATAATTCGTTGAAATGGAGTATGATCTGGATGAACAAGAATCTGGCGGTACATTTTCTCAATGTCCGCATTGAACACATATCGGAAGAGACGCCATTTGAGAAGTAAAGTGGTCAAGTCAGATTGCAACACCGGACCAGTGTGCAAAACGTCATTGAGACTTTGACCATTAGACGTAACTGAAGAAGCATTACAGACCACGCGAACTTTAGTGGTCGAACGCTCTGGCTTAATGATCGCGTTATGCGGTAAATAATAATGGCGAGTATCACTATCAGTACACGGAGCCGGAACTGGAACCATGTGTTTCAATTGAACGTACTCATTGAGTACCTGATCATACTTTGGTTTGAAATCTGAATTTCGGAGTAAGCGAATCTCATTAAGAAGGAATTGTGTTACGGCTTTTGAACGAGACTGACCAAGGCTAATTTTTTCTGAAAATCCTTGCTTGAAAGGAAGACGCACAACATAACGACCATCTTTATTCCTCTTGGTAGTAGAAACATAAAGCTCCTCACAAAACTTGTCGGAAACTGAAGGGAACTTTCTTTTAGGAAGGCTCTCCACCTCCCAGAAACGACAAATCTCTTTGTCTAAGGAGATCTCACAAAAATTCGAAATTAGAGTAGACGAAGGAGAAGAAGTAGGAATGGGGCCAGTGAGAATCCATCCAAAGATGGTTTCTTGACCCATCAACGTTTCGCAAACATTTCGCATTACCCCAGCGCGGATAATGTCAGGAAGGCCTATCAAAAGGTCGATGTTTGAACTTTTAAAGAAGTGTGGATCAGCTAACTCGATTGAAGGAAGTCGAGAGAATAAAGATGCTGGTAATGTGTGTGAAGGAAGGTTTCCAGACAATTGCGGAACCACAAGTGCTTGCACGGAGAGCTGTACTGAGCTATCGAATCGAGAGAACAATACAACAGAACATATCTTCCGAACGGAAGCCGCAGTCGAACTATTGAGGCCAGAAATCTGAACGTTTGTACGCTGATAAGGAAGCTTTAATTTATTGAAGAATCGTTCAGACATGAATGTGCCTTGAGAACCGGAATCTAGGAGTACACGAGCGTGATACGATACCCCTAAGTGCAACACATTTACCAATGCAGTTCCCAATAAAACACTCCGAGAACTTGAAGCGAAACAGGTTTGAATGACTCCACCCCCAGAACTAGTGGACTGTACAGGATTCGGAGAAAATGGAGTGGAGTTTGCATTTAACTTTGTAGAACTCGCGGGTGGATTGGAAGAAAGACCATGCAGCATAGTGTTGTGCCGCCTCTGGCACTGAAGACAATTACTCTTGCTGGTGCAATTTTTGACGTGATGACTCTTTGAAAAGCAATTTAGACAAAGACCTTGTTTCTTTATCTCAGCCACACGTTATTTTACGTCCATCGCAATGAATCTGGTACATTTTCGAATTATATGAGCAGAATTAGTGCATTGAGGACATTTAGGAACCGTAACTTTTGTCTGAAATGAACTGAGCTTCGAACTTTTAGAATTTGAACTTGAAGTAGGTTTATGACCATCTGACCTCGAATGACTGCGCATCTCGGAAACGGATTCAAGCGTACGATATCGATTCGTAAGGAAAGAATCAAGGTCCGCCCACTTTGGAATGGCGGTTTTATCTGCCAAACCTTGTTCCCAAAGCGTCAAAGTTGAGTCAGGAAGACGATTTGAACAAAGGAAAACGAATATTGGATCCCAACTTTTTACGTCAATATCGTACAAAGACAGCGCAGCAATGCAAGAATTTATGCCGCGTTGCAATGATTTAATTGCATCCGCAGACTCGGATTTGATAGACGGAAGATTGAATAGGACCTTTAATTGGCCATTAACCAGAATTCGTTTATTTTCGAAACGGTCACACACATTTTTCCAAGCAAGCCGAAAACCTTGATTGGTCAAAGGTGCACGTTGAACTATATCCCTCGCTTCACCTTTAGTCTTCTGGGTTAAATGGAACAATCGCTCAACTGGACTGAGCCCGGAATTCATGTCTCGGAAAGTCGACCATGACATATAATCCCCATTGAAGACTTCGGTATCGCATGGTGGGAGCTTGAAAGAATAATTGGAACAGTGATCGTGAGATACACTAAAATTGGGAGTCTGGGGCGACGGATTCGGAGGAGAAACTGAAGGCTCTTTGGGAACTGTCTGACTCTGAAATTCTTCAGACAGCTGAGACAGGCGGCCCAAGCACTCACAATAAGTTATATAGGCGCTATTGTATTTCGCCTTGAAAGTCTCAAGCTCGTAAGCAGCTTCTTCACCTTCTCCCTCCTCTTCATCTTCCACATTCTGTTCCTCGCTAGCACGATCGGACATGAATCGCTCATATGCCGACTTGATCTCTACCCACATGGACTTCACTTCAGAAATGTGGATCTTTGTGAAGTGGGAAGACGTTAAGGGAATATTACCACCGACCACATCGGCGTTAAAGGTGACCAAACGGTCAGCCTGACGAATAAAGGCTTCCAAAGACATGATTTTCAGGAAAATAATGAGGAAAGATAACCAAAAATATCAGAAAATACGGAAATACCTTTCGGAAAATGAAGAACAGCGAGACTAGGAAGAAACAGTATGATTTTCGTAACGAATGTATGAAGATTTTAGGAAAAACGGTCGAAAAAAAGATATTTTTCCCAGGAAATGAACAGATTTTTCCTAATATAAAAACAGCAGAAGCTATCAGAACTCAGCTGTAATTGCTGAGTATATAACAAAAACTGTAAGAAACTTGAGAAAATGCAGAAATAGTTGAGATTTGAGCGTATTTTATTTTTCTGGTGCGACACCTAGCGGCGGAAAGCTGAACTTCGGATGAGAACCACAAAAGTCAGCAAAGACAGTTGACAAATAACTAAAAAACAACAAAACCCCAGAAAAAATCTCCCAAAAATTGAAAAACGAAGGGTTTTCTCTGTAGTTTCAAAGCGCCAACTAGTGGTAGTGGGTCGAACTACGGATGAGTTCACGCGTAAAAAGTAGACAAAGGGTGACTGTCCCAAAGGACAACAAAAAACCTGAAATGTTTGCCTAAAAGGATGAAAAACTTAAGTTTTTCTATGTATTTTATTATTTGCAGCGCGCCCTCTAGCGGCGGCCGAAGGAACTATGAGTCAGCACCAACGAAGAAGCAATATATATTATATGAATATCCCATTTTCGTATTTGAAGAGCGCCCTCTACTGGTTGTAAGGCGAACTATTGATAAGCACACAGAAAAAAAAATAGACTGTATATGAATGTCCAAAAAGAACCAAGAAAACTCCGCAATATTTGAAAAAGTAATGAAGAAATTAAGTTTTCCTGTATATTCTTGTATGTATACAGCGCCCCCTAGCGGTAATATGGCGAACCACAAGTCGGAAAGAAATAAGTGTCTCGACACCTCGTATATATACACGTTAATACGTAATAATATATATAGATGTTACCCACAAATTGTAGTCCGACCATACAAACGGGCTTGCTGTAGGGTGTACGCACAAGTAAAGAGAACACCAAGAGACACTGGTTGGTTGGCCGAACGAACGAACAGAGACCAACAAGCAAACAGTCCCTCCAAACATTTTCTATCGCTTGCTTGACGCAAAAGTCCCTGAAAACGGATTGTTGTGTCTACTGCGACAGTCGCATTTGTTTCCGAAAAGACAAAAATGACTAAAGAAACTGTTCCACTTATGCGGTCCAAACTATATTTTCGCTTCCGTCACTGTTGTATGTTTCTTATGCGATTCAGTTGGAGTGTCGGAAGCGGCGCACTTTGAGTGTGCATTAGGTACTCATGCAGGTACCGTTTACGAAACTTTCAGTAGTGACGGAACCGACAGAATTTGTAAAAGGCTATTTAGTTTTTTATTGTTTATTATTATTATTATTCGTTTGAAATTAATGTTACTGCGGTTATAAAAGATGCATTTTATTATACAATTGAAAAAAAAAGAAAATTTATAATACAATGCACCTTTATAACCGCATTAACATTGAATTCAAATGAAAAGTAATACGTTTGATTTAATTTTTCATAAAAGTTGTTAATATACAATAAAGAATCTAAACAGCTTTATTTTCATTTAAATTTTTGTATCAAGTTTGTACCGATTGGTAACAGAACGTCACAAGAACTGAAGAAATCACGTCAATCAACTCATTTTTTATTCTACTTATTTGCTTTCATTACAATTCGCTTAACTGTTTGTAAGATAAATTGTTTTTGTAATGCTGCCACTATTGTTTTGAAAACATTACTCTCTATAATAGAGAGTAGTATCAATACTCCAGACTTTAAGCATTTGTTTTTGTACAATATAAAGTGTCGCTTTTTATAATACTGTAAGTCGCGCAGTTGTGACCACATACGGATAAAAAAGCGATAACAATATATTTGTTCTTGCAAATAGACAACATTCGCATTTTTAACTGAATGCAGGCACTTTACGGAGACGCATTTGCGGAGAGAAGATATATTTAACTTCCTAATTTTTGGAGGGGTGGAATGAATGTATGTATGTACGAATGTGTGTTATTTGAGAATGAACGGTTCTGCTGTTAGGAGACTATTGAAATTAGAACTCTAACAGCAACAACACCAACGAAATTATGGTCGAAGATCGAAAAATAAGAAAATAACACACCAACAAACACGTACAAAGGGAGTTGGTACTAAATTCTCACGGCAAATATGAACAACGAAAAGAATAAAAGAAACAAACACACTGTCGCGTATGGGGAAAAATAAATTTATGATAATTTAAACACTTATTTATCGTAATATAAATAAGAAAAAATTATAAATAAATATAAAGAATGAAAATAATAATTTGAAATAAAATAACAGAATATTCCACCAAAATTTATTGTTGAATTTGAATTGAAAAGTGAAGTGTTCTTTGAAAAAATAAATTGCAGAAATTTACACTTTGAATATAGAACACTGTGCGTTGAAAAAAAAAAAAAAATTAAAAACCCAATTGCCGTCGGCAAAACGCACTTGAACACAACACTGAATTAATGCACTATTGTTCACTTTGGAATTAAGCACAAACTTACCTTGTTTTTTGATGATTTATGGAATAAACAGATGAAGTTTGTGAATTTTTAGCAACACCTATCCAAATATCCGGTACGAATGGACCAAAATGAAAATGCCAATCTCTGGATTTTCCTAGAAAAGCTGGGATGGTTAGTCGTTGCAGATTGTGGGAAAACTTTCTGTGGATTCGAAAGGATTTCCACTTGAACTCGCATGAAAAAGAAAATAAAAAGAAAACACAAGATTTTTTCAGCGAAGGAAGTGAACAATATTGGAATTTATTGAAGCAAATTAGAAGGTTTTGGAAACGATTCTTACCAGGAACAACAGGTGTGTTTGCAGGTTATAAAAGAAGTGATTTTATTTACAATAAAGGAAAAAGGACAGACCAATAGAAAAGAGAATTATGCATTTTAGTACAGAGAGAGAGATGCAATTTAGGAGTAAAAAGCTAAAAATTAGAAATTGGAAATAGGGTGACCAGAGCAGTTAACTTTGACGTTAACAGACCCTAATTTCAAATTTCAGGATTCTAGCTCCATCTGTTCACCCAAATCCAAATTGTACTAAATTTATGACCATTTAGTACTTTTCGTACGCTTATAGTTCAAATTTACAAAAACCTTTCATTGTTACTCTTCATCAGTAACCCTCATTCCAAATGTCTGTATTCCAGCTCAATTCGTTCACCCAAATCAAAATTGTACTAAATTTAGTACCATTTAGTACTTTTCGCACCCTTTCAGTTGGAATTTCCAAAACCCTTTCATTGTTACTCTTCATCAGTGACCCTCATTCCAAATGCCTGTATTCCAGCTCTATCCGTTCACCCAAATCCAAATTGTACCATTTAGTACTATTCGTGCGCTTATAGTTCGAATTTCCAAAAACCTTTCTTTGTTACTCTCCACAAGTTACCCTAATTTCAAATTTCAGGATTCCAGCTCTATCCCTTCACACAAATCCAAATTGTACTAAATTTAGTACCATTTAGTACTTTTCGTACCATTGTAGTTCGAATTTCCAAAAACCCTTTGGTACATCTTTCTAGCTCTCCATCGGTTACCCTCATTCCAAATTTCATAATTCTAGCTCTTACCGTTTGCCTAAATACTTCTTCTTTATTTGCCAATTCGGTTTTTGAATTATAGGCGACCAAAACAATTTTGAAAAAATTATTATATGCTTAAGATATTATGATTTCATATGTTTTTCAGGATCTCAGGAATGGGTTTGTACATATGAATGTATATTGAATGTTTGTTGCTTGTTACAGGTCATCAAACCTCTGTTGAATCATGGTTGGTCGTATTTCCCAGGCCCGCGGTGGTGGTACTCACCGGTATGGTTACGGTGCATGTGCGGTGGTCGTCTGTTGTACTGAGCTATCGAATCGACGGTACTGAGCTATCGAATCGAGAGGACAATACAACTGAACATATCTTCCGAACGGAAGCCGCAGTCGAACTATTGAGGCCAGAAATCTGAACGTTTGTACGCTGATAAGGAAGCTTTAATTTATTGAAGAATCGTTCAGATATGAATGTGCCTTGAGAACCGGAATCTAGGAGTACACGAGCGTGATACGATACCCCTAAGTGCAACACATTTACCAATGCTGTTCCCAATAAAACACTCCGAGAACTTGAAGCGAAACAGGTTTGAATGACTCCACCCCCAGAACTATTGGACTGTACAGGATTCGGAGAAAATGGAGTGGAGTTTGCATTCAACTTTGTAGAACTCGCGGGTGGATTGGAAGAAAGACCATGCAGCATAGTGTTGTGCCGCCTCTGGCACTGAAGACAATTATTCTTGCTGGTGCAATTTTTGACGTGATGACTCTTTGAAAAGCAATTTAGACAAAGACCTTGTTTCTTTACGTCAGCCACACGTTATTTTACGTCCATCGCAATGAATCTGGTACATTTTCGAATTATATGAGCAGAATTAGTGCATAGAGGACATTTAGGAACCGTAACTTTTGTCTGAAATGAACTGAGCTTCGAACTTTTAGAATTTGAACTTGAAGTAGGTTTATGACCATCTGACCTCGAATGACTGCGCATCTCGGAAACGGATTCAAGCGTACGATATCGATTCGTAAGGAAAGAATCAAGGTCCGCCCACTTTGGAATGGCGGTTTTATCTGCCAAACCTTGTTCCCAAAGCGTCAAAGTTGAGTCAGGAAGACGATTTGAACAAAGGAAAACGAATATTAGATCCCAACTTTTGACGTCAATATCGTACAAAGACAGCGCAGCAATGCATGAATTTATGCCGCGTTGCAATGATTTAATTGCATCCGCAGACTCGGATTTGATAGACGGAAGATTGAATAGAACCTTTAATTGGCCATTAACCAGAATTCGTTTATTTTCGAAACGATCGCACACATTTTTCCAAGCAAGCCGAAAACTATATCCCTCGCTTCACCTTTAGTCTTCTGGGTTAAATGGAACAATCGCTCAACTGGACTGAGCCCGAAATTCTTAATGTACACGGCAGTGAACATGTCTCGGAAAGTCGGCCATGACATATAATCCCCATTGAAGACTTCGGTATCGCATGGTGGGAGCTTGAAAGAATAATTGGAACAGTGATCGTGAGATACACTAAAATTGGGAGTCTGGGGCGACGGATTCGGAGGAGAAACTGAAGGCTCTTTGGGAACTGTCTGACTCTGAAATTCTTCAGACAGCTGAGACAGGCGGCCCAAGCACTCACAATAAGTTATATAGGCGCTATTGTATTTCGCCTTGAAAGTCTCAAGCTCGTAAGCAGCTTCTTCACCTTCTCCCTCCTCTTCATCTTCCACATTCTGTTCCTCGCTAGCACGATCGGACATGAATCGCTCATATGCCGACTTGATCTCTACCCACATGGACTTCACTTCAGAAATGTGGATCTTTATGAAGTGGGAAGACGTTAAGGGAATATTACCACCGACCACATCGGCGTTAAAGGTGACCAAACGGTCAGCCTGACGAATAAAGGCTTCCAAAGACATGATTTTCAGGAAAATAATGAGGAAAGATAACCAAAAATATCAGAAAATACGGAAATACCTTTCGGAAAATGAAGAACAGCGAGACTAGGAAGAAACAGTATGATTTTCGTAACGAATGTATGAAGATTTTAGGAAAAACGGTCGAAAAAAAGATATTTTTCCCAGGAAATGAACAGATTTTTCCTAATATAAAAACAGCAGAAGCTATCAGAATTCAGCTGTAATTGCTGAGTATATAACAAAAACTGTAAGAAACTTGAGAAAATGCAGAAATAGTTGAGATTTGAGCGTATTTTATTTTTCTGGTGCGACACCTAGCGGCGGAAAGCTGAACTTCGGATGAGAACCACAAAAGTCAGCAAAGACAGTTGACAAATAACTAAAAAACAACAAAACCCCAGAAAAAATCTCCCAAAAATTGAAAAACGAAGGGTTTTCTCTGTAGTTTCAAAGCGCCAACTAGTGGTAGTGGGTCGAACTACGGATGAGTTCACGCGTAAAAAGTAGACAAAGGGTGACTGTCCCAAAGGACAACAAAAAACCTGAAATGTTTGCCTAAAAGGATGAAAAACTTAAGTTTTTCTATGTATTTTATTATTTGCAGCGCTCCCTCTAGCGGCGGCCGAAGGAACTATGAGTCAGCACCAACGAAGAAGCAATATATATTATATGAATATTCCATTTTCGTATTTGAAGAGCGCCCTCTACTGGTTGTAAGGCGAACTATTGATAAGCACACAGAAAAAAATAATAGACTGTATATGAATGTCCAAAAAGAACCAAGAAAACTCCGCAATATTTGAAAAAGTAATGAAGAAATTAAGTTTTCCTGTATATTCTTGTATGTATACAGCGCCCCCTAGCGGTAATATGGCGAACCACAAGTCGGAAAGAAATAAGTGTCTCGACACCTCGTATATATACACGTTAATACGTAATAATATATATATAGATGTTACCCACAAATTGTAGTCCGACCATACAAACGGGCTTGCTGTAGGGTGTACGCACAAGTAAAGAGAACACCAAGAGACACTGGTTGTTGGCCGAACGAACGAACAGAGACCAACAAGCAAACAGTCCCTCCAAACATTTTCTATCGCTTGCTTGACGCAAAAGTCCCTGAAAACGGATTGTTGTGTCTACTGCGACAGTCGCATTTGTTTCCGAAAAGACAAAAATGACTAAAGAAACTGTTCCACTTATGCGGTCCAAACTATATTTTCGCTTCCGTCACTGTTCTATGTTTCTTATGCGATTCAGTTGGAGTGTCGGAAGCGGCGCACTTTGAGTGTGCATTAGGTACTCATGCAGGTACCGTTTACGAAACTTTCAGTAGTGACGGAACCGACAGAATTTTTAAAAGGCTATTTAGTTTTTTATTGTTTATTATTATTATTCGTTTGAAATTAATGTTACTGCGGTTATAAAAGATGCATTTTATTATACAATTGAAAAAAAAAGAAAATTTATAATACAATGCACCTTTATAACCGCATTAACATTGAATTCAAATGAAAAGTAATACGTTTGATTTAATTTTTCATAAAAGTTGTTAATATACAATAAAGAATCTAAACAGCTTTATTTTCATTTAAATTTTTGTATCAAGTTTGTACCGATTGGTAACAGAACGTCACAAGAACTGAAGAAATCACGTCAATCAACTCATTTTTTATTCTACTTATTTGCTTTCATTACAATTCGCTTAACTGTTTGTAAGATAAATTGTTTTTGTAATGCTGCCACTATTGTTTTGAAAACATTACTCTCTATAATAGAGAGTAGTATCAATACTCCAGACTTTAAGCATTTGTTTTTGTACAATATAAAGTGTCGCTTTTTATAATACTGTAAGTCGCGCAGTTGTGACCACATACGGATAAAAAAAGCGATAACAATATATTTGTTCTTGCAAATATACAACATTCGCATTTTTAACTGAATGCAGGCACTTTACGGAGACGCATTTGCGGAGAGAAGATATATTTAACTTCCTAATTTTTGGAGGGGTGGAATGAATGTATGTATGTACGAATGTGTGTTATGTGAGAATGAACGGTTCTGCTGTTAGGAGACTATTGAAATTAGAACTCTAACAGCAACAACACCAACGAAATTATGGTCGAAGATCGAAAAATAAGAAAATAACACACCAACAAACACGTACAAAGGGAGTTGGTACTAAATTCTCGCGGCAAATATGAACAACGAAAAGAATAAATGAAGCAAACACACTGTCGCGTATGGGGAAAAATAAATTTATGATAATTTAAACACTTATTTATCGTAATATAAATAAGAAAAAATTATAAATAAATATAAAGAATGAAAATAATAATTTGAAATAAAATAACAGAATATTCCACCAAAATTTATTGTTGAATTTGAATTGAAAAGTGAAGTGTTCTTTGAAAAAATAAATTGCAGAAATTTACACTTTGAATATAGAACACTGTGCGTTGAAAAAAAAAATGAAAAACCCAATTGCCGTCGGCAAAACGCACTTGAACACAACACTGAATTAATGCACTATTGTTCACTTTGGAATTAAGCACAAACTTACCTTGTTTTTTTATGATTTATGGAATAAACAGATGAAGTTTGTGAATTTTTAGCAACACCTATCCAAATATCCGGTACGAATGAACCAAAATGAAAATGCCAATCTCTGGATTTTCCTAGAAAAGCTGGGATGGTTAGTCGTTGCAGATTGTGGGAAAACTTTCTGTGGATTCGAAAGGATTTCCACTCGAACTCGCATGAAAAAGAAAATAAAAAGAAAACACAAGATTTTTTCAGCGAAGGAAGTGAACAATATTGGAATTTATTGAAGCAAATTAGAAGGTTTTGGAAACGATTCTTACCAGGAACAACAGGTGTGTTTGCAGGTTATAAAAGAAGTGATTTTATTTACACTAAAGGAAAAAGGACAGACCAATAGAAAAGAGAATTATGCATTTTAGTACAGAGAGAGAGAGATGCAATTTAGGAGTAAAAAGCTAAAAATTAGAAATTGGAAATAGGGTGACCAGAGCAGTTAACTTTGACGTTAACAGACCCTAATTTCAAATTTCAGGATTCTAGCTCCATCTGTTCACCCAAATCCAAATTGTTCTAAATTTATGACCATTTAGTACTTTTCGTACGCTTATAGTTCAAATTTACAAAAACCTTTCATTGTTACTCTTCATCAGTAACCCTCATTCCAAATGTCTGTATTCCAGCTCAATTCGTTCACCCAAATCAAAATAGTACTAAATTTAGTATCATTTAGTACTTCGAATTTACAAAAACCTTTCATTGTTACTCTTCATCAGTGACCCTCATTCCAAATGTCTGTATTCCAGCTCAATCCGTTCACCCAAATCAAAATTGTACTAAATTTAGTACCATTTAGTACTTTTCGCACCCTTTCAGTTGGAATTTCCAAAACCCTTTCATTGTTACTCTTCATCAGTGACCTTCATTCCAAATGCCTGTATTCCAGCTCTATCCGTTCACCCAAATCCAAATTGTACCATTTAGTACTATTCGTGCGCTTATAGTTCGAATTTCCAAAAACCTTTCTTTGTTACTCTCCACAAGTTACCCTAATTTCAAATTTCAGGATTCCAGCTCTATCCCTTCGCACAAATCCAAATTGTACTAAATTTAGTACCATTTAGTACTTTTCGTACCATTGTAGTTCGAATTTCCAAAAACCCTTTGGTACATCTTTCTAGCTCTCCATCGGTTAACCTCATTCCAAATTTCATAATTCTAGCTCTTACCGTTTGCCTAAATACTTCTTCTTTATTTGCCAATTCGGTTTTTGAATTATAGGCGACCAAAACCATTTTGAAAAAATTATTATATGCTTAAGATATTATAATTTCATATGTTTTTCAGGATCTCAGGAATGGGTTTGTACATATGAATGTATATTGAATGTTTGTTGCTTGTTACAGGTCATCAAACCTCTGTTGAATCATGGTTGGTCGTATTTCCCAGGCCCGCGGTGGTGGTACTCACCGGTATGGTTACGGTGCTTACGTTAGCATGTGCGGTGGTCGTCTTTTGTTCGTCCCCACTATGATTTTCCGCCTCTGACTCCGTAACGTCACTGCAAACCAATTCCGCAAGTCTTTGGTCTTTGCTATTGCTGCTATTGTCGCATTGCTCCTTGTTGACCCCTCGTCTATACTACAAGGATAAAGATTTACCTGTGAATTCCGTAACATCCCCGCCATTGAAACCATGAACGTTGAATGGTAAACTTATTGAATTGGGTCCTGGTAGTCATATTGGTCATTTCGTCATTTTGGTAACACTTAAATACAGCAAAATCCCATAGTGATTTGTGTGAAATATCTGTTTCCGTGAACTGCACTGAATACAAAACGAAAAAAGAAAACAATGTTTTTATTTGATTTGATATCTTTTAATTTTAATTGGTAAAACATCTTGACCATTCAGCTTATCTCCAACGAGATATTAATAAAAATTAATTTTAAAATTTGTAAAACGGTATATTTTTTAAAGTTTTTAGACCAAGCATTGGATTGACCAAGAAACACATATCGCGGTAAACAGGACCTTTGGGAACAATTTCAAATCGGTCCTCGAATATTTTTGTTCGATATAAAAAAAATATTTTAATTCTTGTTCGTTTGGAAGAAATTTTTCGGCGTGCAAATTTCGGCAGGCAGGGATTTTTTGGCCCATTATCTCCTGATGTATGTACTTGCCTACGAAAAAATACTGCATGCTGCAAAAATTCCATGACAATTCAAAGTGTCCAAACTGCACTTGTGCCAAAAATTTTGTATGCGACAATATAGTCCATATTCGAACTTGATCTATGTCAGGAAGAAATAATACTATGTGCAAATTATGGACCAAAACGATTACTCACTCGTGCGCACTATATTACAGAAAAATATTTGACTTTTTTGGAAGACGTGGACCGATACGGATCATCATTGTAATTGATCAAAGTTTGGGCATAGTATTACGGGACCAAAATATGTACCACATCGGCTGATCCATTCGTTAGTTATCCTCCAGCCGGACGGATGAACAGGAATAATCGACTTCAATTTGTCTGAAATTTTTAAATTTAAAAATTTGAAATCAAATTGCTTTTTAAATGTAAATAAACATGACATATGTATGTTTTAACATATACATACACACAAAGTTTGTCAAAATCAATTTGTCAATGAAGGGACGGTAAAGCGAATACAACTCTGTGAGCGTGAGGTTACCTTGTATCATTGTATCATGAATATGTCCTAGGTATGCTGTCTTCCTTCTCTTTATCACATCGATCAGCTCCCTCTCGCAGTGCATTTTTCTCAGGATTTCGGCATTTGGTATAAAATCAGTCCATGATATTCTCAGTACACGTCTATATATCCAGATTTCGAATGCCTCCAATCTTTTTATATCTGCTGATTTTAAAGTCCATGTCTCATCGGCATATAGCAGAACTGACCAAACATATGTTTTTATAAATCGCCGCTTTGTTGTGAGATTAATATCATGACTTGACAATTTTTTTTTTGTATTTATAAAAAGCGTCTCTTGCCATTTCTATGCGACTTCTAATTTCTCGTGAGCAATCCCATTCCTCGTTGATATTAAATCCAAGATATTTAAAGCTCTTTACTCTTTCGATGTAGGCGTCTTGTACTTGCAGCGTGATATCATTATAACTGCTTGTCATGTATGCTGATTATCATGTATTTAGTTTTTCGCATATTAATTTTTAGCCCGTAAGATTGGCTGTATGTGGATACCCAGCCAGCAATTTTTGCCGAGATCGTACCGAATTCGGATGTATTTTCTGCACAAGTTTCCATTTCTGATTCCGTAATCGCATGCAAAACAGGTCCGAATCGAAAAATCGAAAGATTTTCTGATAACACTCTGAAGAAATATTCGAAAATCTGACGAAAAAAGAATTCTTGTCGGAGATTTGTTTCGAGATTCTGAAAATTTTCGGAACAAATTTTAAAAAAGTTCTAGATATTTTATCCGTAAATCGGAAACTATTCTGATGTTTTATTAGATATTCTGAATATTTTCTCCCAAAATTCTCAATGTTTATTAGGATACGATTCGAATTTCTCATTGATTAAATTGGAACTTTATTTAAAATATTTGTTGAACTTTTTATTATTACAATGTTGATGAAATAGTATTCGTCGCTGCTGCCCACTGAATTGCACATTTATAAAATCATAAAGCACAGTCCTTGCGAAAAAAATTTTCCATTTGATTTACATATCTAGAATAGAAATAACAAATTATAAACAACGTTTTAGAAAATGTGTATACAATCTTACACTTTAATTTATTGTAAAACATGTGCCAATTTCATCACAAAATAACTTGTTGCGTTACGTCTTATTCACTTAACAGCTGCAAAATAACTAAAAAACAATCAATATCGTGAAGACACAAAAAATCTCTCCCTTGCCTTTAAATCAACTCTCGACGAATGTTCGGCAATTTTGTTCCCGAGAGAGAGAGAGAGAGAGAGAGAGAGAAATTAATCAAAATTTCCCATTAGAGTATGTGCAGATTACTCGCAACAGTTTCGAAAACAAGCGCACGAAAGTGTGCAGAAATTCTTAAACGAAATCTTTCTGAAGATCAATTCAATTACTGAGGGAAATTTTGAGAATTCCGCATATTTTCTGAACAAACTTTGGAAAACCTCTTAAAAGAATCTAATATCAGAGCTCTCGGTAAAAATTGTTTTTTGGGTAGTTGATGCATTAGATATTTCAGTCCAAGCAGTATTTCAGTCAGACAGTATTGTTGTGTCATCCGCATATCTTATATTATTAAGAAACATTCCGTTTAAATATACACCTTTTTGAGCGTTGCTAAAAGTCTCTTGAAATATTTTTCAGAGTAGATGTTAAAGAGTAAAGGGGAAAGAATACATCCTTGCCTGACACCTTTAGATATAATGATGGTTTCCGTCAGTTCTCCGCTTATTTCTATTTGTGCTGATTGGTGCCAGTACAAGCTCTTTATACATTGGATCTCTTTTTGGTCTATATTAATGGATGCAAGAATTTCCATCAGTTTATCATGCTGCACTGTATCAAATGCTTTCTCGTAATCAACAAAGCATAAGCCTAAATACTAGTGTTGGGCAATCTCGTTCATTGAGCGGATCGATCTTTTTCATTCCGTTCACCAAAAAGATCTGAAGCTTTCACTTCGTTCTTTGGCTCTTTTTCGTTCAATAAAACATTTCAGTCTATCATTTTTTTGTGAATATCGTTAGTTATCTGCATCAATGTTCAATAGTCGTTTTATCAGTCTTAAAAATAAGCCAAATATGTTTCTTTCCATTCAATATAGAAAAACTAATTATTATTTGAATATAATTTAATAAATTTTTAATTTATACCTATAAATTAAAAAATAAAATTCTACATTCGACACACATGATATTTATTTTTTATGTTAACAAAAAAAAAAAGCCAAATATTTTTATCGTAAGGGATAGATAGAGCGAAAATTAACACACGTTCAACCTAAAAACTAGAAAAACCAAGCGCTTTAAGAACGAGAACAGTAAAAAGAACGAGAAAAGCAAAAAAGAACGAGCGGAGCCAACTGAACGAGATGATTCAGCTCAAAATTTAAACGTACGATGTAAAAGAACGACACAACTCTGCAACCATATGCATTTGTTTTTCTTGCTTGCTTGTGTGTGTGCAAAGCTAATGGTGGTGGTTTTGTTTTGTAGCAGCAATGTCTTTTCTATTAGCGATCTAAATGAACGATATAAACGAATGAGCTGGATACGGATCCGTTCGTTCTTTTCACGGAATCGTTCCTTTGAGCCGGTTCGTTCATGAACGACACAACTCTACTAAATACAAAGGGTACCATATTTAGTACCTTTTAGTACTTTTCGTACACTTCTAGGTGGAATTTCCAAAAATCCGGCCTTATCTCACCCCTACACCGCAACAGAAACCTACACCCAAAATTTAAATTTTCTACCTTCAGCCGTTTCGTCTGGGCGTTGATGAATCAGTCAGTCAGTCACTCACCTCACTACTCTTTTATATATATAGATATATATTCTTATATATTCATATATATAAATAAATAAATCAATAATATATATATATATACATATATATATATATATATATATATATATATATATATATATATATATATATATATATATATATATATATATATATGGGGGTTTCTGAGTGAAATCGGACACTTTTTCAAGATGAGGTTTTTGATTTCCATTATTTTTTGCTATGGTGATGCTGCTCATTAGCAAAACACTTTAGCATATTTTCAGATTTTTTTTTTTTTGACTAACGGTTCCAGAGATATCGCGCCTTGAAAAAGTCAAATTCTGTAAAAACTACATGCAATGAAATACTCATAACTTCTTTAATATTGGTCCAATTTGAAAAAATCTTTTTTTGTATGTTTTGTTGTTTTATCAGCTATTTAATAAAAAATAGCAAAAAAAATTGCACAGTGGGCTTGTATGCTATTTTCGCGATTGAATATCTAAAATCAATTTTTAAAGATGTTCGACCCCTTCAATTTTCTTTAAATATTTTTGTATTAAACTACGTTCAATTACAAAAATTTTAAGTCCTATGTGGTAATGGGATTCGGACGATTACTATTTTTTCTGAATTTTTTAAAATTTTTCAATACAATTTTTCCTTTATACCCGTGTGAAACATTTGTTATTTTACCAAAACAATACAAAATTCAATTTTTTACATTGGTTTTGTTGTTTTATTTAGGAATTTATCTTAAACATCTTAAAAAGTGCTTAATTTTTCTATTTTGAAAATGGATTAGCAATAAGTGTACCAGCCGGGCAATAAGCTTAATAAATTGTTAATAAAATAACCACGGTTTGGGAATTACATGAATGGGCATCCGAGCAAATAATATACCAAATATTAAAGTAAGATTTTCCCAAGAAGATGATTATTTAAATACGAAAGTGGAGTTGAATTTGAGATATCAAGTGGCTACACTTGTCGTGGGCACAAAAAAACGCCACTCAATAATGGCCCCTAATGCTGGTACACTAATTACAAAACCATTCTTAAAATCGCAAAATGAAGAAATTTTTAAGATGTTTAAGATAAATTTCTAAATAAAACAACAAAACCAATGTAAAAAAATTTAATTTTGTATTGTTTTGGTAAAATAACAAATGTTTCACACGGATATAAAGGAAAAATTGTATTGAAAAATTTTAAAAAAATTCAAAAAAAAATAGTAATCGTCCGAATCCCATTACCACATAGGACTTAAAATTTTTGTAATTGAACGTAGTTTAATACAAAAATATTTAAAGAAAATCGAAGGGGTCGAACATCTTTAAAAATTGATTTTAGATATTAAATCGCGAAAATAGCATACAAGCCCACAGTGCAAATTTTTTTGCTATTTTTTATTAAATAGCTGATAAAACAACAAAACATACAAAAAAAGATTTTTTCAAATTGGACCAATATTAAAGAAGTTATGAGTATTTCATTGCATGTAGTTTTTACAGAATTTGACTTTTTCAAGGCGCGATATCTCTGGAACCGTTAGTCAAAAAAATCTGAAAATATTCTAAAGTGTTTTGCTAATGAGCAGCATCACCATAGCAAAAAATAAAGAACATCAAAAACCTCATCTTGAAAAAGTGTCCGATTTCACTCAGAAACCCCCATATATATATATATATATTAAAATGGTCAGCAACCGAATGAAGGAAAGGTACGACCGAGCGGCGAATACGGAATACAGCTGGTGCTATTGTTCAATCCACAACGGAAAAGAGAACTGTGCACCATGCTACAAACCCACTGGAAAGGGCCTTACAAGGTAATCACAAGGATAAACGACGTAGTGTATCGAATTCAGCGAATCGGCAGTCCTAGGTCAAAGATGAAAGTGGTGCACCTGGAGCGGTTGGCCCCCTATGGAACGGCCTCTGTGCCTATTCGGGACGAACAGGCTTAAGTGGAAGGCAATGTTAGGAAAATAACTGATAGATTTAAGTAATTATATGAATTTATGTTAATTTAAAAATTTGAATTGTTACGTAAATTTTTAGTTCATTTAAATCATGTTTACAACAACAATTACCCTACAGAATTCCAATCACTATCGTTTACGTTTTCTGTTCTCCCTCTCTTATTTATTTCTGCAACAACAACTATTATTCCAATTATGAAATGACCACTTAGTCTTCATTTACACTTTTACTTGTTTTTGTAATCTCACTCTCTTTCTCTGTTTATTTGTTGACGTCATTTATAATTAAGTCTCCTGCTCTCGCGTATTTATTGCCGCTGCCCTACTGTTTACATTAAATTTGTCTGTTTGTATGCAGGTATGTGTGTATGTGCATCCGGATCTCGTTGGAACATAGTGGAACATTCTACATGAGGGGTGCTAGAAACTTCTATGTATCGGCGAGCGGATATAAATACGCGGTTGCAGTTGCCGGCCGAGTTAGTTATGATCTGAACGCGATATTTAAACCGTAAGTGTAAGTAAAGAAGTAAAGTGGAAACCAACTAAAGTGAATTCTTGTGTGAATATCTGGAGTGAATAAAGTCAATAAAGCATTGTAGAATCGTAACCTAAAACGAACCCTGTTTTATTAAATGGTTTTATTTAGCTCACCCCGTTTGTTTTATTATTTATTCTTGGGTCAAATTTAGTAATGCAAATTTGACCCTCTTCCTGTCAACCGATTAATCTGAAATTTTGTATACACTTTGGATTTTGGTGACAATACAATTATGTTTATTCATTATCATTATAAATTCAAGATGGCCGCCGCTACAAAATGGCGGATAACGTAGGTTTTATCAATCCCATCAATATGGGTATCAAATGAAAGGGCTCAACAAGCAGAATACAATATACTATAAAAAATTTAAATCCAAGATGGCGGTCGCTACAAAATGGCGGATAACGTAGGTTTTATCAATCCCATCAATATGGGTATCAAATGAAAGGGCTCAACAAGCAGAATACAATATACTATAAATAACGTAGGTTTTATCAATCCCATCAATATGGGTATCAAATGAAAGTGCTCAACCAGTAGAATACAATGTACTATATAAAATAAAATCCAAGATGGCGGCCTCTACAAAATGGAGGATAACTTAGGTTTTATTAATCCCATCAACATGGGTATCAAATGAAAGGTCTCAACAAGTAGAATACAATTTACTATGCAAAATTGACATCTAAGATGGCCGCCGCCGCTACCAAATGACTGATAACAATTTTTTATCAATCCCACCAATATGGGTATCAAATAAAAGAGCTTGACAAGAAGACTACAGTGCACTATACAACCTCAATATTTAAGATGGGCGCAGCCACTAAATGGCGTATAATTAAGATTTAAATTTAGAAATTGAATCTGTAATTTAGGTATCTGATTAATCCAGCCTGAATCCACCACCCAAGTCAAGATTTTATATCGTGTTGAGGACTGCGTGGCGTTAGGGTGGCAAAAAATGATACGTCGTTAGCGGTGCACCACCCAAGTTAAGGTGAAAGGTTAAAACGCGCCGAGAACTGTATGGCATTAGAGTAGATCAAAATGATATGTCGTTAGCGATTTCCCCTCAAGACTCAGGCGCATCTTGTTGTACATAGCCTTGCCCCTTTATTGGACCTCTGGGGGGTCGACCGTTTAAATGTCCATTACTCGTGGGAACAAAATGGTAAAAAAAAATATAAAAAATACAAACACAAATAAAAAAGAAACTGCAACACAACGTAAACGAAGGCTTCAAAAAGCGAAAGAAAAGTATAAAGCAAAACGAGCTAAAGAAAGTGAAGGTGATAGAAATAGTCGATTACAGAAACGACGGGAACAATTAGCGTCAAAAACGCCTGAGCAATATGAGGCCAGGTTAAAAAAGCAACGTCAGCGATATACACAAATGACGGCGTCAGAAACGCCTGAAGAAGCCAGGTTAACAAAGCAACGTGAGCGATACACACAGATGTGTGTTGCCTTTAATACTATCATGGCTTTTACAATACATAAAATGCAGGGCAGCACTGTGGATCACGCAGTCGTATACCTAAGCGAAACTGTTTGAAGAAGGTCAAGCCTACGTGGCTCTTAGTAGAGTAAGATCTTTGCAGGGACTACGTATGGAGGAGTGGGACTGCAATAAACTAACGGGCAAGAAACCTTGCAATAATGAAGCACTAAATGAATTAAACAGAATGCGAAATAAAAACTAGAAAATAAAGTTAAACGGTTTTATGTTAAACATACATTGCAATGTTTAAGATAAATGTACTAAAAACCAAAAAATAAAATAGATACAATAAAATAGATACAGTCGTGGGAATTATAAATATATGCATAGACTAAAATAAAACCGTGGGGCACGTCAATTGTCTACAAATTATCGGCTTAATGTACGATAGAAGTATCGTTTAATTTGTCGTTAGGCAGTTGGCCCGCAGACGGTGAGGACATTACTTACTATTTTCTTGCTCATGGAAATTCCAATAGTTATACACTCCATGTAAATAAAAGAGATGTTTCAACTAGTTTATCGCTGGACATTCACAAAGCTGGCTGGCGAGGAATCGTTTCACTGCTCGTAGTTTGTCTTTAATCGACAAAGTACTACTCGCTCACCACTATGAAACCCTAAAACTCGCTTATAATCGAGCTTGCTAGCTTGTTTCCACATTCTAGCCCTACTTATCACACGTCCATCGTTGTCGGTTGAACAAGTGCCTAATTATAGTGTAACATTACAAAACAAATATTTTAATCAACGATTGTAGACAATTGACGTGCCCCACGGTTTTATTTTAGTCTAGTCTATGCATATGTTTATAATTCCCACGACTGTATCTATTTTATTATTTTTTGGTTTTTAGTACATTTATCTTAAACATTGCAATATATGTTTAACATAAAACCGTTCAACTTAAAAAGATTTTGTTTACCTATTTATTGGTACAAATCGTATCGGGAATAAAACAACGTCTGCGCGGGATTAAGTTCAAACCCTAATTCCGTAACAATATATATATATATATATATATATAACTCATATGGCGTTCGTACGTGAATCAAAAACTCGACCAATTTACAACCGATTTTTTTCGCTTTTGTCTTAAAATGTTCGTATTTATCCAAGGAAGGATCTGACGTATTTTATTTTTGCGATATCGCGAAGAATCGAAAATTTGCAAAAATATATTTTGAAGAAAGTTAATTGTTTCCTCACATTTCGTATGAGGCTTTTGTTGTTGACTTGCTTATTTCCACTTTTTTCAAGTTTTTATATATATTTCGAAGAAAGTTAATTGTTTCCTCACATTTCGTATGTGGTTTTTGCGGTCGACTTGCTTATTTCCACATTTTTTAAATTTTTTAGGGCGAAAAATCCGCTAAAATTTGCAAAAATATATTTTGAAGAAAGTTAATTGTTTCCTCACATTTTGTTGCAGGCTTTTGTTGTTGACTTGCTTATTTCCACTTTCTTCAAGTTTTTATATATATTTCGAAGAAAGTTAATTGTTTCCTCACATTTCGTATGTGGTTTTTGCGGTCGACTTGCTTATTTCCACATTTTTTAAATTTTTTAGGGCGAAAAATCCGCTAAAATTTGCAAAAATATATTTTGAAGAAAGTTAATTGTTTCCTCACATTTTGTTGCAGGCTTTTGTTTTTTAGCTCCAAAAATCCACTAAAATTAGGAAAAATATATTTTGAAGAAAGCTTATTGTTTCCTCACATTTTGTTTAAGGCTTTTGCTGTCGACTTGCTTATTTCCACCTTCTTCAAAATTTTAGCGAAAATTGTATATGACGAAAAGTCCAAAAAATTTAACATTAATGAAGCCAATGTTTGCACCGTTATAATTCGCGAAATATTGTATTGTACCACGAAATATGACCATAGTTGCATCAAACGAAGAGTTTTTAATCAACGCTCAAAAATGTGGCTAAAAAGTTAATTTTCGCGGAAGTTATGACCGCGTAAATGAATAAAAACACGTAAATGGTAAAAATACGTTGAAGCAAACGAGGTTTTTAGGTTGTTTTTTGATTGACGGTTAAACCGTTCAAATAACGGATATCTGTCAAAAGTAAAAGTAGAAAACTAAAAATGAAGATTGCACTTCTAATGTATCACATTTCAAAATTTCCACTACATCCCCCTTACGCATAATTTGATACGTATATTGACCATGTAGCCCACCCAGACAGCATCAGAGTAATCCACTGCCAAAGGCCAAAATTTAGAGCGATATTTTTTTCGAAAAGCCCTATTTTTGGGGTACAGTATATACAATATCCGTTTGATTGTGCTGGGACCCCATGATATTTTAGTTTTTTGACGGTCCGGATCATAAAAATCATAAATCGTGAAAATCCATCCACTAGAACGGCGAAAACAACAACTGCAAAAACCGAAAAATGTGCGTAAAATGTTTTTGGAAATATCGCGGATTTAGTCGCTTTTCTGTGAATCGTTTCCTTTTAAATGAAGAAACTGACACATCACACGCGTTTTTGCGAAAACAGCAGTTTAAAAAATTTAGTGGCATGGGAGCTGTATCCGATTTATCCCAAAAATAGTGTGTAACACTACATACTGCAACCTATTTTATCGAAATAGGTTTAGATCCATGTATTTTTTCTTGGATGATAGTGACAGTGTATGTACTTTGTGCAAATTATAAGCGTTATACCGTTTTTGCACACTACGCTGCAGGCGATGCTACATCTTAGCGGCTAAAGTAAATCCTGGCAAATGTGTACAAATTAAAAGAGAAGAATTCGGTGTATTGGTAAACCACATGGGCATCAAGCTATTTTGAGGATTTCGCGATTCACACGCATTTCAAAATGAACCTTACCCGATAAGTTTTATTTCAAGATTATACCCCATATATGTAAAGGAACCCAAAATCTATTTGAACTTGATCTTCCGTTAGATGTTAGCGTGTATTCGAGAAGTGAATATAATAAAAAATGTGATTTTTTGCGTGAAATTTTACTAAGATAGAAGAATAACTCCGGACTTTTTTAACTAAATTTTCTTCAACTAACTCACAAAATAAATTTTAATAAATATTTATTCTTACAAAAATTTTATAAATTTCCTCAATATATATTTTTTAATATACAAACCACTAAACGGATTTGTATAGTTTTCATTTTCATTTGAATCTTCGCGATGTTTAGATTACGTACATATTTTTATATATTTTTCGGATGCATAAACAGCTTGAATTTTATTAAAATAAGTTGCAAACTACCAATTGTTTTGAATTATTTCCTAATTTCCGTGAAAATTTACAACTTTTTCACTAAAGTTATGGGACCTCAGTAAACATATAGTATGTAGGAGGCCATAAATTAACAATGTTTCTCGATATAATGAATAGCGTTTTTATAAATTTTTTTCTAATAATCAGAATTGTAACCGCCATAACTTTTGCGCGCAATATCCAAAATTAGTATCTGAGAATGGGAATTTTTTCCTCAATCCATGTACCAAAAATCGTTCAATTTTTTCAAATGGAATATTAAAAAATTCTGACTTTCCCTAATATGCACAAATTTTGACATTTTATGTTTTAGTTTTATCAATATTTGAAAGTTCTAAAATGTTTTATTTACGACAATCAATTTAATTTGCATTGAAATTATTTAAAGGAAATTAAAAAGATACAAATTGTCAACGATTATTAGTGGTTTCGAGAGAGGCAATTATTATTATTGGTTTAGTAAGAAAATACCTGCATTTCCGAAAGTAAATATATTTCGGTGTTAATTTTGTGACCGTAAGTAACGACAAAAGCTTATGCCGCGACTTCTATTATATAAAACTCAAATGTCGTTCGTACGTGGATCAAGAATTCGACCAATTTACAACTGTTTTGTTTCGCGATTGTCTTAACATGTTTATATTCAAGTTTCAATTTTTTTTATTTGGGAAAGCAAATACATTCCGATGTTAATTTTGTAACCGTAAGTAACGACAAAACATCTTTTATGCGGTTGTGTTCATATTCCGGTACCACGAGTCTGAAAATTCGAAATTACCGCAATCAATGGTATATAGGTGATCAAGAATACCCACAGCGCAGTGATTGATGCTAAACTCCAAAAATACCGCTTTCGGGTTGTGTCGTTCTATGGGTGCTATGCTGAAACGTGGAGCTTCGCCGAACATTTTCGGCAAGAAATGTTTGTACATCGACCGAAGTACTATAGGTAATTTGCCCAGTTTTTGAGGCAAAACGTCGATTTTGCAACTTTTAATAATATTAATTTTTTAGTTGGCATTGAAAATAGAACATGTAAAAATTTATTTATATGAATGATATTTTTCAAAATAGCGCCATTATCGCGGTTTAAATTGCCGTCAAAGTGAAAATTTCGAAGAAAAACAAATAAAAAAATATTTTATAAGGCATATTTCAATGTATTTAAAACGGCGGATAAATAAACCAAATATAAATATATGTAAAATGGAATAGAATAGCAATTGCGAGAGGAATTTATTTAATATATAATATAGCTTAAATATTTTGGGTAGCGACCAAAAAATACAGAAAGTCAGATATAAATATTTTATTTTTCTTAAACTCATTCCATATAGACTTATAATAAATTGGCCTTGATTTTGCCACCTAGAACAAATCACTGAAAGTCTTCTGCATTGGTATTACTAGGTTTCAAACCCCGATTTTGCCCGTTTTTTGATATTTATCAGATTTTATAAGGTTACTTCTCAATAAAAGTCTTAAAAATGTGTAAGTTTGGTTTGAGAAAATACCCAGTTGTTCGGGTAACTAGGGAATAGTTTGGGTTAGGTTAGGTTGAGAAGAGGGGTGATTCAAGGTCACCACATGTCCTTAAAAAGAAAGGGCATACACTTAAGCCAGAAGAGGCCTGTTGTATGCTCTAATTTTATGTATCTTGGAAATTGTTGTTGTTAGTTTAGGAGTTCCGTCCCATTGACGTAGTCCCTCAAGTTTTTGAACCCGATGTCCTTGATATGGTCGAGTCCTGTAATTATGTCGTTTCCCATTAGTTGAATTCTCAAGTTTGTGAAAGCCTGGCAGTGGCAGAGATAGTGTTCCGACGTTTCGTTGTCCTCGCCATATGCCCTGCATTCACTATTCTCTGCACAGCCTATCCTGTGCAGATGCGCTTGTAGTCCTAGATGCCCTGTAAGGACACCAATCCGCCTACTGATATCCTTTTTACTCATCACTAGGAGGTCACTTGTTTTGCCCTGGTATGGGTTTCCCCATAGGATTTTTGTAGTTTTTGTTTTAAACCAATTCAGACATTCTGTGATCGCTCGGATTTCGGCCTGTAGGATCGTGTTATGATCCGGCAGCCGAAGGGAGATCCTCGTTTCCGTGTCTACGATATAAAGACCCAGTCCCGTTCTCCCCCCTAACACAGCCCCGTCCGTAAACCCGCAGCTTCCAACGGGAATCTGAGCTAGGGTTCCATCGATCCACATATCTCTGTCCGGTATTAGAACTTCACACAGAGTTACTTCACTTGATTCTGGTATCCGGTCCGATAATATTTGATTTATAGATTCACCCGTAGTGAACCGTAATATGCATTGGTGGTCTCTTTCGATCCACTCGCTCATCGCTTTCAGTCTTATAGCCGCGATGGCTGCTTCATACCTTACCTGTATTTCTATCGGGTGGACAAATAGAATTGTCTCTAAAGCCCTAGTTGGTGTAGTCCTCATCGCCCAGCTAATGCCTAGGCAGCACATTCTTTGGACTCTTTGCAATGTTTCCACATTGTATTTTTTGTCCATAGCTGTCCATCATACAACAGATGCGTAAGTAAGAATCGGTCTTATTACGCTTCTGTATAGGCAGTGTATCATTCTAGGATTAAAACCCCATTTTGAGCCTATAGCCCTTCTACAAGTTGACCAACATCTGTGTGCTTTGGCAGCCCTTTCCTGAATATGGTCTTTCCATTTGAGTTTCCTATCTAGAATTACCCCCAGATATTTAACTGTTGGAGATATAGTTAATGTCTTATTCAGGATAACTTGTTCCTCGACGGAGCCCAATTTCGTTTTCCTAGTGAAAAGACATAACTCTGTTTTTCCGGGTTAACATTAAGAACTCTAGGTCTAGCCCAGTTGTAAGCTATATTTAGAGCCTCTTCGGCTCATCTACAAAGTAGATTTGGATTCTTTCCCCTTAGAAGCAATGTAACGTCGTCTGCATAACAGACTGGTTCAAATCCTTCCTTGGTTAAGGACCTTGGGGGAAAGCACCTTCTATGTCGATGCAAACTGCGAGTGTGTACATCTTCATTTCGAAGGTCCTCTCTATGTGGTGTACTCCCTCATATAATGCGGTTTCCACTGATCTACCTTTCACGTATGCATGTTGTTTATATTTCAACATGTCGTTGGGGATTTTGCTCTTGATCATGGTATCGACTGTCCGTTCCATTGTCTTGAGTAAACAAGATGTTAAACTTATCAGGCGATAAGATTTTGGTACTGCGTAACTTGCCTTACCTGGTTTGGGTATAAAAACCACCCGTACCCCCAGCCAGGCTATGGGAGTATACGCAAATTTTAAGCACGCGTTAAAAATTATGACCAGCTTGGACGAAATGTAGTCCACTTCCCTTTGAAGTAAGGCCGGGAAGATCTGGTCAGTTCCTGCTGCTTGTTTGGTGAGAAGCTCATTATAGCTTGCTTAACCATAGAGTTGTCTATTTTTAGTACTTCTTCTGATGCGTGGACATTTTCCGTCGAAATCACTGTTTGGGCCGCAGTGCTCGAAGGGAAGTGTGTTCTTATCAGAAGGCCTAAGGTTTCCTCGCTTGTTTCCATCTTCCTTCCCATTTCATCAACCATTAGCTCGGCTTGTGTATGGGTTTTGGATAGAAACGTTTTAATTTTTGATACGTCGTTTACGCTATGTACCTGTTGGCAGAAAAGTTTCCATGAGTTGCGTTTGGCGTTCCTTGTCAGTTTGTTGTGTTCTTTTAGTTTTGATCTGTAGTTGTCCCAGAATTCAGCTAATTTTTTTTCGTTTTGCCCTATTGTAAAGTCTGTGGACCTCTTTGCCTTTGTTACGAATTTCCCCTGTCATCCAGGGTTTTTCGTAGGCAGACTTCCTTTCTCGTAGGGGACAACTATCCTCGAACGAATTTACCAGGGCTTCGGCTTATTTGTTGACTTTACTGTCAATGTCCTCTTTACTTAGGCATTCCTCATATTCTCCTTGCCCTAGTCTGTACCTTAATTTAATTCCGAACTTGGTCCAGTTTGTTTTGGATTTGTTACGGAATGTTATCGGGTTTGGCGGTGGCCTTGATATTTAGACGACAAAAATATTCATAGATATATCACCCAAATTACGCTTGAGGAATATAAAAAATAATTTGGTAGCCAGGAAAGCTGCTTCCCTTTTTAAAATAGTCACAATGCCGAAACTGTCTGAAACGCGAGAGCCCATTAAGGTTTTCAAATCGCCCGGCCTAATTTATCTATATATACATATAAATGAGCTTGGTGATAAGTGATTGACTGACTGACTGACTCATCATCAACGCCCAGCCAAAACGGCTAAAGCTAGGAGCTTGAAATTTTACCAGTGGGTCACTGTTGATGCAAATGTGCGAGATAAGGCCGGGTTTTAGAAAATTCGTCCTGGAACCACAAAAAATAACAACAACAAAAATCCTTATTTTTCATTACTATTACGTACTTATTCACTAAGTTGGCCCTCTGCAAGACATGTGTAAAATTAACAATGCCATAACTTCTTGATATCGTAAGAGATCACACATAATTTCAAATTTTGTAGTTTACTTCTAGGCGCACTTATTTTATCGTAAACCACTAAATAATAGAAAGACAAGACATTTGTTATCTTCCATTGCAACAGATGTCGCAGTTGGTGATAATGGTGTATAAACATCAATTACGCAAATGAACAAATGAGTTGCTGTTGAAGACAACATTAGGGGAATAAATTCAGAAATCGGCCAGAAATAACAACAACTAAAACTGTATGGACCTGACTTTTTGGTAATAACTAAATGTTTGCAAATCAATGAAAGTGCAATAGAATTGTGCATATTACCACGATTTATTTGCAATTAAGAATTTTATCGTATATGGAGATGTACAGTCATAACTATTCAATTTTCAATTTCAAAATCTGTAATTTGATGAAATCGCTAAATAATTAATGAAATCAATAATATGCCCCAGGAATATAGGAATTTGGTATGGAAATCAAGGTTGGGAAGTGGTGCTTCTAAAAGGAAATGGTTTGGAAAATTACCAATCATGTGTACGAAAAGTACTAAATTTAGTACAATTTAGATTTGGGTGAACGTAAAGAGCTGGAAACCTGAAATTTGGAATTAAGGTTATTGTTGTAGTGTAGGATTGAGATATGAGGGTAGTTTTGGAAATTCGTGCTTATGTGTACGAAAAGTACTAAATAGTACTAAATTTGGTACAATAGGGATTTGGGTGAACGGATAGAGCTGGAATCCTGATATTTGGAATTGAGATTACTGTTGGAGTGTAGGATTGAAGAACTTTTGGAAATTCGTACTTATGTGTATGAAAAGTACTAAATGGTACTAAATTTGATACAATTGGGATTTGGGTGAACGGATAATAGCTGGAATCTCGAAATTTGGAATTGAGATTACTGGTGGGGTGTAGGATTGAGGTAGTTTTGAAAATTCGTACTTATGGGTACGAAAAGTACTAAATGGTGCTAAATTTAGTACAATTTGGATTTGAATGAACGGATAGAGCTGGAAACCTGAAATTTGGAATTAATATTACTGTTGAAGTGTAGGATTGAGATATGAAGGTGGTTTTGGAAATTAGTACTTATGTGTACGGAAAGTACTAAATGGAACTAAATTTTGTATAATGGGGATTTGGGTGAACGGATAGCGCTGGAATCTCTAAATTTGGAACTGAGATTACTGGTGGAGTTTAATATTGTGGAAGTTTTGGAAATTCGTACATAGGGTACGAAAAATACTAAATAGCACTAAATTTGGTACAGTTTCGATATGGGTGAACGGATAGGGCTTGATTCCTCAAATTTGGACTGAGGATCACTGATGAAGAGTAAGAAAGATGCACCAAAGGGTTTTTGGAAACTTGAGTGTACGAAAAGTAATAATTGGTACTAAATTTAGTACAATTTGGATTTGAGTGAACGGATAGAGCTGGATTCCTGAAATTTGGAATTGATATTACTGTTGGAGTGTAGGACTGAGGAAGTTTTGGAAATTCTTACTTATGTGAATGAAAAGTACTAAATGGTACTAAATTTGGGACAATGGGGATTTGGGTGAACGGATATAGTTGGAATCTCGAAATTTGGAATTGAGATTACTGGTGGGGTGTAGAATTGAGGTAGTTTTGAAAATTCGTACTTATGGGTACGAAAAGTACTAAATGGTACTAAATTTAGTACAATTTGGATTTGGGTGAACATATGTATGTAGCTGGAAACCTGAAATTTGGAATTAAGATTACTGTGAAGTGTAAGACTGAGATATGAGGGTGGTTTTGGAAATTCGTACTTATGTGTTCGAAAAGTACTAAATTTGGTACAATAGGGATTCGAGTGAACGGACAGAGCTGGAATCCTGAAATTTGAAATTGAGATTACTGTTGGATCATAGGATTGGGGAAATTTTGGAAATTCGTATTTATGTTTACGAAAAGTACTAAATGGTACTAAATTTATTACAATTTGGATTTGGGTGAACGGATAGAACTGGAATCCTGAATTTTAAGTATCAAGGTTGGGAAATGGCGTTGAAATAAGGAAATGGTTTTGGAAGTTCGTATTTATGATTACGAGCAGTACTAAATTTGGATTTGGGTGAACGGATAGAGCTGGAATCCTAAATTTTTGAATTAAGATTACTGTAGGGGTGTAGGATTGAGATAGTTTTAGAAATTCGTACCTTTGAGTACGAAAAGTACTAAATGGTACTAAATTTGGTACAATTTGGATTTGGATGAACGGATAAAGCTGGAATTCTGAAATTTGGAACTAAGATTACTGTCGGACAGTAGAATTGAGGTAGTTTTGGAAATTCGTACTTATGGGTACAGAAAGCACTAAATTCGGTACAATTTGAATTTTAGTAAACGGATAGTGTTGGAATTAGGAATTAAGATTACTGTAGGAGTGTAGTATTGAGGAAATTTTGAAAAGTCGTACGTGTGCGTACGAGAAGTACTAAATGGTACTAAATATGGTACAATGTGGATTTGGGTGAACGGGTAGAGCTGGAATCCTGAAATTTTTGTTTGGGAAAGAAATGGTACTAAATTTGATACAATTTGGATTCGGGTGAATTAATAGAGCTGGAATCCTGAAATTTGGAATTACGATTACAGTCGAAGAGTAGGATTCAGGTTGTTTTGAAAAAGCAAACTTATGGTTACGAAAAGCACTAAATGGTACTAAATTTAGTACAATTTGTATGTAGGTGAACGGATAGCGGTGGAATCCTGCAATTTGAAAGTATGATTATTGTAGCCCTGTTGCGTTGAGGAAGTTTTGAAAATTGGTACGAAAATTCTAAATTGTTCTAAATTTAGTACAATTTTAATTTGGTTTAACGGATAGAGTGTGAATCCTGAAATTTGGAAGTAAGATTACTACTAAAGTGAAGGATTGAGGTAGTTTTGGAAAATCTATGGAATTTACTGTAATTATTTTGTATTAATGTCCGTGTATGGCTGAGATATGTCGTCGAAATACGTACCATAAGTATAGGAAAATTACTTAATGGTACTCAATTTGTTTTTGGGTGTAGGGACAGTGCTGGAATTTTTATTTTTTGGAGTTAGGGTGTGTATTGGTGTGCAACGTTGATCTCGCTGTTAATGTGTAAGAGTGAGATACGGCTGATCTTTTTTAAAAACGAACTTAAGGGGTACGTACACAGAAAAAAAAAAATTGTAGCCATTTGATAAAGAAATTCAAAGATTCAACCAAAAATTTATTGATTTTCCGGCAATAAAAAAAATTGTCATATTGACAAAATTCGATAAAATTTTGTGATCGCAAAGTAAAAAAATACATGTTGATAAAATAAAATTGTAATATTGATTAAAATATTTATCGATTTTTTTTATTTTGAACTGATAAAACATTTCACATATTGACAAAAATATTTATCAAAATATTCCACATTTTCCTTGATAAAAACAAAATATTTTTTTGATTAAAAAAATTGTTGAATGCATTTTTTCCAATCAATAAAAAAATATTCATATTTACAATTATTTTGTTGTTTTTTTGTTAAATACAAACCCAAACGCCACAAAAAAAGATACATACACACATTTATAAATAGTGGTGGTTGTTTAATATTTGAAATGCAAAGAACAAAAGCAACACCAGACGCATAGGTACATAAAAAATAACAGATGAGAGAAAGAAAAACGGAATGGAATAATTAATAACAGAAGTACATAATTATTTAGTGCCACAAATTAATTTTAATATAAGAAAACAAATAAATCACTTTTAAATATAAAATACAGGGAACATCATTAAACGTTGCGAAATAAAACACGTTCTTCTGCCACATTGAAAATCATCAGCGGAAAATGGGTATCTGTAATGTGAGAAATAGTACATCCATATATATTTCAAATATATAAAATGTTTTGATGTTATTACCAATATCACATGCGGTTGCTTCTTTGTCCAATAAAATATTCTTATTACCCTTTTTCATATTCATGAATTCAATTATAAAATGTATTGGCCATTTAATTTACTTGAAAAGCACCTTTACTTTAAGAAAACACACAAACACAGATTTATGCACTACCGATCCACATACCACGACTGCTTTAAAGGAACTGCCAAAATAAACCAAACTGATGGTTAAAAAATGTTATCTGCCTTCCTAAACCACCAAGCAGAAAAAAAACATGAGAGCTCGTACCGTTTTTTCTTTCCCTCTTCGTTTGTTAGGTTCATAAAAATCAGCAACAAACTTACATACAAGCCTTCACCCCAGCACAAATAAATAAACAAGCCAAATGCCACACAAACGCTTCATCCCTTCATGCCGCCAAAATTCCATGACCATGCTTTGAAATATACATAGCAACATCTCAAGAAAAAAAACACAGCACATTGATGTAGCGCTCTGTTTATGCCCTAAAAATGTTGTTTCTCTCGGTCTTGAGAGCGAGAACATGCGACAAACCTTGAAAACCATTTTAACTACAGAAATTTATTAATAACCATAAACAAATTTCAATAAATTTTTTGTTTGAAATCGTTTATTGATCGCTTTTTAGTAACATTTTCATGTTTGATAAACATTTTCCCTATATATTCGTAATATTTTATCGCCATTCGACAAAAATATGGTGATAAAAATAAAATGGTGGTAAAAAAATAAGGTGGTTTTTTTCTGTGTACAGTACTAAGATAAAAATAAATATTGATTAAAATTGGTATTAGTGCGACCAAATTTTCAGTGTTTGTCATTTCCATATTATATATTGTTTATTTGTTTTTTTATATCCTTTCCGCATACGAAGTAGCGGGCATTTTGCTAGTATATATATATATGTATATACTAGCCGACCCGGTCCTCGTTTTATGTTACCTTTTTTTAAATCTTCAATTATACTTTTCTTGCATCGCTAATAAAAAATCTTCAGAAATGTTATGTCGATATGCAATTTTAACATACCGCCAAACCTGATGACTTGAGGCATACATTTATTTCATCTGCTGCAATAGTAGAACTGGAAGTGTTTGTCTGAAATCTGAACGTGATTCGCTTCTTAAATCCTTCAAGATCTAAAGCTTCTAGGGAATTTTTATGTGCCATCGTACATTCGTTTCAGATGATAATTTCTATTTAACATTGCATGTGTGCCCTTCATTCAAATGAATGTCCAGTGATGAAGCTATATCTATCGATATGTTGCCTTCTAATTTAAACATTTGGTTTCCAAAAATACTAATGCTTCGTTATGAATAACATCCGATATTTTCAATGATTTGTAACATATTTAAGAAAGTGGGAGTGGTTGGGTCTTATGGTTAGTAAGTTTTACATATATAGTGGGGGTGCTAAAATAGGGTTTTTAAAAAAGTAGGGCATGGGGGAGGTACTCCGCCCCCTCAGAAATTCAAAAGAATAGATAGTCTATTTCCACCACGGGTGTTCCCTGAAAATTCCCTGACATTTTTAAGAAAATCAGTTCAGCCGCTTTTTTGAGTCTATACGGTTAAGATTTAGATATAGCTCCCACATATATTTTCGGGCGATTTCATGTATTTTATGTACAAAACACGCTGTTTATGTCCAATTTCGATAAAATTTAGAATGTGTGACGGAGCTTGGTCTAGAAATAAATAAATTATATCGAAATCGGTTCAGACTTGGATATAGCTCCCATATATATTTTCGGTCGATTTCCTCTATTTTATGCACCAAACACGATATTTATGTCCAATTTCGATAAAATTTGGAATGTGTGACGGAATTAGGTCTATTTAGCCGATAGCCTTATATAATTTTATTGCAATTTTTTATTATAATAAATATTTGAAATAAATAGAAATAGGTCTATAATCAAGAAGGAACAAATCGTCGATAACACATTGAAGACATTAAATATGTACAAGAATCATATAAGAATCGCAATGGAACGCGAATCACACCTCCAGTTACCATATCTTGACGCTGTTGTTCTAGATTGGTACTAAAAGCCCACTTTTTCAGGAATCAACTATCACTCGAAACACCAACGCAAAATTAAGATAAATACAGCCACTAATTTCATATAAAGAGTACTAAACATGGGTGACGAGAAATTTCATACTAAACATATAAACAAAATCAAAACTATTTAAAAATAAAAATAGGTAAAAAAACTTTTTAAGTTAAACGGTTTTATGTTAAACATACATTGCAATGTTTAAGATAAATGTACTAAAAACCAAAAAATAATAAAATAGATACAGTCGTGGGAATTATAAACATATGCATAGACTAGACTAAAATAAAACGGTGGGACACGTCAATTGTCTACAATCGTTGATTAAAATGTTTGTTTTGTAATGTTACACTATAATTAGGCAGTTGTTCAACCGACAACGATGGACGTGTGATAAGTAGGGCTAGAATGTGGAAACAAGCTAGCAAGCTCGATTATAAGCGAGTTTTAGGGTTTCATAGTGGTGAGCGAGTAGTACTTTGTCGATTAAAGACAAACTACGAGCAGTGAAACGCTTCCTCGCCAGGCAGCAGTGTGAATGTCCAACGATAAACTAGTTGAAACATCTCTTTTATTTACATGGAGTGTATAACTATTGGAATTTCTATGAGCAAGAAATAGTAAGTAATTTCCTCACCGTCTGCGGGCCAACTGCCTAACGACGAATTAAACGATTCTTCTATCGCACATTAAGTCGATAATTTGTAGACAATTGACGTGCCCCACGGTTTTATTTTAGTCTAGTCTATGCATATGTTTATAATTCCCACGACTGTATCTATTTTATTATTTTTTGGTTTTTAGTACATTTATCTTAAACATTGCAATGTATGTTTAACATAAAACCGTTTAACTTAAAAAGTTTTTTTACCTATTTTTATTTTCTAGTTTTTATTTCGCATTCTGTTTAATTCGTTTAGTGCTTCATTATTGCAAGGTTTCTTACCCGTTAGTTTATTGCAGTCCAACTCCTCTATACGTAGTCCCTGCAAAGATCTTACTCTACTAAGAGCCACGTAGGCTTGACCTTCTTCAAACAGTTTCGCACCTAAGTATACGACTGCGTGATCCACAGTGCTGGCCTGTATTTTATGTATTGTAGAAGCCCATGATAGTATTAAATGCAACACACATCTGTGTGTATCGCTCCCGTTGTTTTGTTAACCTGGCTTCATATTCTTGAGGCGTTTCTGACGCTATCATCTGTGTGTATCGCTCACGTTGCTTTGTTAACCTGGCTTCATATTGCTCAGGTGTTTTTGACGCTAATTGTTCCCGTCGTTTCTGTAATCGACTATTTCTATCACCTTCACTTTCTTTAGCTCGTTTTGCTTTATACCTTTCTTTCGCTTTGGAAGCCTTCGTTTACGTTGTGTTGCAGTTTCTGTTTTATTTGTGTTTGTATTTTTTTATATATTTTTTTACCATTTTGTTCCCACGAGTAATGGACATTTAAACGGTCGATCCCACCCATATTGGTGGGATTGATAAAAAATTGTTATCAGACATTTGGTAGCGGCGGCTATCTTAGATTTCACTTTTGCATATTAAGTTGTATTCTACTTGTAGAGACCTTTCATTTGATACCCATGTTGATGGGATTGATAAAAACCTAAGTTATCCGCCATTTTGTAGAGGCCGCCATCTTGGATTTTAATTTTATATAGTACATTGTATTCTACTGGTTGAGCACTTTCATTTGATACGCATATTGATGGGATTGATAAAACCTACGTTATCCGCCATCTTGGATTTCAATTTTTTATAGTATATTGTATTCTGCTTGTTGAGCCCTTTCAGTTGATACCCATATTGATGGGATTGATAAAACCTGCGTTATCCGCCGTTTTGTAGCGGCCGCCACCTTGGATTTCAATTTTTATAGTATATTGTATTCTGCTTGTTGAGCCCTTTCATTTGATACCCATATTGATGGGATTGATTAAACCTACGTTATCCGCCATTTTCTAGCGGCCGCCATCTTGGATTTCAATTTTTTATAGTGTATTGTTTTCTGCTTGTTGAGCCCTTTCATTTGATACCCATATTGAAGGTATTGATAAAACCTACGTTATCCGCCATTTTGTGGCGGCGGCCATCTTGAATTTATAATGATAATGAATAAACATAATTGTATTGTCACCAAAATCCAAGGTGTATACAAAATTTCAGATTAATCGGTTGACAGGAAGAGGGTGAAATTTGAATTACTAAATTTGACCCAAGAATAAATAATAAAACAAACGGGGTGAGCTAAATAAAACCATTTAAAAATGAACGTTTTTCATCAAGTATTATTAATGAACTTATCAGATATGTTGCATACAAACGACGGGACAATATTGAACAAAAACCAGATAAAATTTATAAACGTTCAACTTACATTCCTGGGTTTTCTGAAGAATTATCTAACTCCAATCTATAAATAAAGAAAGATATCAATGGGCATTGCGAAGCACAAACACAAACAACAATTTTTTTATGAATGAAATCCAAAATAGCTCGAGACGACAAATCCAATCTTAAAACCAGGTTAACCAAATCTGACCAAAACACTAAAGGTTAACATTTAGAACAGAAAACAGCACTTGCTGCCCACTGTGTAACAACAGGGCATGCACATAATTTTTTAAAATGTAGACATTCTAACTCAAGAGAATAATTATAAACGAAGATATATGTTAGAGATGGTTCATATTATTATTAAAAATTTTAAATCAGACACAGATCACTGTGCTCAAATTTATAGAAACATCGTAAAAAAAACACCAAAAAGTTTAGACCGAAAATACTAGCGAATGGATGTAGAAGCAGAGTTTCTTGTTCGTGAATAAAAATTTGTTATTTGTTTTTTTTTTTTTTTTTGAAGTATAATCCCTGATGATGATCGACGATTCCGATCGATGGAAAACTAAAATGATATATAGACAAATTTAAAATTGTTTTTTATTCTACTGACCTCGAGCCAAACTAAACTAAAAAGAAAATAAAATATTAATATAAATATGCTTCAATAAAAAAAGCTTCCGCACGAAAAGCTTTTAATTTTTTTTTTATTTTTTCAGAACTTTTTACAATGTTTTGAAATCACTGTAAGGAAATACTTAACTGAAAACAAGGCATAGGGGCACACGACATAAACAAAATGACATAACCGTTTTGTTTATCTCCAAGGAAGGTTCTAGGTGAGGGAAGGAAACAATCGTTTGAATGAGCCAATGACCAACCAAAAACTCAAAAAGAGTATTTTCGGCCTTGACACTCCGCAAAATATTGGAAGCACAAAGAAATGGAAACAGAAATAAAAACAAAGCAATTAGGATGATGATGGTATGGATGGATTTATTTTCAATCGATATTACTAGTATCGCTGTCGACAAGTAAAAATCCCACGGCAGCGGGTTCTTTCGTACCGGATTGACCCGGAACAACACAAAATCAATGTTCCGGCCAGCGGCTGCCACCTCAGTGTGTACATGTTCGTATTTGTTTCGTTTTTCTGTGTTGGGAGCAGCATATCCCGGAATGCCTGCTCCGAATTCTATTGGTCCGAGCCGGGACGGAGGAAAACCCAGGACCAATATATCTGTGCTCAGTTTGTCACATTCGCATCTTCACCCACATACAACCTTCGGTGAGATGCAATAGATGTCAGGAGTGGGTGCATCTAAGGGGTTGCTCTGGACTCGTCCACGTGAGGGACTACGACAGGGACTATGTTGCTGCATGCTGTGTGAACACAGTTCCCAGTGAGTCGTCGTCGGATTACGAGACTCCATCGTCGTCTGATTACGAAACTCCCCCGCAGTCCCCTCGACAACAACCGCACACGCAGCCTCTAACACCAGCCGTTGTTGTCCCAATCCCAATGGACTCCGAGGTAAGATCGAGGAGATAGTAGATTTTATGAGTCGGAAGAACATCAAGGTCGCGGCGGTGCAGGAAACCAAGCTGAACAACAACCACAGTTTAGAGCATTGTGATGGTTACAATGTTCTGAGGAAAGATCGCACCAGAAGTGGAGGTGGGGGATTGGCTTTCCTATTGACCAGTCTGTTCAATACAGACCTATCTCGCTTGAGCCTGTCTCTAATGACCCATACATGGAATGTATGGGGGTAGCAGTCAGGTGTGGAGCTGCCGAGATAGAGTTGCTGAATTTACACATCCCGCCGAGGAATAGCTGTATCCCTGATTATAGGCCTGACATTAGCCCGCTCTTGCAAGGTCATAATCGTCTGGTCATGGGGGATTTTAATGCGCATCATGACATGTGGCATTCGGCCCTCGGAAACGACCAGAGAGGTACAGCGTTGGCTGAGCATATTGATAGCTCTACGTTTTGCACGGTCAATGAGGACGCCCCTACCATAATTAGAGGAGAGTGTCACAGTTCGCCTGACATAACCATCGTGTCACCTGGTCTGACAAATGACGTTACCTGGCAACCCGTCATCTCCCTTGGATCAGACCATCTCACCATAATCCATTAGCAGACCATCCGACTTCATCACCTCTGAACGCCGCACGTTCGTCAATCATAAAAAAGCTGATTGGCCGAGTTTCAGAGAGTTCACCAATCACCGCTTCAGAGAATTGCCCAATCCTTCTGAAGTTCGGGTAGCGGAAAGGACGTTCCGGGACATCATCACTGCTGCAGCCGCTCGCCATATCACTGCTGGTCGAATACCCGAAGTAAGACCAAATTTCCCAGCAGAAGTGATGGGATTAGCAAACGAGCGTGATGAGCTTCGTCGTATCAACCCCAATGACCCCAGAGTCAGGGAGCTGACACTGGAAGTTAACAGACTGGTCGGCGAGCATAAGCGGAACAAATGGTTAAATCATCTGAAGAGCTGCAACATTGGAGCCGGTATAGGTGAATTGTGGGCAACGGTTAAGTCACTCTCGAACCCTGGAAGAAGGGAATATAGGACCTTAGTCACGTTTGGCGACGTTACGTTGACTGACCCGAAGAGGTGCACAAGTAATTTCAATCGACAGTTTGTCGAGAATCCCGAGAGTGACAGGGCGAAGAGAAGTATATTACGTCGCATCAGATCTCTTCCTGCCGAGGATGAACCACCACAATTTACAATGGATGATGTTGCCAATGCCATCAGGAACGCTAAATCATCCAAAGCGTTGGGCCCTGATGGAATCTCCATGGTAATGTTGAAGCAGCTGGATGAGCCGGGAGTCGAGTATCTCACCAAAGTCTTCAACTTGTCGCTAGCCACCCTCGTTGTTCCCGAAGTCTGGAAAATAGGCAGAGTGGTCCCACTACGGAAGCCAGGCAAGGATGCCAGCAAAAGTGAATCGTACAGACCGATTTCGCTTTTGTCGCCCGTAGCAAAGACACTTGAGGCCTTGATCCTCCCCAGTATCAGAAATAGCTATCAAGTTGCCGATCATCAACATGGATTCCGTAAGCAGCACAGCACGACAACAGCGCTGCACGCCATTACCACATATATCTGTAAAGGACTCAACCAGAGACGGCCGTGCGATAGAACAGTGATGGTGGCTCTTGACTTATCTAAATCCTTTGATACAGTCAGGCACTCCACGCTGTTTGATGACATTGAGCCGACAACCCTCCGGCTAAGCTTGAAACGTTGGATAGTCAACTATATGTGTGGACGCCAGTCGTACGTGGAATTCAGGAACAAGCAGTCCAAACCCCGTAGAGTGAAACAGGGAGTTCCCCAAGGTGGGGTGATATCTCCGAAACTGTTTAACCTCTACCTCTCCTGTATTTCACCCCCTCCAGACGGCATTGAGATCGTGACGTATGCGGATGATTGCACGATCTTGGCGTCGGGTACCTATCCTGATGACATCTGTAAGAGACTGAACAACTATTTAACTGATCTTACCACCTTTTTCCATTCGAGGAATATGCAGATTTTCCCCACAAAATCTACAGCCACTCTGTTCACCACATGGACAGCGCAGTTTGGACGTGAGTTGAATGTCGTGGTCGACGGTAGCAGAATTCCGACCACAAACTGCCCTACAATTTTAGGGGTCACATTCGACACTACATTCACGTCGTGCGCACACGCCACAGCTATCTGCGACAAGTTGAAAAGTAGGAACAAGGTCCTCAAGTCCCTGGCCGGCAGCACTTGGGGTGCAGATAAATAAACCTTGTTGGCCACATATAACGCGATAGGTCGGTCTGTGGTAAGCTATGCGGCTCCAGTCTGGTCCCAGAGATTGTGTGATTCGAACTGAAAAAGGTTCAAACTTGCCAGAATGCCGCCCTGAGAACAGTGACAGGGTGCCTCCTCAAATCTTCAGTGGACCATCTACATGAGGAGGCAAAAATTCTTCCTGTAAAGCAACACAATGAGATGCTTTCGTTGCAGTACCTGCTTGGATGTTATCGTATGAGCCATCCCAATCACCATCTTGTGGGTAGGCCCGGCCCATTCAGGGAGATCAGAAAGGATATCCATGCTCTAGAGGGAGAGGTCCAACGATACAGGAGAGAACCCCTAGATCAACATGCATATGAAGCAGGATTGAATAGCATTCACACGGACGCAGTTGCCAAGGCCTTAAGCAATTATAGTGTGAATAAAGTACTCGGAGTACATCCTCCATCTATCGCAGCTGAGGAGCGTCAGCTGCCACGACAAACTAGAGTAGTTTTGGCTCAACTACGCTCGGGATATTGCAGTCGCCTAAATTCTTATTGGGCGGAAACCGAACGCGCCGTGCAAGACATCTGCCCAGTATGCGGCATGGGCCCGCACGACACACAACACCTTTTTAACTGCCCCGCCAAACCTACCCATCTAACTCCAGTGGATCTGTGGCTACATCCCATCGAAGCAGCCACTTTTCTGGAACTGGAGATAGACCCAGAGCCAGATTGAAAAGAGGAACGAACAAATAAACATAACAAAAACACTGTTACAACAACAACAAGTAAAAAGAAGGAAGTTTCTTTTTTATTATTTGACGGAAACAGTCTTCCAGATATGGCTCACAGAAGAGACACAAAACGTGTGGTGAAAAGGGGAAATCTTAGATTTTCAGTTTTCCCTTTTGCGTGTTTATTTTGGTTACCTGGAGATTTTATGTATAGGGTTTGCATATGAAGAAATTAAAGTTTTGTATGGTTTATTGTGGGGAATTTCCCTTTCTGGTTTAAACATTTCCGGCTCCCCTTGCAGTGCGACTGCAATTGTTTTCTCAAATTCCATAATTTATATATGGAATTCCAACGTTTATTGTATATGGATATATAACAATGAGTATAATTCAGATAATAAGAATTCAAATGATTGCTTTATACAATTCAATTTATACATGTTGTTGTAGTTCATCTAAGACAAATTATATGTATATAGGTAATTATTATTATGCTTTGTTCACATTTTTTTCTTTATTCATATAAGAGTAGTTGTGCAATTCAGGTGAAAAGTTATTAGGCAAAAAGTTTTGTAGTATGTATTAGAAAATGCTTAGGAGGAGTAAATGCCATACAGCACCCATCCGAACATCGTATTTTGCGCTGTGGGTAATCCAGTCCGATTAAATATGCCCTCTCGGATAACTCGGGAATATACATCTACCCCTAGAATCACATCGACGGATGAGGACTTATAAAAATTTGTATCCGCTAACATCAAATTTAAGAAGTGTTGTTAGATAGAGGATGTAATGGATCTTGTTGGAATAGGACTAGAAATTCTGTTAATAACATGGAGGGTTGTTTTCAAGTATGTCGAATTTGGAGTGGAGTTTGAGAAGACACATTGTTTCTACTTTTAAGGAAAGGGTTCTGAGATTTAGACGGGACACGGTTTTGGTCGATATATAACTAATTTTTGAACCGGAATCAAGTAGGCATCTAATTGGACATTTTCCACTGGTGGTATCTATTTCTACGAGAATCATGGGGCAATAAGGTGGTTAGATTCTGTTTCGTGAAGCAAGGTGTGATGAGATTTGTGACAATATTTGCAGCCAGTTCGAGTAAAGCATGCTCCTTCAGAATGTTTGTGTGCCAAACAGACAGACCCTACAGGCGTATTTCCTTGGGGGTGATTGCATTTTCTAAATAATAGTATTGTGTTGTAGTAGATTGGAATTAAAGTGGATGGATTGGACAAAGTTATTCATGGAATGCAAAGTTAAGCAGACTCCAATGGGAGAACTACTATTTTAGTTATTGCCATTGTAATGGTTCCTTTCTCAGTACGAACGTCAACAACACGTACTCGTCCATCAGAGCCTGTATGAACTTTGACGATTCTACCTAACCGCCATGATGTGGGTGGTAAATTTTCATCTTTAATTACAACCGTCGTATTCTCTTCAAGGTTTGCGGTTGATTTCTGCCATTTGTATCTCTGGTGCAGTTCTTTCAGGTATTCCACTTTCCATCGCATAGATAAATTTTGGTGGATCACCTTTAATCTTTGCCATCGATTAGTAATGGATGAGGGAGAATCGGATATGTGCGGATCAATTGGGGCTAAAATTGGATACCCTATCAGAAAATGTCCTGGAGTTTGGGCACATAAGTCAGACGGATCGTTGGAAATGGGGGAAATTGGTCTGGAATTGAGGCAAGATTCGATATGGTAGAGGAGAGTCTGGAACTCTTCGAATGCGTACTTAAAATTTCCAGCGGTAATAGAGCCAATGTTTTTATGCAGTTTTTGATCATATTTTAAGTTAAAATGACATTGTACATGACATTTATCGAATTGGCTTTGTCTCATGGTTTTTGTGATACCATAAATACACAAATTGTGTAAAACGGGAAAACTTCCAGATCTCTTTTGTTTATCTTTTGTTTGCTTAATCAAATTGGAAAGTATGCTTTTACTCCCGAATAATGAATTTTATAACGAAAAATAGAGGAAATGGAAAAAAGACCAACATTTCTTTTCTATCCCGGATAATGGAGGTTTCCGGATAATCGATTCACGGATGATCGATGTTCAACTGTATTTTTTGTTCGTTCGTCTATATTCGTAATAATACAGGCATCCATAGCTCAGCCCCCAGGTGACATACGGACCTAATATTTCGTAGACGCGTTCCATATATAGTTAAGAATTCCTCTACAGAGCTCTACATTTGCGCTGAGGCGAGTAAATCGATCTACAAATTTTGACATTTCGTGTGAGAAGAATAAAAACTTTTACAAAAACAGGGGGTTCATTTTCAAGCAATTCTTTTTGCAAATTCGCGTATGTATACGTAAACAAAGATCAGCTGACTGGCATCTTATATAATTTTAGACTAGTCTAAACAACTAGGATTTGAAATCGAGTCGATTTAAAATGACTAGTCTAAACGGGCTATTAGGCTTATTAGGACATTTATATGGTTTAATTGAAGTCGGTTCCGATTTCGTCCGCATTTCTGAAACAAACTCGAGGGTGCGATGCCTATTTGTAAGGAATGAGTCCATCTCTGACCATTTAGGAATGGTACTTTTATCAGACAGAGTGTGTTCCCATAAAGTCAGAGTGGATTCTGGCAGACAGTTTGAACATAAGAATATAAAAATTGGTCCCCAGCTTTCAACATCGATGCCGTACAGCTCCAGGAGAGATATACAAGAATTTACATCTCTCTGGAGTGTTTTGATGGCTTCTCCGGATTCGATGGGAAGGCTATGGAGGCTAAAAAGCATCCTTAATTGAATATTTATAATAGTACGTTTATATATAACCGGATTTAACAAACCCACTGGGTTTTAAATGTCAATTCCATTACATATACGTCAAACAAATCCTCATGAAGAAGGTTAGCCCTGCAAAAGGCTATAATATAAACATGGCCTAAGGGCCCGTTTGTTCTCATATTGCTTTCCTGCTTTATTTCTGACATAATAAAAATAAAAGAATAAAGAATGCCAAGCTAATTTCGAACTTGGTTGCCCTTTTCTTTTTTATTCTTTTATCAGAAGTAAGCAAGGTATGCAGGCAAGGCAGCTTATGTACTCACCCCTTTACGATTTCATTTGCTTCACCTTTTGTACCTTGAGTAAGATGAAATAGCTTTTCGACTTGGCTAAGCCTCTGATTTTCTGTACATAGAGCAGTAAATAGGTCCCTGAAGGTGGACCATGAGGTATAATCGCCGTTAAATGTTGGAAGCTCACAAGGAGGCAGAGTGAAACCTGTCTGTGAAGGGGATAATTTAGGTTCACGGGATTTCGGAGTTATTTGTGAAGCGATGTCACATAATTTACTATGGCATCGGCAGTATGTCAAGTAGGATTTTTTGTATTTATCTTTGACGATTTCCATGACAGATGCCGATTCGATATCGCCATCGTCTTTTTTCTCAGTTGTAGTGTCTTGAGCCTCACTTTGAATATCCGATAAGCATTGATCGTACGATGCTCTTAATTTTTCCAACATCGATGAGAGTCCTGATTTGTGAACATTTATGGAAAAGATTGAATCTAGTGGGACTTCTTTATCACTGAGACAAGCTTCAAACTCCACCAGATAATCAGCTAACCTTATGAAAGCGTCCAGAGACATCTCCAAGACTGACTAAGGTGTAAGAGCAATATAGAGTGAAGTAACAAAGGGATATATGAAGCGCCACAGAACCAAATATATGGAAGTCACGAATTTAGAGAGTCTAATCGAATGAATTATAAATGTATGAACTAGAGAACTCAATAATATTAGCAGCAACGTAAGTTGGTTAGAATTGAAATTCCACAGGTTGGTAGTAGAACACAAATGGACAAGATGCCTTGAGGATTGAAAAATACTTAATGCTTGCAGAATGAAGGTTTCAGATAGTGTGTTCCCGGTATTTTTTAACAATGCAAGACCCTGCTGATGAATATTCTAACGATTGTGATACCTTTGTGTTCGCAGATGGCATGTTTCTGCTCTTTAGTGGTTGTCCGGCGTTACCTGATGTATGTCAAAGCAACATTAATGACTGCCTGAGGAATGTTGTTAGTTTGACCAGCTGCAAATCATTGTCTATTAATTCTGATAAGAGCAAAGCCATTTTGTTTACTGCATCAAATCGCGTTATTCCGCAGTTTGATATTTTTATACAGCATGACAGGGTGCAGGTTCTAGACCGACACAAATGTCTAGGTATAATAATCGACAGTGAACTTTCTTTCAAACATCACATTGATGCGTAGGATTTATGGTTGCAACATGCACTTTCCTTTCCATATAAAATATAAGATTGGCCATGCCTTACTTATGTCACACATCAACTATGGATTTGAAGTTTTTACTGGTACTGTGGGTATCCACCTAAATAGAATAAAGCGGCTAGTAAATGCAATAACCCGGTTCGTCTACAACATCCCTAGAAGAAATCATGTGACAAATTACGTCATGAGGTTTCTTGGATGCACGTTCAACAGATATGTGCATTTTAGGAATTTGATTTCCTTCCATAAAATAATAAAGACTTATCAGTCTCTTTATAAAGTGGTTTTAGCTTTGGTCGCTCGTTAAGAAACCGGCAAATTCCTATCTCAAGAATATGGAAAAACGTATTTAGAAGATCATTTTTAGTACGAATAGCTCGAAGCTGGAAACGTTTACCGTCAGAGTTACGGGTTTCCTCTCATTCTAACAATCTTCTTAAGTTGAAACTTCTTCAGTTCTTTTATGGCCAAACTAGCCGGGCTAGGCACATTGATTTTTATGACTACTGCTGACTAGGACTTATTTTTTGATTAATTAATTCGTTCTCAAATTTTTTTGGTTGGGGAACCATATTTACTTATATTCTTTGATGTTTAATTTTATTATCTTACTCAGTTGAATTATACTTTATAATGTTTTTGGCCTTGAATAAAATAATAAATAAATGCGAATTTTTGTTATCACAGATCTGACAGTATTAGTAGAAAACACAATTGTCGTCTCTGAAATATTATATTTGCTGGGTTACATTCAAATTATCTCAAAGATGGATTCGTTTGTATTAGAAAAATATAGTTAAATCATAGACTAATTAAGCAGAGACTACGAACGCTCTCATTTTTCATTCTCAACCAGATGTCGCACGAATCGATTTGGGGCTAGTCATCTGACTCAAGCCAGACTGGGGCTAGTCAAATGACTCAACTTCGAAAACAGTTTATTAGTTTTTCTACCAATTAGGGTCTTTGTTTGCAAACTTCGCCACTTTAAAATGTACTTTACATATGAAATTAACTATGCCACTCTTTTTGATAGGCATATAGTTCGTAAATGTTAATATTTTTAGGAGTTTTCGTTTGAGTGAAACAAGTAGCTTTCACTCAAACCACAAACATGCGTAAACGACATCTATGTCGCCGCAGATAAATGGTGAGAGCCATTCTTTGTCTCTACATTAATTAGTCTATGGTTAAATGTTTACAGAGAACAGCTGATTCGGTCGTTGACCTAGATTTTGATTGGAATGATATTCATTCCATTGACACACTTTTTATTGGATCGATTTTCCAACGACTCTGTGAGAATTATTGGAATATTCCCAAATAGAGCAACACACTATCTACCAGAGAGAGAGTATTGAGTTGTGAATAGTTCACTCATTGAATTCGTATGTACGTATGTACCACATGACAGGGTAAATTCATCAATTCCATGTTTAACCGCTTTAAAGTGGGCGTGACTGAGGTTGGAATATTAGTTGTTGTTGTATGTGGAGGGGGGTGCCACCGTGGTGCAATGGTATGCACGCCCGCCTTGCACGCAGAAGGCCGGGGGTTCGATTCATCGGCCAGGCAACATCAAACATTTTTCAACGGTGGCAAAATACCCCTCAGTAATGTTGGCGACTTTTCCTGAGTATTTCAGCCTTGAAAAACTTCTCCATAAGTGGTGTCTTAAGACACGCCGTTCGGACTCGGCGATAAACAGTAGGTCCCATATCATTGAGCTAAATATGAATCGGGGTGCACTCATTGATATGAGAGAAGTCTCCCTTGTCCCGTATGGGATGTTGTGGAACATTGTTTTTTTTTTTTTTTTTATGTTGAGGGGAATAAACGTATCAGCAGTAGAAAGTAAAATACAAGAAACAAATATTTCTTGAATTTACGAAAGGAAAACAAGAGATATATTTAAGTATTTTATTTGTGTGTGAATAGGCGTGTACGATTTAACTCAATTAAAATATCACTTGCAGAACAATTGTTGTAATTGTTAACAGAAAGTCATTTGTGAATTTAACAGCAGTACTGCTGTACAATGTTGTTAATATTAGCAGTACATGGATATATTATGGAGAAAACACAATTTATATGTTTCTATGGAATGAGACTGATGTCGGATCAAAGGAGAAAGACTCACCAGGTAATTTGTTATAAGTTTGATAGGGTAGAATTATCCAATATTGTTTTTTTTTCTCAGGCAGATAAGCGAATTTCTTTCCGCTCTTTTTATATCCAAATATGTATGTACGTCAATTATTGTGATGATGCTGTTGCACTGCAATCTTATACTTACACTGTTCTTCAATCCTATATTGTTGAATTATATTAACTCACGTATTTAGTTTTGATTTAATTTACGTATTAATCAGTAATCACTACATCACCCATCTATCATGAATTGCACTCTAATCATGAATAACTAACTGTTCGGACAAAAATGTGAACAAACCTGTTTTTGATGCTCCAGTCTGCTTCGAGTTGAAAAAGAAATCTCAATGAGTGATTGCTCCAAAGTATTTGTCCACCACGTGTGATTATCCGGCTCGTATCGGACCAATGTTTATCTCCCAGGAAGGTTCTAGGTGAGGGAAGGAAGCAACCGTTTGAATGTCCCAATGACCAAACAAAAACACAAAAAGAGCATTTTCGGCCTTGACACTCCGCAAAATATTGGAAGCACAAAAATGGAAACAGAAATAGAAACAAAGCAATTAGGATGATGATGGTATGGATGGATTTGTTTTCAATCGATCTTACCAGTATCGCTGTTGACAAGCAACAAGAAGGAAGTTTCTTTTTTATTATTTGACGTAAACAGTCTTTCTGATACGGCTCACAGAAGAGACGCAAAACGTGTGATGAAAAGGGGAAATCTTAGAGTTTCAGTTTTCCCTTTTGCGTGTTTATTTTGGTTATCTGGAGATTTTATGTATAGGGTTTGCATATGACGAAATTAAAGTTTTGTATGGTTTATTGTGGGGAATTTCACTTCACTAATTATATCATCATATTATTACATACATATATATCATTTTATATTATATATAACTTTATTTAATAAAAGTTAAAAGTGGTTTGTGCCGGACCTTTTTCAATATTTAATTAGAATAAAAGCTATTTCAGTTATTAATAGGCAAAAGGTCATTCTTTCGTGTAACAGGAACTATTTTTTTTTTGTTTTTTTTTTTTTCAATTTCATAGTATTTCAAAAATTCAAAAAAATTTATAATAAAATGGAATTAATGCTATTTTAGGCATTAATAGGCAAAAGTTCATTCATTCTCACTACAGGAAATCATTTTTGAGATAAAAATGCCAAAAAGTCATAAACATAGCGTTCATATGTTTCATAGACAACGAAAAGGCATTCGACAATGTCCAACATTTTAAACGTATCAACATATTGAGCGATAGTTTATATTGCAATCAGACCGCGAGACTTAAGATCCCCATATCAAAAGATGTTAAGCAAGGATGTATATTATCACCCCTCCTATTCAATAATACTCTCAAAGATAATTTCGCGAATCAATTGAAAAAGAACCCATGGACATAAAAATAAACGGCAAAATTATAAATAATATGCGATACGCAGATTGTAATACCATTCTTGCTAGCAGTATATCTGATTTAGAAAAACTCCTTCGCAAACTGACACACATAAACGAAATATATGGTCTCAGGATAAATATAAAAAAGACAAAATATATGTTTGTCAGTAAAAAAGATTTGATCTTGATGTAACTGTAGGATTTTATTAAAACACATTGGACAAATTCGCTGAATTTGCCATTTTATAATTATAAAAATATAATTTAAAATCTCATTTTTATAATTATATGTATTTAAAATTTGGAAGCTATGAATTACTATTTTTATTGTGAATTATTACTATTTTGAATTGTATTAGAATCAGTAAAATGAATTGTAGTTATCTAGCAATTACTCTCGTTAAGTAGTCATAATCTCTATTTTTCACCAGATCTCTCTTTAACGAAACTTGAAATTGAAATCGTAGCTTACCAAGTGCAAACATCATTGTAATAAATTCACTTTCCTCATTGGCTATGAGGAATAATTCATCAAGTTAAAAAAACCGCAAATACAGTCCACTCAGCATTGTTGGGGGCATTTCGTTGAAGTTGTGTTTTACTTACCGTTCTCCTCTTACTTACCTTCAGCGGAATCCAAGAAGCCTACATACTTACGCACAAATCCATTTGCTAAGAGCTAAATTTATTCATGATCCTTTCTCTGCCATCCAAAAACATCAACAAAACAACAAATAATATGAGGTAACACCACACTTCTCTATGGATAATCTATGTATTTGCCAGCGAGTCGGTGAGTGCATTTTCAATTGTTCTAGTTTGAAGCTGCCATAATTGCAAAAACAACAAGTGTCAAAAATAAAATCAACGAATTTGTATAGTGTTAGGGAAAAATTAACTCCACTAACAAATATTAGTAAAATTCTTCTCAAAAAGAAATAAGAGCAAAGCCAAAAAAGTGCGAAAAAATGCATAAAAATCAAATAGTGGCAGGTATTTGCATGAAAATACAACAACAAATTCCATCTCTGTGCTGTGTGTCGGTAATAAAAAAAGAGGTTAAACATAAAGAAACACTCAAAAAATTGCTGTGTATTTTTTGTGTTCGGTATAGAAATATATAATGAGTATATAAAAACGAGAAGATAAATAGATTCCGTTTGAAAAATATTGCAAGCTAAAAAAAATTTTGGTATATAAAAAGTCAATAACCTCGGTCTCAAGCAACAGTTACATAAATATATTGGTATAAACGTATACATATATACAGTAAATAAAAAACAGCACAAATTTGGAAGTTTTTTCACAAAAGCAGCAAATACACGTCAACTGCAGTCATATACCAGCATATAAGGTAATAATATACGTTGTTACATACATATTTACTCGTCTCATAAATAAAAAAATCATCTCATATATTGGCACCATCATTATTTTTTGGTGTACATATTCATCACCGAAATATTACATGCCTAACAAAAATATTCTACACCAACGATATCATCGTTTCACAAGCCACCACTCTCATCACTCAAGTAAACAAACGTATACACATACACACACAGCGCATATACATAATTCGTATCACGCTTAGCCATTGGGTAGAATACGACACAAAGAAGAAACGAAATAATAACAACAACACAGCATATGATACCGCTTACTATACACCCAAGCAAAAATATTAGTTCGTTGTTTAGGGGGTGTATAGTCGAAGAAAAAAGTTAGTCAATTTCAACAAAATATTTGAAATGCGAGACAATTTTTTGGAATTTTTAAAACGATTAAACAGCTGCTCCATATTAAACATATTAATATACTAACACTGCATTCAATTATACTTACCCACCTCATATATACCACAATATATTAAACATAATATATTTTTTTCAGCAAAAAAGAGATTGTGCTTTAAGAATGTGCAAGTGAATAAAAACAAAGTTAATAATAATAATTTCTGTGGGAAATAAGTGCTTTGCTTGAGAAATTAACTAAATAATTAAAAAAAAAAACAAATTTTAGGTGATTTTTTGGAAAATTTGAATTCTTTTTTGAAAAATTTTTAAATATTTTAATTAAAATTATTAAACAAGTGGAAAGCTCATAATATATGAAGAAATTAATTAATTTTTTCGTCTCAAGTGTGCCATTCTCAAAGCTACAGTGCTCATCTCTATACAATATTTGTGAATTTAAACAATTTTTCTGTGGAAATACGCTCATAACATTAGTTTGAGTGCTATTTATTCAATCTTTTTGATTTTTTCGAAATTTTTTGGGAAAATTTTGCGTGTGTGAATTTTTGTTTGGGAAATTTTGGAGATTGAAGCAATTTGCTGCAAAAATTTGTTGTTTAGAATCTACAGTGCTCATCTCAGTGAACATTTTTATTTTTTAAACAATATTTTTCGCTCATATCAGTGTGTGAATGTTATTCTCTTCAATTTATGGAATATTTTTTCGGGAGTTTGTGCGAAGCTACCTAGATCGATCTTCTTATTTGGAATTTTTTGAAAATTTAACCAAGTGTCTTCAGAAATTTGTCGTTTTCAACATACATTTGCTCATCTCAACGAATTTTATGAAACTTTGAAACACTTTGTCCATTCAATTTTCTTATATTATTGTGTGAACGCTAGTTCTTCCCAATTTTAAGCGAAATTTTCAATCTCGAACAACAATATTGAGAGTCAGTGCATAATTTCCCAGTGGTTTAGATTTTTTTGGATTTTTTCAACTAATTTGATTTCGTGTTAAATATGGTTTGGTAGTCACCCAATAAAACTACAAACTTCTCTTTTAAATGGTTCGATAGTCACCCATTGAAACTACAGCTACATGAAAACATTGTGAATTTTTGGAAATTCGTGAGAAATTTTTAAGGTTTTGGGGAAATTTGGAAAGTTTAATTTTCGAAAGGTTCAAGTTTAGAAATTGCTCTATATACAATATTATTTTCTACTAAACATTCGCATATTTTTACTCGTCTCATTTAAGCACTTTTAAAGGAGAATTCAAAGAAAATTTGTTGTCTAATTTCACGCTCGAGATATCTCGTCTCAACTTTTTATACAATTAATAGCTGAAGAATATTTCGAATGTTGGTTCATAGGGGAATAATTATAATAATAATTGATATAAGCACACCACCACATTAAAGAATACTTTGGGAAGTTTTGGAATTCCACTGAAAAATTAACATATCCGTCTCTGAAAACGTTGCCACTGATTCCATGAAAGCTTCGACGTCGCAGACTGGTCGAAACCACTGATCTAGCGGCGCGAAAGTAAAAAAATCTAACTATAAAATTGCGAAATATTTTCAATTGTATTGATTACAGACACTTTGCAGACAAAGATTCTGTTATTTAATTTTTGTTGTTGTAAATACTCACTCAGTTATTCACTATCAAATACAATAGTTTTTGTTGGATCAGATTTTAAAAAATTGTTGCAAAAAAAATTAACTTCATATTTGTTTAAATGTTAAATGCATTCGTAATGAAACTGGACAAGATTTATATTCAATTAATAGCAGAGGGTGAGATTTAATTTTTAAAAATTAGTTTGGGGTCAATAAATTTTCAAAAAAATTAAATTTGTTTGTGTTTTTATGGGTTGTACGCGCTTGTTCCATAAATTGCAAATATTTGCAAATCTTTTGATAACTGCACTTTTAAAATAAGGGATTTTGCATGAAATTCATACAAATTTAGCATTTCTATAGGAGCTAAATCAAAGTATGGACCTATCTTGAGAAATGTTTGCAAAAAAGATTTCTATCCCCGGAGACACTATAATACCATATTATAGCTAAATATGTTATTAAATATGGGATAACAAGTAAAAATTCAACGAATCGGGGGTACCATTTAAGGGGCTACATCGAAACATAAATGTTTTGTAAGAAGATTTTATACGCAGTGAGAACACGGAATGCAAAATTACAGCCAAGTTGGTTTAAAAATGTGGTCATGATATTCAAAATACCTTAAATTGGGAGGTACGGTTACATAGGGGCTATATCAAAACGTACACCTATGTCAATAATTGTTGGTGAAAATATTTTGTGGCCACTAAGTACTAAATTACAGGTAGTTTGCTACGAAATTGTGGCTTAAATCCTCAAAATACCGAAAATCTTAAGGTACCGTTATATGGGGGCTATACCAAAACATCAGCAGATATTGTTCATATTTGGCCCATTATTACCCACAGGTACAAGCTGAGTTTGTGCCGAATTTCAGTGACGTATCTCAAGTTATTAATTTCGCGCCGCTAGATCAGTGCTTTCGACCACCGTGCGTCGTCGAGAACTGTTTCCGGTGATGGTGTAATGCAAACATCTCCAGAACATGATATATTTCTGTTTGAATGCGATCATTTAGTCAACTTTTATCAGCAATTTGATCAAAGTGACATTACAGATCAGACTGACTCAGTTTTACAAGTCAAGTTAAATCATTTGGAGCAAGGATGGGTAAATTTACAGAAAGCATATAGGAATATTATGTTGTCTCCTAAATCCGCTAATGTCAAAGATTTCAAAGAAAACGCTAAAATCAATTTTAATACTACCTCGGAAGCATATTACACAGCCAAGTCGCAAATCGAAGATTTCTTAAGAATATCACGTGCTCACAATCAGCATAATGCTAGACAAAGGGTTCCTCCAACTTGTGTATCTCAGTCGTCTCCTGATAGTTCAAATATTTGTATAAAGCATCCTCCATGCCTCACAGAGATATTTTCAGGGAGTTATGAAGAATGGTCATATTTTAATGACATGTTCACAGCAGTCTATGCCAACCACAAACAACTTTCCCAGGCTCAAAAACTTTTTTATTTGCGGAAAAAGAAAAGAGGACCTTCGGGGGCCATAGTGAAACGATTTTCTCTCTGTGATGACAGCTTTGAGTTGGCGTGGGATGCTCTCAAATCTCAATATGAAAATAGAAGGGTCCTTGTAGATAATCAGCTCAAAATTTTGTTCAATATTCCTGCGGCTAAGGTGGAAAATAGCGAGTCTATTCAAAAAATTCATTCTACTGTCAGTGACTGTCTTTGTACACTAAAAACTCTCAAAGTTGACATAGAAAGTTGGGATCCAATCCTTATATACTTAGTCTAGACAAAATTACCTGATGAAACTCTGTCTCTTTGGGAGCAATCACTCAAATCCCATCGAGATTTGCCATGCTGGGCTCAACTAGACCAATTTCTCATAAATAGGTTCGAAGTAGTTGAACGAATATCAAGCATTCGGCATACAAAAGAAAGTCAATCTTCTCACAACTTTCCTAAAAATCAACATAGTTCTTCTCAAGAAAAAATTGATTTCAAATGTTCCTATTTCAAAGCGAATCATCAGATCAGGTCGTGTTAAGAATTTCGAAAATTGCCAGTGCAGCAACGTGTAGATTTCGTTGTCAAAAATAGCATATGTCTTAACTGCTTACCGGCAGGTCACATGAAGCAGAATTGCAAAAGTAATAATACTTGTTTATTGTGGCACAAAGATCATCACATACTTCTTCACATAAACAAATCTTCTTTAGAAAACTTATCTAAGGATACAATGCATGATGCCTCAAACAAAAAGGTCTTATAAGACAAATTACTCTGCTACTCCTGAAGCTCCGTCAACTTCAAAATTCAAACGCTCGTCTCAAGTTCAAGCCGATTTCTGTGCAGACAGCAACACAATTCTTCTGCGAACACCTCTAGTTCAAATCGAACACGTGTGTGAATTATTCACATTGAGAACTCTAATTGAACTTCATTGATCACAAAGAACTTTCATTTCAGAAAGAGTTCGAAAATTATTGCAAATTTCCACCTCTAAAGGTTATTTCGAAATTACTGGCGTTGGAGGCCAGCAACAAACTTCCGAAAAAGAATGTGAGTTAGTTATTGTCGCCCAGAAACATAATAAACGTTTCTCAATTACGGCTATTGTATTACCCATAGTCGCTAAATCGCTTCCTTCTATTACATTTGAAGTCGCTAATCCTCAGGATTTGGAAGATATCGATCTGGCCGATCCTTCCTTTAACAAGTCGTATCAAATCGATCTTATTTTGGGCAATGATTCTGAAAGATTAATAAACCTAGAAGGTATTAAAAAGAATATATGTGGCAATGCATCTGTTTACAACACAATTTTCGGCTGGGTACATAGTGGCCCCATGCAAATTGAACAAGTTCATTCGTTCGCCTCTCGAATTGTGGAATCTGAAAACCATTTAATAAGCAATTTATTACCCAGCAAAATGTTCGATGCCAAGGATGCTACTGAATCATGGGTGCAAGTGATCTGTCATGTCATCTTTTTAGCATTTTACTCATGAATTTTATATGAGCGTGACCACCATAAGATGACATTCATTTTCGAATCTTAAGATGACATTCATTGCCGGATCCTAAGTATGACATTTTGACCAATGCTTTGACATGTCATTTTCACCAACCCTTTGGCATGACATTTTCATGTCTTGTTTGGAAAATGGAAAATTCTGTACTGAAATATGATTTTCATGACAAACCAAACTCTTTATTAATTCAAACTAATTCGTGAAATAACTAGAACTAATTTATCAGCATAAAGTTTACACCCAAAATTTCTATTCAATCATTGCCGCTGCACCGCAACAGAGTTTACTTCGTCCACTCTCAGCCACTGATTTTGTTTCATCTTACAAAAGCTTTTCTATTATCTTCTCATCACCAGTTCAGATTTCGACATGGACTCCAAGAGCACTCCTTTAAGAATTTCTAGTTCGTGAACCTACATTTAATTTGTAAGTTTGTAATTTTATAACAAAAATTTTGGAAATGTATACTCTTTTGTTTTGATGTCGCTACTTCTAGGGATGTAGAAATCGACTTTTTTTAGTGATCTGTACACATGATTCAAATGCTGATGAAAAGATCGGATCTTTTACGACTTCCTTTGCATGGGTTTAAATGCGAATGAAAAGATCAGATCTTTCACGACTTGCTTTGAACCAATGCAAAATATGCCATGAAATCACGTCATCACATAGAACCCCTTCCTTCAAATTTTGCTGGGTAAGGAAGTTTTGGGAACAGGAAGAAGTTCCTCGCACTTAACCCGTCTCCGTCTCAGATGAATTCTGTGAAGAATTTTACAAGAAAACAACATCGCGCTCTTCTGATGGCCGTTATGTTGTTCGATTGCCCTTTAAAAACGAATTTTCTGACACATTATCTCTTGGCTCTTCAAGGTATGTTGCCTTGGCCCAATATACTCGTTTTGAAAAAAACCATTGCGAACAATAATGAATTAGCGACTGAGTACAACAAAGTTTTAAATGAATACTTGTCGTTAGACCATATGGAAGAAACCTCGTCTCATGAGTTATGTATTGAAGGCAAATACTTGTCATTATATCTCCCACACCATGCAGTTGTACGTCCAGAGCATAAAAGCACAAAAGTACGATTAGTTTTTAATGCATCTCGAAAAACTAATACCCTAGACAGACTGCAGCGTTAATTTGCATTAACTGCCTTAATTCAAATTAATTCGTGCATTATCCACATTCTTAATGCACAAAATCAAAGGAAATTAAAACTGAATTTAGGTATTTCAATATGGCAATGCTGTAAAAGAGAGCCCATATTCATGTAGGAGAGAGAGCATATTCATGATCTGAGACACAATTTGCATTGAAAATCAATTGTCTTTTGTCAAATTTCCATGTTTAAGAAAATAAAAAAGGAAAACAAATCAGAAATTTTCGCGTTTCTTTCAAATAAGTAGTGTTCTTTTTCGAATAGAATAGCAGCTAATCGTTTTCAAGCCTTGTAACAAATCTCTTTTTAAAATTTTTATTTTCTCAACAATTTTCATTACCCACCATAACAATTCTATCGAAAATTATATCTTCTACAAAGGTTTTTTTAAAATTTTGCAATATTTTTATAATATTAAAAAGTCTCAAAAATATCGCGAATAAATTAAATTTATTTTTGCATTATCGTGGTGAAAAATTCAATGGTAGAAAGTATATTTGTTTCGCATATTTTGGAGAACTTTTGTAAAACTTTATGAAGTAGTCTGCTGGGTACAAACAAACAACACAAACAGCTGTTTTATAAATGCAGAAACTATCGTCTCTCAGGGCAAAAAATTAATTCAAATTAAGGAATTTTTAATGCAAATGAACTCTGCCGTCTGTCTAGGGTATAAGTCAGGATTTTCTCTTAACGATGTCCTTCATACAGGTCCCACTCTTCAAACAGATTTAATTTAGCGGAGACATTCAAAAAATGTATAGGCAAATTCTCGTGCACCCACACGATAGAGCTTTTCAAAGAATTCTCTTTCGATCTAGTCCAGAAGAGTCTATTAAGGACTACAACTTAAAAACAGTCACATTTGGTGTAAATTGCGCACCATTTCCCGCAATACGCACACTACTACAACTAGCAGAAGACTCTAAAACTGAATTTCCACATGTCTCTGAAATAATTCGGCAAGAAACATACGTTGATGATATATTGTCTGGAGGCTTCACTGTGGAAGAAGCTTTAAAAAATCAGCAGGATCTTATATCTGTTCCCAATAGCGCAGGATTGCCTCTCAAAAAATTTACCGCAAACGATAAAAATCTTCTCTCACAATATCAACTGAAGACCTTTATAATTCAGAATTAGCTTGCAAGAAAATAGTTCTACTTAAACGCTTGGAGTTAAATGGAACGCCTTAACAGACACTTTCTCGTGTCGCATTGATTTAGTAAAAACTGATCAAACTATGACTAAACGTCAAGTGCTTACTACAGTTGCTCAACTCTTCGATCCGGCAGGTTGGATAGCCCCGGTGATAATTCGTGCTAAAGTATTAATGCAGTAGGTCTGGGTAGAAGGTATAAATGGAATAACTTATCAAATTAGCAGAATATTGGTTTAGTCTCAATTCCACGATGGATTCAATATTTTCCTCAAGACACACTAGAAATTCACGGATTTGCTTACGCTTCTCAAGCTGCCATTTGTGCATGCGTATATGCTCGTTGTAAACAGAGAAAGGTGCTGTATTTTCCAATCTGCTCTTAGCTACAAGTAAAATAACCCCATTGCAGCCACTTTGTTTGCCAAGATTGGAGCATAATGGTGTTGTTCTGCTCGCAAAATTAGTGAACTATGTGGTATATACGCTTGATTTCAAATTCACAACAATAAATTTATGGACAGATTCTTCAATTGTGCTAGGTTGGCTCTCCAAACCCCCATGGTCATGGTCATACTAGAGTTAATTCCAAACGCCGTTTTGCGCCATGTTCCTACCCACGACAATCCTGCTGATCTGGGTACCAGGGGTTGTAAACCTCAAGATCTTTCACCAAAGTCAATGTGATTTAATGGTCCACATTGGCTTACACGTCCCTCGACGGAATGGCCAAAAAGGATTTTATTGCTCCTCCTAATGTCGGTAAACGAGCGAACATACAGTGTATGGTTGCAGTGGAGAATAAAATAAATCCACAAGATTCCGACTTGTTGAAAACAATTTCTACGTATAAACGTGCGTTAAAGGTCTTTGCTTATGTTGGCCGTTTCAACCAAAACAGCATAAGCAGACTTCGCAACTCTTCCAAAGCATACGAAGAAAACTTAACACATTCAGAATACTCATTTGCTAAATAGGGTCTAATCATTTACTATCAAAAATGTTTTATGAAGATGAATATCAATGTTTGGGAAACAACACTGACATTTCGCCAAGAAGCCCCCTAAAATCACTAAACCCATTTCTGGATCCAAAATGGATAATGCGAGTTAACGGCAGGTTATCTAATTCATCATTACCATACAATAAATGGTTCCTAATAATTGTCCCTAATAAATCCCGATTTTGTCGTTTATATTTAGAACATTTGCACATATGTTTGGCTCACGCAGATTGCAATCTAATGTGTAGAATGGTTCAGACTGAATTCTACATTTCTCGTCTCAAAACAAAAGTCAAAAGTATCACACACAAATGCAAAGTTTGTCTCATTTTCAAGCAAAAGTGTTGCTCACAAATTATGGCTCCTTTACCACCAGAACGGTGCTGCTTAACTCCTCCATTTCACATCACTGGCATAGATTTTGCAGGACCCTTCGAACTAAAAAGTTCAATTTTGCGTCAGTCTCCCATAATCAAAGGTTACGTATGCTTATTCGTCTGTTTTACCACAAAAGCAATTCACTTAGAGCCCTGTTCAGAATTGTCAACAGAACAATTTGAGGCCGCACTTGCTCGTTTCGTTGGGAGGCGAGGACTACCCTGTCGGATAGTATCGGATAAGGTGAAGAACTTTCCAGGTGCTAGCCGACATCTCGCAAAAGAGTTCTGTACTTTCTTGAAATCTTCAGCTAAAGATATCTCTAATAAATACACTGTTCATGGCTTCGAATGGAAATTTATTCCACCCCATGCCCCACATATGGGTGGGTTATGGGAGTTGGCTGTAAAAAGCTTCAAGCACCACTTTAAGCGCATTGCTGGTGCTCACATATTCACTTTTGAGCAGTTAGCTACTGTACTAGCAAGAATTGAGGGTGTTCTTAATTCGCGTCCTATCTCTGCTGTTTCAGAAGACCCTTCCAATTTCACTGCATTAACTCCTGGACACTTTTTTCGGAGATCTCCATCTCATTACTAGAACCTTCAAATCAGAACTTGTCTCTCATTACTAGGTGGTTGAAACTGAAGGCTATTCATCATCAATTTTCTCGCAGATGGAAAAAAGATTATCTGAAGTCTTTACAAAAACGTTACAAATGGAAACATACATCTCCTAATCTAAAAGTCGGTGACTTAGTCGTCGTTATGGATGATTTGTTACCTCCTAGCGAATGGAGATTAGGTAGAATCACCAACACTCATAGCGGATCAGATGACCAAGTCAGAGTAGTCGAGGTAAAGACTGCTTCTGGTATCATAACTCGACCAATTGTCAAACTCTGCTACCTGCCATTGTTGGACGATGATGCATCCGAATAACACATCAACTCTAATTGTCAGCCATCAATTCACAAAATCATTTCCATTTCAGCTCTAACTATACTATAATCAGTTGGTAACCATAGAACATCTCATTTTTCCATATCTCAAGCTTTGAAATGGGCCGTTCTAATATCTGTCCCATTTCAGGTCAAACAGCAGCCGTGAAGTTTAACAATGTGTCATTTGCAAGCAGCGTCTTTCCTTGAGGTACCGGCAAGAAGAGATATCAGTCGGAAATACAACTACTGCCTTAATTGCTTAGCCAAGAGTCACGCGGTGAAAGATTGCCCTTCCAAAGATGTCTGCCGAAAATGCGGCTATCAACACCATACCATACTCCACCCTGAATCACAAGGAAACTTTCGGCCAAACGTACATGGCCGCCTTGCACAACACAACACTCAACATCGCAGCATACCCACAGAACCCCGCACCGACCATCTTTCCAACAACATCAATCACCGCAGCAGCACCGAACCAGAGCCCCTCAGCAATTCCACCAAAGGCAACCACCGAAGCGTTTCCACACCCGCAACAGTCACCACAACAACAAACCAAAGAGGTTACCTACCCGCAGCATATTAATGCCCAATCAAAGGGTCCTGTAGCAGGTCATAAAAACACTGGCGTCGGTCTTATGCGTTTCCGCATCTGTTGCACAGGTGCAAGGCCGGGGCCATGGACAAATTCGCTGAATTTTCCATTTTATAATTATAAAAATATAATTTAAAATCTCATTTTTATAATTATATGTATTGAAAATTTGCAAGCTATGAATTACTATTTTTATTGTGAATTATTACTATTTTGAATTGTATTAGAATAAGTAAAATGAATTGTAGTTATCTAGCAATTACTTTCGTTAAGTAGTCATAATCTCTATTTTTCACCACATCTCTTTAACGAAAAAACGAAGTGCAAACATCATTGTTATAAATTCACTTTCTCGATCGACTCGCACTGGTAAGCATCTCTCCTCAATCAAACTCTTCAATAAAACCTTTATTTTGTACGTTTTATACAGTGTGACCAGATCTAAAAAAGTGTTGCAGCTAAATCTGCTTTGAAATTATGCTAAAAAATTCTAAAATAAATATTAAAATGCCAAAAAATAATGCTAAATTTAAAAACGTCGTTTTTAATAATATATACCCTCCACCACAATATGAAAGGCAAACTAAAAATAATCATTTGCGACCCTATAAAGTATATGGTAATATTCAAAAAAGTTTTACAATCGTTGAAGTTGAGGTTCACCATTTAATAAGTCGCGAACTGTTAATATATTTTATAAAATATGAATATATTTATATTAATTGAAGTGTTTTAGCCACGATCTCATAATATGGACCATAACAAATCATTTCGTGGAAGCTGCGTTGGTGGTAATATAAAAAAAATGGGAAAATGTGTTGAAGTAAACAAGTTTTTTTGTGTTCTTTCTTGATTTCTGGCCAAGCCACGCAAAATTCAAACCTGTGCTCAAAGAAAGAACTAAAGAATACCCCTTGGGCAACATAGTTCTAGTGAATGACTTTTCGATATATACACTGCATCCCCCTAAAATCGATGCTGACATTTTGAAGTTTTGATTTTAGTGTTTTTTAATTTTTCTTATAATTAGAGGGTGCAACTAGATAATAATCGAAGCTAGTTTACAGGATTGTAGAACTCGCGATTCCACGTCGTTCGATGTATATCTCCTGAGTGTGCTCCGTACAGCTTTCTAGTAATAGGAGTCCAAAGGCGAAAATTTGGTGCATAAATTTTCTGAAAACCCCTATTTTTTGGCTTTAAAATTTACAACTATCTTACAGGAACCCCTGAACCCCGCGTGATTTTAGTTTTTTTTTTACGTGCCGGATCTAATAAGCCCTTCCGCGTTCTAATCCATCCACTACAACGCCGGATATAGATATCTTGAAAGTAGGAAAATCTGCAAAAATATATTTTGACGATTCAGCGAATTGAACCGCGATTTTCTTTGAATATTTTTACATAAATGTAATCCTTTATACGCGATTATTATATTTGCCAAAAAGGTGTGTCACAAATTACAAAGATTCGGGAGTAACATCCCTATTTATCCCAAAATAGAATGTGGTGACACATCCACAGTTCTTGACGAATCTGTCTAAAATAATTTATATTAACGTATTTTAATTGTTGCCTACTTGAAGGTTTTTTGAATAGTAAGATGCAACTGATGGCACACTTTGGCCGCTGAATAAAACATGGGAAAATCCATGCATATTGATAGACATGGACTCTCATGGAAAAGCATATGCACCTCAACTGATTTAAACGGATTCGCGAATTACACGCTTTTTAATTTTTGTGTTTTTTCTTTGGTTGTAATTTCATTATTACTCTATACTACTTATTTCTATAGCTTATCGCAAAAAGCAAATATACTTTCACGGTGACAAATTATTTTCCTTGTAATAGTTTTAGCAAAATACTTCAGGTTTTGTATGGAAAATTAGCGAAATAGTAGAATAACTCCCAAAAATGTTTCTGCAATTTTTCGCATTAAACCAAAATATATATTTGTGAAATAAATTTCAACAATAAGTTTTCGTATTTTGTTGTTGCTGTAATATGCATGCAATGAACCCAATCTTTATAATTTTGGTCTTATATTTGTCTAAGCGTTGTCTAGATTCTGTACGTATTTTTAATTTATTTTTTAGAGATTTTTATGGACTCTGAATTAAAATAAATAAAATTTACTCCAAGATTTCTTCATTATTTTTTTTATTTTCCACGAAAATAAAAATAAATGTTGCAAATATTTTAGCATCTACGGATTCTGTTAACGATTTATGTATACATTTTTTTATTACAACCCAAAGGGAATTTTTAAATATTTTTTGAAACCACAATATTTTTCTTAACCTAAGTACCAAAAATCGCGGATGTGCTCGCAAAATTTTTTTTTTTCAATGGTATTGAAAAGGAAATTTGAAATTTACCATATATATTTTTGATCAGGGTAAAATTCTTAGTCGATTTATGCATGTCCATCTGTGGTAATCAAAAAAATTGAGATAGGACACTCTAGAAACAGATGTCGTTTTGTTTACAGGCGAAGATGGACTATATTGGTCCATGTATTGTTATAGCCCTCATATAACGGTTCCGGCTGATAAATCGCGGATTCGGTGGCCCCCTTATAACAACGCCGCTGATTTTAGCTTTTTATGTTTAAATCTAAATTTTCGAGCCAAATTGGATGTCATTTGATATTTATAGGTCCCAAATTACCCATCTAAAATAATGGCATTGGTACTTTCGTAACAAAAAGAAAAACTAATTATTCCATATCAGTTCAGAATATTTCATGTTGGAGGGTATAACAACTAACTTTTTTGCTTGTTTTATTTTATTTTCTTATTCACATATTTATTTCCTGCCATATTTTATATAATGCATAAATTACTAAATTAAATGTATAATAATTAATTAAAAATTATCAGGTTTTCTTATGAAAAAGTATTAATACATTTGGGATTTTAAGGATAGAATAATGCTAAATTAATAATTGAAATATTCTAAAGAAAATGCTAAATGGAAAATTTGCGGCTAAATACAAAAAAATAATGCTAAATTTAGCTGCAAAAATGTTAAAATGGTCACACTGGTTTTATAACGTTGTAAGAAAATTTCTAATTGGTTTTATTTTCCTCTTCTCTTTTCTCTAATTATTCCTCATTGGCTATGAGGAATAATTCATCAAGTTAAAAAACCGCAAATACAGTTCACTCAGCATTGTTGGGCCATTTCGTTGAAGTTGTTTTTTACATACCGTTCTCCTCTTACTTACCTTAAATTTATTCACACATGTAATAATTTTAGTGAATTAGTTAAAAATTGCTTTATTTATCATTACCATACAATTCTAATTCATCATTACCATACAATGAACGGTTCCCAATAATTGTCCCTAATAAATCCCGATTTTGTCGTTTATATTTAGAACATTTCCACATGTGTTTGGCTCACGCAGATTGCAATCTAATGTGTAGAATGGTTCAGACTGAATTCTACATTTCTCGTCTCAAAACAAAAGTCAAAAGTATCATACACAAATGCAAAGTTTGTCTCATTTTCAAGCAAAAGTGTTGCTCACAAATTATGGCTCCTTTACCACCAGAACGGTGCAGTTTAACTCCTCCATTTCACATCACTGGCATAGATTTTGCAGGACCCTTCGAACTAAAAAGTTCAATTTTGCGTCAGTCTCCCATAATCAAAGGTTACGTATGCTTATTCGTCTGTTTTACCACAAAAGAGTTCTGTACTTTCTTGAAATCTTCAGCTAAAGATATCTCTAATAAATACGCTGTCCATGGCTTCGAATGGAAATTTATTCCGCACCATGCCCCACATATGGGCGGGTTATGGGAGTCGGCTGTAAAAAGCTTCAAGCTCCACTTTAAGCGCATTACTGGGGCTCACAGATTCACTTTTGAGCAGTTAGCTACTATACTAGCAAGAATTGAGGGTGTTCTTAATTCGCGTCCTATCTCTGCTGTTTCAGAAAACCCTTCCAATTTCACTGCATTAACTCCTGGACACTTTCTTCGGGGATCTCCATCTCATTACCAGAACCTTCCAATCAGAACTTGTCTCTCATTACTAGGTGGTTGAAACTGAAGGCTATTCATCGTTAATTTTTTCGCAGATGGAAAAAAGATTATCTGAAGTCTTTACAAAAACGTTACAAATGGAAACATACATCTTCTAATCTAAAAGTCGGTGACTTAGTCGTCGTTATGGATGATTTGTTACCTCCTAGCGAATGGAGATTAGGTAGAATCACCAACACTCATAGCGGATCAGATGACGAAGTCAGAGTAGTCGGGGTAAAGACTGCTTCTGGTATCATAACTCGACCAATTGTCAAACTCTGCTACCTGTCATTGTTGGACGATGATGCATCCGAATAACACATGAACTCTAATTTTCAGCCATCAATTCACAAAATCATTACCATTTCAGCTCTAACTATACTATAATCAGTTGGTAACCATAGAACATCTCATTTTTCCATATCTCAAATGGGCCGTTCTAATATCTGTTCCATTTCAGTTCAAACAGCAGCCGTGAAGTTTACCAATGTGTCATTTGCAAGCAGCGTCATTCCTTGAGGTTCTGCTCAAAATTCATCATGATGAGGGTACCGGCAAGAAGAAACAAACCAAAGAGGGTACCTACCCGCAGCATATTAATGCCCAATCAAAGTGTCCTGTCGCAGGCCATAAAATCTCTGGCGTCGGTCTTATGCGTTTCCGCATCTGTTGCACAGGTGCAAGGCCGGGGTCATGGACAAATTCGCTGAATTTGCCATTTTATAATTATAAAAATATAATTTAAAATCTCATTTTTATAATTATATGTATTTAAAATTTGCAAGCTATGAATTACTATTTTTATTGTGAATTATTACTATTTTGAATTGTATTAGAATAAGTAAAATGAATTGTAGTTATCTAGCAATTACTCTCGTTAAGTAGTCATAATCTCTATTTTTCACCACATCTCTTTAACGAAAAAACGAAGTGCAAACATCATTGTAATAAATTCACTTTCTCGATCGACTCGCACTGGTAAGCGTCTCTTCTCAATCTCACTCTTCAATAAAACCTCGTGGTTTTTTAAAACGCTCTTCGTAGCAGCACAAAGCTGTAACCGGCACATAGGCTTGATTTTTACACTCTAAATATTTTTGGCCACTTTCTCCATACAAGTGGATCCACTGTGCGTTCTCCTCTTACTTACCTTAAATTTATTCACACATGTAATAATTTTAGTGAATTAGTTAAAAATTGCTTTATTTATTTTTTTACAAGAATGGACGGGACTACAAGTTGCTCAACTGCCGATTGCAAACTGATTAAATTTGATATTTACTCTATTTAGGTGCAACTCATGAGAAGCGTCTAGTATCATATGATTTAATTAGTACCTTACAGTTGCTTAAACTAGTGGTATTCAATATATTTTACAGTGTTGCATTTCGTCAGTTAAAGTTTAAATTTTAAGATCAATCACAATATTAAAAGTCATAAATTCACAATGACAAATAAAAATACAAAAGCTTCAAAATTGTTACTATTGAAATATAGAGGGCGGGCTTACATTTTATATATATAATAGAGTTGTATAATCTAGTTCATTTGAAAGATCTAGTTCAACAGCTCAGCTCTTTAAACTGAACTAGGTCAGTAATCTAGTTCATAGTTCACTGTCAAGTTCAATCATTCGGATCAAAATCGTTCACCAGCTCTTAATCGGTCGTTTGATAAAAACGCATACATACACCAAATACAAACAAACAAAAGACTAATATAATTAAACTACTCCATAACAAAAATATTACATTTACATAGTTTTAGTGCATTCTTAAAGAAAGATTAATTAATTTTAGAAAAAACATCCTTCATTGAGGTGGCTGGCAAAAAATCTTATGCTGTGTGTGTGTGTAGAAATTGTCATTGCGAAAATGCTTTATGCGTGTGTGTTTCTTTTTATTTTTCCCTTTTTTCTATCCAAAAAGGCAGATTCATTAGGTAATGGATTCGTTATGTCTCTATGTTTTTGTAGAAATCTATTCCATGTACCTTGATCCAAAACATAAACAAACTGATCACATTACGAAGGCATCCTTTAACATAGACGACGCCGTCACTTTATGTATTTGTGAACGACATGTTGAACTAGATTGTGAATCGTTCGTTGATCGTACGGTCACCGACTTATTATAGTTCAGTGAACTATTGAACTATAATGAACTATATCGACTGATCTAGTTCATACGCTCTTTTCAATGAATCGTTCAATTGAACTAGTTCGTTCATGAACTATACAACTCTAATATATAACATGTAGAGTTGTATTTTAATATGGTAGACCACTACGTGTAGTATGTATATTATACCCAGTTCCCACACAACACTACAAATAAAGAACGAAACAATAGATCGTGTGAAAAGCTTTAAATACCTTGGTGTTTTAATAAACGATAAATGGAAAACATCAAATGAAATCAAGCGTAGAGTGGAGATGATCAGAAGCACCTTTTTCAAATATAAAACCGTAATAACAAATCACGACATAAGTCTAGTCTGTGCTACTATCTGCGGATGAAAAGAAAATCAAAGCGTTCGAAATATGATTATATCGACGAATTATAAAAGGAAGAATGAACCAAGACAGACAACTCCTGCATGCTGTTATGAGAAATGAAAAATACAAATTTCTACAAAACATCATAAAAAGCAAAATAGAAGGAAACCGAAACTGAGGTAGGAGAGAGGTATACTGGCTAAAAACATTCCGGACTGGACGGGATACATAGATGAAACCAATTTTCTAAATGCAGCTAAAAATCGAGAGCTTATCTACAACTAGATAATATCCCAGCAAAATGTTCGATGACAAATCATGGGTGCAAGTGATCTGGCATGTCATCTTTTTGTCATTTTCACTCATGAATTTTATATGAGCGTGACCCCCAAAAGATGACGTTCTTTTTTGGATCCTAAACATGTAATTTTAACATGTCATTTTAACCAATGCATTGACAAGTCATTTTCACCAATGCTTTGGCATGAAATTTGCATGTCTTGTTTGGAAAATTAAAAATGCTGTATTTAAATATGTTTTTTTATGACAAACAAATCTCTTTATTAATTCAAAGTAATTCATGAAATAATTACACCTAATTTATCCGCAAAAAACTTATATCAAAATTGCAATTTATCACCGTCACTATACCGCAACAGAGTTTACTTCCTCCGCTCTCCGCATTTTGATTTTATTTCATCTTGCAAAACGTTTTTCTATTATCTTCCCAACGCCAGTTCAGATTTTTACATGGACTCCAACTGCACTCCTTCGCGAATTTCTTGTTCGTTAATTACTTTGAATTTTGAAAATTTATACTCTTTCATATCAAGAAGAAATTATATCGCTATGTAGGGATCTACAAATCGATTTGCTTTTTAGGGATCTCTAGAGAATCATATGTAAGGAAAGTGGAGGTGGGTCTTTTTCAGGAAAATATTATTTATACGTAAAGGTCTGAGTACAGAAGCTGTCTCACTTGCTTGCCTTGCTTGCTTCTGATAAAAGAATAAAAAAGAAAAGGACAACCTTGTTCGAAATTGGCTCGGCCTTCTTTATTTTTCAACAAGGCAAGCAGGCGAGGTTGTTTATGTACCCTGGCCTTTATTAATTTATTTTTAAATTATAGTACGTTTATATATAACCGGATTTAACAAACCCACTGGGTTTAAAATGTCAGCTCCTTTACGTATACGTCAAATAAATCCTCATTAAGAAGGTTAAACCTGCAAAAGGCTATAATATAAACATGGCCTTAAAACATTTTCTTTCCAAAAGTAGTTACTTCATTCTTTTCAGATTCTTGTTCCTTTTCTTTTCGGACTTTCTGCTCAAATTTCGAGAAACGAGATTTGATTGATTTCATTCTATGCCAGATTTAGAACAGATAAGGGAATTTTATAATACCAAAGAGTGCAGTACGATTCTATTGTTAGCTAGATAATTAAGGCCTGCGTACATAAGCCGCTCTGCCTGATTGCCTTGCTTTCCTGCTTCATTTCTGACGTAATAAAAATAATAGAATAAAGACGAAATTTTGAACTGGGTTGCCATCAGTTGGAAATTGGGTCGGCCTTCTTTGTTCTTTTATTTTTTATTGAAGCAGCAAAGCAAGGCAATCAGGCAAAGCAGCTTATGTACGCAGGCCTTTAGGGCTTCCTTTTTACTGCAGTGTCTGAACGACATTTCGAACTAGGTACAACACCAAGTCGTACTTGTATGATATACAGGAAATGTAAAACAACATTACGACGAGATTTTTAACAACTTTCAATTTTCAACCTCATACAACTCCGACGAAAGTGTCTGCGAAAACAATTACAGCAAAAAGCAGACCAACAAAATTTTGGTGTGTGCATTCGTCGAAATCGACGACACATACAAGTGGAAGAGGTTTGAATTGTTTTCGCAGACACTTTCGTCGGAGTTGTATGAGGTTGCCAAGGAAAAACTTCTCATTGAACTTTTTTCTTTGCTTACCTTTATACTTCGAGCTGACGATTGATGTTTGGGTATAAAAAGTGTCTTGTTGAAGAAGTTATTGAAAAATAACTTCGGTGGAGAATATCCACAAACAAGAAACAAGGGAACTGATGAGATCCAGTTGCGTGGATCGAAACTATAGAATTCCCTGCCTTACCCCTTGGCGAACAATGCCAAATCTTTTCCACTAATAAAATAGTTGTTTTAAAATATTAAAACAACAACAATGGGATTAAGCCAGACTATTTTGAAAAAACAAAATTGCAAACGCTATCCCAATAAAAAAAACGCCACAATGCTTCAAATTTATTAAATAAATAAATAAAAATTGGTACTAGGTAACAATACCTAAACCTTAATTGTTAAAATTATATATTTATTTTTCCCAAAAACATTGATCTAAAGTATTATATAAACCATATTACAAAAAACACAAAAAAATATTAAAGTAGAACAGAAATTATGTATTTCTAAACTCTTCCCTCCAAATGTTAAATGTTAATAATTTTGTATATTATACGCAATAAACAGAAATTGAAATATATTATTTTTTACATAAAAATAAACCAGATGTATCCCCTAATATAAAGATTCACTTTATTATAATTTTATGAACAATTTTTAATAATATGTATTAAATATATTAATTACTAGCGGACCCGGCGAACTTCGTCACGCTATTAAGGAATAAAATTTCATACAAAAACTCAATTTTCGATTTTTTCCAATTTTCCGACTTTTCCAGAGAGATTTTCCAAAATTTTCTTCCGTAAAGACCTTCTCCTCGAAAATACGAATAAGTGACAAAAAAATTACAGAAATCGGCCTAGTCGTTCTCATTTTATGAATTACTATACATTTTTTACACCATTTTTATATATATAGATTAAATAATTTAAATTAGTAAAAAAATGTAAGAAGTAAGAAATGTAAAAATTAAAAATTTGAAAATTTTCCAAAAATTTCTGATTTTTTTAATTTTTAAAAAATTTATAAATTTCCAGTGCCATTATTTCATATAAAAATTGTAATAATATAGTTTTAATGTTTGCAATAACATTGACTTCATATTATAAGGGGTATCTCTTTTTTACTTGAATCGTGCAAAATCTAAAATTTTGCCTATTTATATACATCTCTATTGATCTAGAAACAAAAAAATTCTATAACAATTCAAGTAATCATAATACACAAAAAATAATCCTTTTATCCACCTATTTATCTAACAATAGTAACATAATAGCTTTGTTCCAGAACTAAGAAGTTTTTAAAATGTTTACCACTTTTACACATTTTACCCGAAAAAGCGTTCCCGTACACAAAAAAGTTGTAAAATGTTCACTTCTCTTTTTACACAAAAATGGCGCTGAATGACGCTCTCTTTAACAACTTTTTACTATATATATACAGTGACTCCAAGCGAAAGTCGTACACCTAATGGAATTTTTTTAATTGACTTATATCTCCGGCACAAAAAGGGATATGAAGAAAGTATTTACGCAGCCTTTTAGTGCATTTAGACGACAATTTAGAAACACGATATAATAAAACAACCAACCGTTTACATTGTTGACAAATTAAATTAGCTGAAATACTAAGAATTTTAGCACCAAGCGAAAGTCGTACAGCATTTATAAAAACAAAGTATTTGTTAATATAATTAATTCTAGTACATGTTCCTGTTTTTCGTTAAATCCTACGATCGATTTAGTGTAACATCAGTGCTTCTTTACAATTGAGAGGGTCAATTCTGGAAACTTGTATCAGATTAAATGGGAAAGAAGCGTAAAAATGAAATAAAAATTATTTTTATTAAACCACATGAGAAAATGATTTATCCAACTTTACAAAAACATTTTTTTTTCGATTCAGCAGATATCGAAAATTAAAACTGCAAAGCTATTCAATACTTTGATGTATACTAATAGGGAAAAAACACATATGAAATATTTAAAATAACTCAAACATTAAATAAATAATATTTTCTTGTGGATAGTTTAATACATGAAGTGCAAAATGAGTTGATTTTTAGTGTCCCGACACTCTAATCGATTGAGAAAAATATTTGGAAGCTTTTTTTTCCAATGTGCAGTCACATTTTTACAACATAAATACCTTATCAATTGGTGATTAAAAAGGCGTAAAAAAGCTATACATAAATTTATCCAAGAGCGATATTTAGAATATCAAAACAATAGCGATGAGTGCATAAATGTTCTTAAAAGAGTGCATTTTTCATAGATGCAACAAGTTCTGTGCGAAACCTGACATTACATTGTGAAAAATCCCACAAATTGTTTCATACCTAATACACAATAATAGAACATAACGCAACAGTGTATCTGTGAGTGTGTGGGGCTTATCTTTCAGATTTGAATATTTGTTTTATATTTTTTTTGAAGTCATTGGGAATCGAACTTTGAGATTTTATAATTAAAATGAGTTCTTACTACCTGGCGAATAATGTATCGGTCAAGGTAAGCGTTGTTCTTTCTGCCAAAACTCTGACTTCAAGCATAAAAGCTTATTATTTGTGACCACTGGTATTAAATAATTGTTTCAATAACATGGGTTGGCTGGACTGTAGTCCAAGCTTGAACAATAAATCGTCTATAGTGGTTCTATAAATAGAAAATGTCTCCAGACGACTTATACTTCCAGACATCCTTATAGGAGAGATTTTCAAAGCTGGTCAAAAATATTCTAAATCGATTGCAGAATTCAACTGAAACCAGAAATATGCAGAAAGATTATTTATATTAATAAATATTTTGTCTTTATAATCGCTGTACGACTTTCGCTTTGTGCTAAAATTCTTAGTATTTTAGATATTTTAATTTTGTAACAATGTAAACGGGTTGATTATTTTATTATATCGTGTTTCTAAATGCACTATTAAGCTGCGTAAATACTTTCTTCATATTCCTTTTTGTGTCGGAGATATAAGTCAATCAAAAATATTTCATTAGGTGTACGACTTTCGCTTGGATCCACTGTATATATATATATACAGTATAGTCTTGATAATCCGGACAACGCGGTAATCCGGACCCTAGAACTTTTTACATTGTAGACTCGGTAATCCGGACATCAAATATTTTTCTTACCTCGATAATCCGGACAATACTTTTTTCCTATCTTGATCACTAGATTCTTATTTATTTCATTGACGTTTTCGTTTTTAACAATAGCAATTGGTGTATTAATAAGAAAATTTAAGTTTTTCAAAGTTTTCTATCCAAATCTCGACTTACTAGATTTCTAATGTCAACTCAGTTATACAGTCAATATGGACTTAACTATCTGAATCTGTCAAATAATTTTCCTATTGTTCAACCAGTGATGACTGGCTATGATACTGTTGCTTATCATAGCCAGTCATCACTTTTTTTAAACCTAAGGTTGGGTAGTCTGGTTCCCTGAAAAATCGATGATGAGTGATCCTTCCCTGTAAAGGAATTGGTTCATTAGCACTACTATTAGTGAGAGAGTCCCTTGGGAGCATGTAATGTATTCCAAGGATATTTTACCTAGAAGTGTTTAAATCGTTTAAAGCGTTGGGAGTAATAGGTTAGCTTTCATTGCGATTTATGGCTAAACGAAGAAGCGAGAATAGTTCTCATATAGGAATTTCAATAAATTTATTTTCATTATTTGACATTCAAAATCACCGGTAACTATGGGTTGTTTATTGCATTCTCATAATTATGCAACCAATAGATTTAAATTACATTTTGTCTTAATCGTAAGCGATAAAATTTATATAAAACAATGTTTATTTTTGATTTCGTCGACGAGATGAAGTCATTGGGTGATGTTCATAGAGAGATGAGATGAATGTATTTGAATTCTGAAGTTCTGTCGCGAGTCATAAGAGGCTCATGTCTCGTGGACCAGGGAAACCAATATAAGCATGTACATGGGCTACAAAGTTGATACCAGTTGTAGAGAAGTTTTAGATGGTTAAAGTAATCGGCAAAAGTCGCCTAAATTATGCTGGAGGAATTTAATACTTAAATTTGGTAGCCGGGCTTAAAATGGTCTTAAACCATAATATTTGCTTAATATGGTTTTGTTCGCCTTAAATATCTGGTTATTATCTAGTAAAAGTTCATTATTAATGATTTAAACGTACAAAATTATATGTTTTTGTTATTACTCGGTAATCCGGACACCGCCGAAAAATGTGGTGTCCGGATTATCGAGATTATACTATATATATATATATATATATATATATATATATATATATATATATATATATATATATATATATATTTATATATATATGTGCAGCAAACATTTTTGGTCTGTTCCTTTACTTTTAAAAATGGTAACAGTGGCAAAAAATGGTAAAAGTGGTGAACTGCTCCCATATAAATTGTGTGCTTTTTAAAGTAAAGGAACACTTTGCAGGTTAAAAATGGTAAGAAATGGTAATCTCAGGTACGTAAAGGAACAGAGCATTTGTTTGCAAGCAGTCCCAAACATAACATATGTGGGATCCTGCAAACAAATATATGTTTGGGTGCAAACAAATTATATGTTTGGGTGCAAACAAAAACAAATCCAAAAGCCACAACAAAAACAAACACTTGCAAACAAATGTATGCTCACCTGATTTCAGCAAGCGCTCATTGGCTATTTCTAACATACACTCCGGTTCATCTGAATAGAACCAACCAATTTTGCCTACAAATACCGTTATATCTAACGATAGGAGAGGAATTGAAAATTACATTGAAAATTCTTTGTATCTACTTTTGTTGTAATCTTGAAAATATTAAACCCAATTCAGTATACAATTTTGACTTTGTAAATTGTTTCTATCGATTTCTTCATAAGAATCCTCTTTGAGCTCAAAGCATCGATTTTCATCATATTCTAAGACCCTAATACAAAATGTTTGGCCAATATTTGTTGGCAATGGACACTCACAGTCTTTATTTTTAATTATAAGTAGTTTTTTGTAAAAGTTTTCCACATCTGACAAAGGATTTGTGCAAATTTTTATGGTGGTTCTATCCTGGTGAACCATTAAAACATGCCAATATTTTGAAATTTTTTCATAAAGCGAGGGAAAAGTACCGTTATAACGCATATGTGAAACAGGTTAGGTATTGAAAATATCGGCTTCTATATACTCTACATGTCCACAAAAATATAATTTTCAATTCGTCTCCTATCGTCAGATATAACGATATTTGTAGGCAAAATTGGTTGGTTCTATTCAGTTGAACCGGAGTGTATATACACATTTATAGATGGTGGTGTTTCTTATTGAAGGGCCAAAAGGCAAAACAACAAAGACACATAGGTACATACCAAATTCCAAACAAATACTTAGCACACTTTAATAAAAGAAAAACTGAATGAAATACATTATAAAAATTCGCACTTTTTAAAAGAAAAAAATTATATAGAAACATCGTTGAACGCTTTTCCTTAGTTGTGAAATAAAACACATTTTTCTCAAAGTTGAAATCATCAGCGGGAAATCTGCATCTGGAATCAAATGATTATATAATGTAATAAATAGGTACATCCATATTTCAAATTTACATATGTATGTATGTATATGAAAAATGTATTGATGTAATTACCAATATGTATTAAATGCGATTTATACTTGTCCAATAACATATTTCCATTCACCTTTTCGATTCAATTATAAAATGTCCAATTATAAAATGTATTGGACATTTAATTTTCTAAAAAGCATAATTTCTTTAAGAAAATACAAAACACTGATTTATTCACTCACTTTACCGTCTTTACTCAATGATGTTCTCTAGAACACTGATGAAAAAAGACCAACATAATTAATACCATTTATTTTTCTTTTCCTCTTCGCTTGCTACGTTGGTTAACAACAACAATGCACGAAACACTCGTGTTTTACGCATACACATCACAAAACGCCTGCGTCTCCTATTACACCATGCACACAGCTCTTTATTATAAACCAGCATTCCGCAGCTGCGAGAGCCCTGTTGTTAGTCTCTTTGTAAACATATATTTGTTTGGATACAAACAAATTTGTGTTGTTTTTATTTTGGTCAAATGTTGTTAATTTTTTTGTATTATTTGATTAGCTTATTGACCTTTGGTACTTTAGCAAATAAAACAAGGAGGTTTATTGCTTTTTTTCCCAACGTTTCGTCACTTTCTTGGTAACGTCATCAGGGGAAATCGTGTTTTCATTAAATCTTATATTTAAAACATAAAAGACAATTCACACGACTTAGGGGATATTATGTAATTAATAGGGGAAATTATGTAATTAATATTACATTCATTATTTATATTTAATAGGGCCATTATTACATGTCTTCTTTTACTATTGGACGGATTTCAAAACGCAAAATAAACCAATTTGGAGGCATTAAAAATATACAGTCGAAATCGCTTACAACGTCGTCGTTTATAGCGTCATATCGCTTATAAAGACGAAATCCAAAAGACCCGAATTTCTGCCCTTTATATTCCACACAAATAAATATCGATTATAACGCCTTCGCTTATAACGTCATATCGGTTGTAACGTCGGTTTTTTGTGAAATATTTGAATTTTGCTATCGGTTATAACGTCGAACCATATGAAGACGAAAAATTCTCTCAATATGTTGTATGTATTTTTTTTTTCAAATTCAAACAGCAATAAATTACCAAACATATGCACAACATGTTCGACGATGGAGTTGGGCAACTGAATTACGAATCACATGTAGGCGGTCTTAAGTCAATTAAGCTGTGACACCCAATGTCACATCTTTTTTACAACCCATGAACCAAGGCGTAATAAAAGATTAAAATTGCATTGCCGGAATTGACAAATATCCACTATCCTGGCAAGAATATAAAAGAATCAAAGTACGAAATTAAATGTGTTGGATGACGTGTTATTGTTAGATGAAGCCCAGCAAAATGAAACGTTTTCTGTCATTTCTAATTGTTTGCATAATGCGGGATTTGATTATGGTCCTTTGAACGATTCTGAAGACATTTATATCCATTTTCACATTTTCCGAACACGTAGAAGATATTGCTGATGACAATGTTTTCACATATGTCATGTATAATGACGACGACATAATATTGGAAGTTTTAGATGTAGGCAATTCTAATGAAGAAATTCAGGATACTAAAGAACCAGAATTTCAATTACAGTCAGTGTCTAGCTGTAGAAACTCTTCGAAACTTTCCTTACTCAGAAGATGTAACAAGCAAAGAATGATTTTTGGTAAAACTTTCACCACTCAGATCTGAGTTAAATTTAAATCTTATGAATTCCAAAAAAAGCACGAACTAAAATAGCCGAATATTTGGAATAGAACCCTATTAAATTTTAACGTAATATATCTTTTTAAGTCATTTATACGTATGTGTATAGAATGAAATTGAATTAAATTTAATAAAACAACGTATTTTTACACTATGCATAACATAATTTCACCTCTTTTATAAATATCGTTTCTAACGACTATCGCTTATGGCGTCCAAATTTGGTCGGTCCCTTGACCGACGTTATAAGCGATTTCGACTGTAATTTTAACATTAAAAATGTATGCCAAGAAAGTCCTCCTTGAATTTTAATGATCACTTTTAACTTTAAGTCAACCGGAACGCTATAAATCTGTCCGTAAATTCCGATCAATAACAAAAGAAGACTTATAATAATGGAGGTTAAACTATTTCTAAAATATCAAAAACTTTGGTGTACGATTTTTAAGGTTCTAATCCTTTTCTTTTTAATTTTTAAAATTCTTCAAAAATTATATTTTTTCTATTTTAATAATAGGAACTTTGATTGCTATTTCAGCCAACCCTTGAATAGGAGCAAAACTCAGTTAATCGACTTGTTTTTTTTAAGACCAGATTAAATGCATAACATGGTGGAATAATAAGATGTAACGCCAAAAACAGCTGATCTTCATACCAGTTGTCAAAATGCGTTATTGTGAATAAAATCACATACAAAATGTAAACAAGCAATTCACAGTAATGCATTATTGTGAGCAAATTTGACGTTTGACATGATTTGGTGTAACACCTTCTTATTCCACCATGATGCATAAATAAAAAATTCACCCATGTTATTCTAGAATTAAACAAAACTAATAATTAACATGTTATAGAGATATTATTAGGTATATAATATTCCTACTTAGAGGGTTACCATATGGTCCGAGGGGGTACCAGATCGTATTACATGTAAACAATGTCCTATAGGTCTCAAAGCGGGAATATCTGAAAACTAAGACGTTTCATGAGATTTTTAGTTCTCCAGAATGAACTGCCATCAATTATAATAAATATTGCCTACAGAATAACTCGATCAGAAGGGTTGCCAGATCGACTAAAAAAAGTACAAGGTCTTATTAACAGTAAACGGGGCCACCTAGGTCCACAACCAGGGCCTACAAGTGGCTTATTTCACTCTAAATTAATTAAGAGATACGAATATTTCATGAAACAAATAGCACATTTGGAGACAAATGCCAAGTTTACACTTGCGCTCCAAATCCACTGGATTTCACGAAATCCTGAAATACACCCCGGTGTTTACACTTATTTTTTGTTGATTTCAAACATATTACAATAATTAAGGTAGACACATATACGCAGCTGATCGAACATGAATTTTCAAAACAAGTTGTTATAAATTGAATTAGCCATCATAAATATACGACAATATAGAAATTTTCAACTTTTTTTCGAAAATTATCCATATATCGTATAAATTGTGTATCGTACTAACAAATGAAAAAAAAAATATTTTATCGTTGAGACATCATAATAATAAATTTTGATAGATAAAATTTGTGTTCAGAAGTTGCAACATATTACTACTTGCAGTAGTTTTCCCATTTAGTACTAAAATTGCGTTCCCGTACTCCGAAATAGCGCCGAATACACCCTCTTCTCTTGGCCTAGTAGAAACTAGCAGCATGTTCATTGGCATTGAATACGATACGTTGATTACGTTGATTTTGACATTTCTGCTGGAGATTTTACAATTTCCGTATTTTTTTCCGTTCCAGTATTTTTTTAAGAAATTTGTATGGGGAACAATTTTTGACTATTCGCTCTTTTTTCTAACATTAGGTGTGTTCGTTTACTCAATAATTTGTACAAATTTTTACAAGTCCAGTAACTTCTTATAAACGACAAAGGTCTTTTGCATCGTACTGGATAGTAAACGAACAATATTCATTAACAATTTGTACAAATTTTGAGTAAACGAACACAAATATAATAGTTTCTTTGATTGAAAACTAAAATAAATCAAATGTTATTCAAAAAACATAAGTTTGGTAGTAATTCGAACGAATTGGTATTCGAATCGTCTCACGTTGGGGCAATATTGAAAAAAACGGGTCTTAATTGAAAAATTGAAACACAAATTTTTGATAATCTGTCTTGACAGGGTTAACGAATACAAAATTCTACCTCACTAGCCAAAATAGCAACGTCGTATGTTGTTTACTTTTCGTGTAGCACAGTGTTAAAGTTGAACATATTTTTAAAATTTAAGAAACAGGTGAAAAGTATTAAATTTTGCTGCTTTTAAATCGCCATAACGTAGTTTTTGCTACATAAACTTGGCATTTTCAAAATGGATATTTCAAGCAGAGGCAATTCTTAACATTTTAGGAAAAAATTGTACTGAAAAAGTCTTGTAGAAATGTGTTTAAACAATTCCTCAAAATATGTCCAGGTTTTGCATAATTTTGAAATGTATTGGAGTATAACAAAAAAGAGTGTCAATTACAATCATGCCAATATTACGTCAAAAATATAATTTTTTCTATCGGAATCATTGACAAAACTACTGAAAACGATAGGGAACCAATAATTCCACCATTCTGATTACTAAAATTGCATAAAAAGCGAAAATTTTGAAAATTATTAATCGATTATTGTGGTGCATCATTTTTAATGCTCGCATTAAAAAGGACCATTTTTTATTTCCCGGTAAAATTTTAGTATAACGGTACTGTAAACGGAATATTTTTTTGCAATCTTAAAGACAACTTTTCGGCCTACAAAATTGTTTTTTGAATTGTTAAAAAATCTCAACTCGTTTCCAAGTTATCAACGTTTAAATTTTTTATTTCAGGTTGCATCGTTTTTAGTGACAGTCACTGTATGTATGCACATTGTTATATCGAGGAACAACAATTGCAGAAAAGGGTTGCTCCTGATTGGGTCCTCTTCCATTCCTGCTGCCATCCTACGATTCTGAACCGCTTCCTATACCTGAAAAATGTTGGCCAACTTCAACTCCGCCTCCAAATTACGGCAAACTCGATTGAGGTCTTCCTTGCTTCATTGACACACGGATGAACATGTATAATTGCCAAAATAATTTCTCATTGTTTTTTATTGTTACTTTCAAACTAAAACACAAATAAATACAACTGATTATACTGGTCAACACGACTTTTGTTTCAACCGAAGTTGTTGTTGTTTCTAAATGAAATCGGCGAGCTATCTTCAAATCTGGTCACGGTTTTTCTCCATGAGCTCTTGTTCTTGAGAGTTTTACCCACGATTCGCCCATAACCTAAAAATCGTCATGAAGACTGCTAAAGGGAAATCATTTACCTGTGATATCATTACCAAATATGCCATTTACTTTTCAATGGCAGTCTTCATGACGATTTTTAGGTTATGGGCGAATTGTGGGCGCTATGAACTTTATATTAAATATTTGAATACAGGACTATATAGCAGACACCCTGAGCATATCCGGAATGCCATATGAAGTTTCTATGACTTCCCCCGATGACGTAATTACAGCTTAAAGTACTCAAAATATGCAATTTTTACAAGATTCATCGTATGTTTTCTATATTTTTTGATAAATACTCGCCATAATTATTTCAAAAAACGTTTTGTGTCGAGCGTACAACATCTTCTTAATATATTAGTGTCGAAAAACCCGAAAAAAATATTTGTTTGTATCCGAAAATAACCAAATTCTGGGTAAAACTCGTAAAAACCGATTTTGAGCTATATCTCAAGAACAAGAGCTGATGGAGAAAAACCGTGACCAGATTTGAAAATAGTTCGACGATTTCATTTAGAAACAACAACAACTTCGGTTGAAACATTCAACTTTTTCAATTTTGTTGAGCAGTGTTATCATTACAAATGCATAAATTCCTTTTTTGTCGATTTTTTTCTATAAAAAATTTCCATAATTACATTTTTTTGTTCAACTCAACTTGATTTCTTTAGTGATAGAAAATTGCCTCACATTCTCACTTTTTTTTGACATTTATGATAGCTACTTTTCTCTCGAACGTGAGTTTTGTTCTCCCGTATGATCATGGTAGAATAATTATAGGTAGGCTACAGCTAACAGCTGATAACAATTTTTTATGGCCTATTCTGTCAAAAGCAGGGTTGAAATTTTTTGTTGTTGTTGAGATAAGCAATAATAAAGGTAGATGCATCGGTGAATTGTTCCAACAAAAAACTTCTGCTGTAACGCTATATATTAAAATTAAAAACAAGTTCAAATGATTTTTATTCACGTGGCAAAATTATTTGGTACAATTAACATATAAACAGTGAAGTTCTAAATTCCCTATGTTTTTGTAAAACGGGCTAACTATGCAGATACATCTACCTTTATTGTTGTACCATGTCATTTGACGTTTTAAGCCATGGCTGCAGGGTTGTATTTTTCAGCGATTTTCACCTCTACCTCTACTACCTCTACCTCTACTTTATTGTACCATGCTTATGATGTTTATACTGAGGGAGGAGGCGAACGTGAGAAAACTCACGGTGAGATGATGTTTATGATTGGGCTGTATAAAATAAAAACAAGTGGGAAAGGCGTTAAGTTCGGTCGGGCCGAACTTTTTTTACCCTCCACCACAAATTTCACCCAACCGAAAATCGGAAGTTACCCTTCTATGGGGGCTATACCTACAAATTTCTGGGGGGGGGGGAGGTTGAGTTTTATACGCCCAAAGAAGACTTAATACCAAATTTCAGCCATCTCGTTGTGATAATGAGGCCAAAACCTTCAAAATACCGAAAATCGGGAGATATCGTCCTATGGGGGGTATAACAAAACGTGGACCTATATAAACATTTTATGGTAGAAATGTTTCTATGAATCTGGAAACATAAAATACAAAGTTGCAACCGATTCTGTTGTCAAAAGGGACTAATACATTCAAAATATATTAAAATGACGCGTACTTTATATGGGGCGTTATATGGGGGCTATACTAAAACGTGGACCTATATAAACCAACTTTGGTAGGAATGTTTTTTGGCCTCTGGAGACACAAAATACCAAATTACAACCAATTCGGTGGTAAAATGGGACAAATATCTTAAATATTCCTTAAAACGACGACGCGTCACGCGTCATTTTGTATAGGGGCTATACGAAAGCGTGGGCCCACATTGCCCGCTTTCAATGCCAAAAGTCCTACGTACAAATAATAGATTTTCTCAAAATTTCATCCACCTACGTCAATCCGTTCGGACGCTAGAGTGATTTCCACAAACGGACGGACATGGCTATATCGATGTAGAATTGCACGCTGATCAAGAATATATATAGTTTGTGGGGTCTACAATGATTATTTCGAGTAGTTACAAACGTAGTGACAAACTTAATATACCCCCATCCTATGGTGGAGGGTATAAAAATAGCTACCATTCCTGAGATATCGTCACCTAAGAGTCAGATTACACACATGGAGAAATAAGCCGAGTAAGAGGCAAAACTGTTAAAGTAACTACACCATGTGATAGGTATTTCCATAAGCTTTCATACGTAATCGGTTCAGTAGAACCGGGTCTAATTCGGTTTTGAACCTGGACTTTCGGGACAAACAACCGGATCCACCCACGTGTAAATTATACATTATACCTCCCTCTGGCATTATAATTGCTGCAAAAATCAAAGATTAAATTGTTTGTACTGCTGTTTAATTATACCCTCCATATGGTGGGTATAAATTTAAATTTATCATTCCATTATATTTATCATTCCGTTTGTAACACATCGAAAGATTCGTCGGAGACCCTATAAAGTATATATATTATTGATCATAAAATTCTATGTCGATTTAACCATGTCCGTCTCTCCGTCCGTCCGTCTGTCTGTTGAAATCAAGATACAGCTCGCAATTTTAAAGATAGAGAGTCAATATTTGGTACAGACGTTTTTATTACTTGCAGGATGGTTGGTATTGAAAATGGAATATATCGGTCCACGTTTTGATATAGCTCCCATAGAACGGTACCTCCCGATTTTCGGTGTTTTTAAGGTTTTAGCTTCATTATCCTACCAAAAAAGCTGAAATGTGTAATGTACGTTTACACACTTCGACCTGTTTTGTTGTTGTTTTTTTTTTTGGGCCAATGTAAAAGAAAAGTTTAAAATGTTCCAATTGTCATTCACATAATCATATATTGAAACATTACACTTCAAATTAATCAACTGACATCTGATTGTTTAATAATTGAAAATCCATACCTTAAAAAAACTCGCCCACTGTGCATATTAGTTCGCAGGTAATCCAAGTATTTATTTCTGTTCCTTCTTTTTGGTTCACTTTCACAACATTAGCCCGTACACTCCAAATTTTTTTTATCAAATACTTATTTTTTTGTAATCCAATTTATCGCCATCATCAAATCAATCTTTCGACAAAACCAGGGTATATTTCAATATGATCAACACTTTTTCTGGTATCTTTTAGATGACCCGTGAATATTAATTTTACAATCAAAATTTTTTATAAACCTTTTTTTAAAAATTTTCTTCACTGCTTGTGATCACAATGTTTACAAGCCAAAAAATTAGATCACATTATTTTGACAGCTATAAAAAATGAGATCAAGCTATCTCAATTTTCAGTGTTATGTTTTGATCGGTGATTCTGATTGCGTGGTGACTTCAATCTATAGTTCGAGAAGTACAGGTTCGGCACTTGGCTAACAGTCAATTTGTCTATCAAACATTGAATATTGGATCCAACAACATACGCAATCAAACATCCAAGAAATTAAATATATTTTAAACAATTAAAAGTATATTTCATACAACATATACGATTTTTGCATCTTTTATAAATGTGGTTATGGTAACGAATCTCAATATTATTCCATTCCAAATATCTACAACTTCAATACTAATTAGCTGCAACCTTGTTCTAAGCGACTGAATGTGGCAACATTAACAACTAGCTAGTTTTCTATGTTTTATGCAAATGTCAATTTGACATACGAAAATGCAAGGGCCACAAGTTGCATAAGATGAAACATTAACTTCCTTTACAATCCAACATCCAAAGTGTTAACATCGATTTTGCTGGAAAATATCAGTATATTCACTAAACATCATAAGATTTACAGTGAAATATTAATAATCATTATATACATTCAGTCTTCGATTTATAAATACTTCAAATATTTTGTTGAGTTAATTCAAGGTGAGCATAAAACATAATTTTCCGTGTAATATTCTGTGCTAAGAAAAGTGTTTCCTTAGAAATTCTGAACAAAAATTTTTTTTGGATAAATCCAAATCCACATTCCCTCATACGAACTCCACTTTGGAAGAAGATTTCTATCACTTCAAGGATTCACACTGCCCACAGGGCAGTGTGATGACTTTTTATTTTTGGACCAACTAAAATACCTAGAAGAAGCCTAGAAAGGATATTTGGAATATTGAGAATCGCTTAAGCCTAACCCAAAACTACTAAAGGATGTCTGATGAAGTTTATGTTGTCTTATGAGATGTTGCCTATACGTATACTCTAACCTCGAACACATCCAGAATCTGTCACCTCTAACAAGCCACATAGATACCATGAAGAAATGTTCCATACAAATAATGTCAACGATTAAATCGCGTATGCATTGATACAATCTCCCTAGTGCATAGAAAGCATCATCCAACATAGCCCGTAGTGATATAATCCAATGATCAACCACCATTTTTATGCATGAGATACATTTTTCAAACATCTTGCAACTACAGATACAAAAAAAATACGTAACTTTGCATCAAGAAACAATGCAACGTGCATGCACCTCATCCAATAATATCAGATCATCAACTGGCGTAGGAATCCAGATGTAACTTATTTAAGTATAAATTCCAATATTATCAATCAAACGTAATTTTTGAGTAATCAGAGCGAAAGTGTATTCCAGAGTATTTGGATCATTGTAAGAGACAGTTCTCCGTATGAATTAACTTTCTTTTTGCAGCAGTAACATCAACCATCAAAGTGAATGCAGAAGGCCTTCTTCAGTCCAGTATTGATGGTAAGTTGTGAAAACAGCTGATATTGGGTTTTGGTTTATAATTGTTCTCTTACATTGATTATCTTATTCAATTTATTGACAAGTAATGAGAACTCGTAATATAAACAAATAATTACTCTTCACTAGTTCTCACTAGTGTGGTGAATATTACTGCCGTGTAACAGTTATAAGTAATGGACTCAGTCATATTATGATTTCTCATTACGTGTTGAAATATTAAAGTAAAGCAAACAAAACAAAAACACATACTTCTGTACGTACATAACGTGCACGTAAGCTTGTAATCGATTTGTTATTTTTTTTTTTTTGTATCTTTGTTTCCTTAAGCGTTTGATGCTTTTTGGAGAAAGCAAGATATTTTTACATATTAACCCCTTAAGGGCTGATGATGATTTTTGTTTGCTGTAAATTTTATTGCAAGAATTATTTTATTACATAAAGTTTTTATACGAAATTTAATATTTAATAATATTGTCTGTTATTAATTATCTATTTCCTTTTTTATTAAGTATGAATTATGTCATGAATAAACCGATTTGTATATGCCTAAGAATGGCTTGGTAAATTAATCATCCATGTTTTCTTGCCGAATGATGTGAAGGAGAAATATGTAAGTATTCTAGGGGTCCTTTTTTAATTATCAGCGCTAAGAGGACACTGGTCGGCGAGGGTTATGAAGCGTGTTCCCACCAAAAACATCTGTGTGGATCTATATAGGAAAAGACGTAGATATATTTGCAGTGTTATCGTTAATTCTTTGCAAACATGGCTAATTCGAGGTAACTAAAGAAATTATTAGTCATCTGGCCCGCATATATTAAAGCAGTATAGTGGTGCAATGGTATGCACACCCGCCATGCACGCTGAAGGTCGTGGGTTCGATTCCCCGGCCAGTCAACATCAACACTTTTCAACGGTGGCAAAATACCCCTCAGTAATGTTGGCGACATTTTCTGAGTATTTCAGCCATGTAAAACTTCTCTACAAAGTGGTGTCTTAAGACACGCCGTTCGGACTCGGCGATAAACAGTAGGTCCCATATCATTGAGCTAATATGAATCGGGGTGCACTCATTGATATGAGAGAAGTCTTCACTGTCCCGCCTGGGATGTTTGTGGATAAATTATTATAAAAAAAATTATATAATATATCAATTTAAAATAAAAAGGGAGTCTATAATAATTTGATGTAGTGGGTAAAGATTTCTGGGGAGAAGGACCGAACCACCCCACCCGACTGAAGCTGGTAAAGCAAAGGCTCCCGCAGTCCTTCGTCCTCGGTAATTCTTCGGTGTTATAAATTATTTATTGAAAAATGTGCATCATATCCTTCGGGACACTACATAAATTTGGCGCCCAACGTGGGGCCGAAGCGATGTTGCTCATCATTTTGGCTCACATTTTTTGTAATTTTTGGACAAATTAATTAACTTTTAGAGTTCATCTATTTTCAGGTCAGAGTATCTCATTGACTTAGGATTCGTTTCTACGAATAGTTGTTTCGTTCTTTCAGGAACATTTAGCATTTTGGCGAATTAGGTCCGAAATAGCTAACCGATTGTAATGCTGCAACAATTTCGTAGACTCGAAAAATAAGAAAATGCAGAGAATTTGATTTGAACAACTTTGTTGCTAGTTGGAATACTATTTAGTGAGCTGAGGTATCAATAACCTTGAATTCAGATAGGATTTCATTAACTTAGCAGCTTTGCAATTTAGTGACCTCTGTTTGAAAGGATAGATGGCAGTTTACATACTTTTGTTGGTTTGCTCCTATTAGTAAATTTTAATTATTTTTAACAAAGTTCCATAGCCCAGTTTGTTTCCTTTATCTACCGTCTTTTCCAGTTTTACATACGTCTTCTTCACAAATTTCACGATGGCAAGAAAACATACTACGACATAAATTTATTTAAAAACACATATATCCATTTTATTGTTTTCTTTCAGTATCTTATATATACTGCAAAGGGAAATAATATATTATATTGTTTATTTTTATATATTGCATATTCTAATATATTGTATATTTTTTATATATTGTGTATATCCTTAAATTTTCATTATCTATATCAAACTCTAAAGTTTATGAAAATAGAAAAATCTCTCTAAAACACATGTTATACTCTCTAATCGTATCAACAAGATATCGTTAAATAGTGACACATATTTGGTTTGATAAAAAAAAATTAATCTTCTGCATTGATTGATTACAAATCAAAAGCCACACATTTTCTGTTAAGAGTGACACATTCTATTACTCGTAATTTACAAATTTTAAAATTTGAAGGAAGGAAATATTGTTGGTTTATCTTGTACACGAAATTATAGACAGATTTTGAAATAAAGATCACAGATTAGTATCTATCAATTTCATATTCTTTTACATTTCGGGGAAATTTACAATTTATCAATATGCCGGTACAGAATTCGCCTCCGCCTACACCCCCTGCTACTTCACAACCACCGCCCCCTACGGCAGCCCCTTCGACAGCAGCCACTTCCACGGTAGCCCCTTCCACGGCTCCGCCAGTATGTAATGTCTGCAATGAAATTATAGCAGGTGGTGAAGATTGTCTTGTGCTACAGATATGCTTACATTCATTTCATCGATCTTGTATCGAAAATCACTTTTCCACATCGACAGAATGTCCAACTTGCAAAAGACCGTGTGAGCCCAGTGAACTAAGAGGTGTAGTCACACAGTCTACGAATACTCCTGCACCTAAGCCACCAGCCGTCCGAGGTAAAGGAAGAGGAGCAATGGCCAAACGTTACATTACGAGAAATGCTGCTCGTAATTTATTTCAGGAAAATCCCATTCCAAATCATATCCCAAACTTAACATATTTTGGTGAAAACATACCAACTCCTCGGCTGAATACAGAAGCATCTCCTCAAACATCTTCACCAATTCTACCATCAAATCACATTAGCACAGTAAACCCTTTAAATATAGATAGAATGGTGGAAGCAAGTTTAACCAAAATTTTACAAAACTTGAATCTGGTACCTGGAAGTAACAATGGTAATACCAACAACAACTTCTGTAACAGCAATAGTAATCCTAATTTTCCTTTCAACGGCAATGCCAATAATCGAATCCAACAGCATAGTAATTCGAATTCCCTTGGCTCAAATCAAATTCCACCAAATCAGATATTCCCATTTCAAGGAAATCCTGCGGGATCATCAGATCCAACTCACAATAATGCACAACAACAATCAATTCAAGATAATCAGACCGGCTCAAATAACTCACAAACACATCAGAATGGCAATAATAATAATATTTCAAATTCCTATTCAGGTGTGCCGAGTGCAACCAGTTACATGCCCTTTGATAAAATAACATCCATTATACAAAGCTGGAATCTTAAGTTCGATGGATCATCAAATGGGTTGAGTGTTGACGAGTTTTTGTACAGGTTAGGATCCTTGACTTTCGATTATTTCAATGGCGATTATAGTGTCATATGTAGGAATTTGAATTGTCTTCTTATCGGTAAAGCTAGAGACTGGTACTGGCGCTACCATAAGCAGGTGAAATTCATAGAATGGAACTCATTTTGTGCGGCACTTAGAGACCAGTACAAAGAGTTTAAATCCTCTTATGATATAAGAGAAGAAATTCGGGCAAGGAAACAAAAGCCCAACGAGACATTCGATCAATTCTTTGAAGCTGTTTTAGCCATGACGGACAGATTACCTAGAACTATGTCGGAAGCAGAACTGATCGAAATTTTAGCTCGAAATCTTCGGCCAGATATTCGGCAAGATCTGCTGTACGTCCCCATTGTGTCAATATCGCATCTTCGTAAACTTGTACAGATGCGAGAGAATTTTTTTAGTGATGATTATGTTCGCAAAGCATTGCCAAATCGTAATCCTCAATATCAAATGACTCGTCGTAATATAGCAGAAGTAGCTATAGACGAACATATTCCCACCTCAATGGATGACCACACCGATCATACTATTGAAGCGTTGCAAAAGTCAGATATTGTGACCACTTGTTGGAACTGTGATGTCGTAGGCCACCACTGGCAAGACTGTCTTCAAGACAGGTCCGTATTTTGCTACGGATGTGGGGCCAAAAACACATATAAGCCAAACTGCATTAAGTGTGCTAACAGAAAATACCCCACTTCAAAAAACTTGAAAACGTTCTGTCCTCAAATGGACAAAACACAATAAATGATCATAAATTTTCTACCAAATCCGATCAAACACATACATCTGACCCTGATACATCCATCCACAATTTTTCCGACAATTCAAAATCGGTTACGGTTCTTAAGAGGCCAATACAAAACAACTCGAATCTCGACTATGATTATACCAAAATAATATACCCCAAGCTGCCTTATCATATTAGATGGCAAATATATTGCAAAAGGCGCAACGAAATATTCAATACATCTGAAATTTCCTCCATACAAGCCAAGAAAACAAAACGTTCTACAAAAAGGCTTCGAATGTACTACAAAATGCGTAAACTTTGTTCCAAACTCTTAATTTCGACAATAGTAGCTAACCCAAAGGATTTGCGCTATTATGCAAAAGTGTCCTTTATGAAGTTTAAGGAATATGGGTTAATTGACACTGGCGCAAATGTGAGTTGCGTTGGTGCTGATCTAGCATCGACAGACTTCACGAAGTTTTCGAATTTCAATAAAGTGAAATCCTCCGTGAAAACTGCCGATGGTAGTGCTCAGAGGGTTGTTGGTTGGTTAGATGTCAGCATATCCTTTAAAGGCCATACAAAACCACTTCGGTTGTTCATTATTCCTAGTATTTCTCAAAGGTTGATTTTAGGAACAGATTTTTGTCGGAATTTCAATTTGATTCCAAATATAATGGGTTCAGGGGACATAATTACATCCAACTGCGTTTTTGATGAGAAAAAACAAACACCAAAATTCAATTTTTCTGAAATTTCTGGTTGTCAAGAATCATCTGATAACCCGAAAGAGACTAATCCTGATGGATACCCACTCACAGACGCAGAACGTCGTCAATTACAAACAGTTATTGATCTATTTCCCAATTTTGAAACTCAAGGATTAGGTCGGACAAGCCTTTTAAAGCACAGTATAGACGTAGGTTCTGCTCAGCCCATCAAACAGAGGTTTTACCCTGTATCTCCTGCAGTGGAAAAACTGATGTTTGATGAGGTTGACAGAATGCTGCAGTTAGGAGTGATAGAGCCATCAAACTCATCATGGAGTTCTCCGATGAGGTTGGTGGTAAAACCCAACAAAGTGCGGCTGTGTCTAGACGCAAGGAAATTGAATTCGGTTACGGTAAAGGATGCATATCCTTTACCGAATATCGAAGGTGTTTTTGCCCGACTACCCAAGGCCAACATAATATCCAAGTTGGATTTGAAAGACGCGTTTTGGCAGATCGGGTTGGATGAGAAGTCCAAACCTTTGACTGCGTTCACAGTCCCGGGAAGGCCTCTGTACCAATTTGTGGTCATGCCATTCGGGCTGTGCAACGCAGCTCAAACTATGTGTCGTCTTATGGACGAAATAATACCACCCGATCTTCGCCACAGCGTTTTTGGATATTTGGATGACTTGGTGATTGTCTCCGAGGACTTCCCAACTCATTTGGAAGTATTAATGAGAATATCAGCCCAGTTTCGTAAGGCAAATCTTACGTTAAATATTTCAAAAAGCCACTTTTGTGTTACAAGAGTGAATTATCTTGGCTATGTTATAGGTAACGGGGGAATAATGACCGACAATGACAAAATTGTAGCTATTTTGCAGTGGCCAGTACCGAAAAACCTGAAGCAGGTTCGGGGTTTCCTCGGCCTAGCAGGGTGGTACAGGAGATTTATTCCGAATTTCTCTACGGAAGTGTCTCAAATAACGGACGTTTTGTCAACAAAGAAAAAGTTCCTTTGGACCAACGAGGCCCAAAAGGCTTTTGAACGAATAAAGTTATTGTTGACTACGGCTCCTGTACTCACCAACCCAGATTTCGGGAAGAAATTTTACCTCCACTGTGACGCCAGTGATTACGGGATTGGGGCAGTTCTTGTTCAACTAGACGATGATGGCCATGAAAAGCCCATCGCCTATATGAGCAAGAAACTGAACTCAGCCCAACGTAATTACAGCGTCAAAGAGAGGGAATGCCTGGCTGCCATTGAGGCAATAAAAAAATTTCGGTGCTACTTGGAATTGCAAGATTTTGAGGTCATAACGGACCACTCAAGTCTGCTATGGCTGATGCGCCAACCGGACCTCACTGGTCGCCTAGCGCGGTGGGTCTTCAAACTGCAGAGCTACAAGTTCACTATTACTCATAGAAAAGGGAAAGATAACGTTGTCCCAGACGCTTTATCCAGAATACCCGACGAGTATATAGCAGCACTTGAATTGTCCGAACCCGAAATTGACCTAAATTCCCCCTTCTTTGATGATGAGGACTATAAAACCCTCAAAGAAAAGGTCATTCAAAATCAGGCTAAATTCCCTGATATAAAAATAGTTGACAAATATGTATATTACCGGACACAGCATTATACAGGAGACGAAATACAAGAGCAAGACGCCTGGAAGTTATGGGTTCCTCTTAAATTGAGAAAGAAAACCATTTGTGTTGCTCATGACACTCCAGTGGCCGCCCATGGAGGTATGGGAAAAACACTCCAACTATTGCGAAGACATTTCTTCTGGCCAGGAATGGTCTCGGATGTTCGCAAATATGTTCGAGATTGCGAAACATGCAAGCAGACAGAATCTCCAAATATGGTCATGAAACCACCAATGAACAACCCCTCCGTATCCACTCGCCTTTTCCAGAGAATGTACATTGACATTCTTGGGCCTTATCCGCGCAGCAGGGCAGGAAATATTGGCCTATTGATTGTACTAGACCACCTTAGTAAATTTCACTGGCTTTGTCCATTGAAGAAGTTTACTTCGGCAGCCATAAAAGACTTCCTGCAAAACCAAATATTTCACACATACGGTGTCCCTGAATTCATTATCTCAGATAATGGGAGTCAATTCCGGGCAAATGATCTCAATGCCTTTTTCACGTCATTAGGGATCAACCATATCTATACGGCATTATACTCGCCACAAGCTAATGCATCCGAAAGGGTCAATAGATCCCTGATAGCTGGCATTAGAGCGTATATTAAACATGACCATAGGCAATGGGACGAAAACCTATCAGCAATAAGTTGTGCTCTGCGTAACTCATATCACCAAGCGATAGGATGTTCACCCTACCACGCTCTGTTTGGATTTGATATGGTTACGCATGCATCCTCTTATGAACTTCTGAAAACACTCAACCTCTTAAATGAACCCACAGTTAGACTATCGACTGATGATCAATTGCAAATAATCCGAAATGACCTCAAGAAACACATTAAAGAAGCTTTTGAGAAGAACCAGAAGCAGTACAACTTACGTACGCGACAACAAACATTCACTGTTGGGCAAGTAGTCTTCCGAAGAAATTTTGCACAGTCAAACATGGAAAAGCATTTTAACGCTAAATTGGCACCGGTCTTTTTGAAAGCTAAAATCCGCGAAAAGTTGGGTAGTCATTATTATGTCCTTGAGGATATGGAAGGAAAGTTGGTAGGAACGTTCCACGCGAAGGACATTCGCATATAAACGTACTTCTTCCTATTAATTCGCTATCAAATTTGAGCGAATTACTCGGTTTGTAATGTACGTTTACACACTTCGACCTGTTTTGTTGTTGTTTTTTTTTTGGGCCAATGTAAAAGAAAAGTTTAAAATGTTCCAATTGTCATTCACATAATCATATATTGAAACATTACACTTCAAATTAATCAACTGACATCTGATTGTTTAATAATTGAAAATCCATACCTTAAAAAAAACTCGCCCACTGTGCATATTAGTTCGCAGGTAATCCAAGTATTTATTTCTGTTCCTTCTTTTTGGTTCACTTTCACAACATTAGCCCGTACACTCCAAATTTTTTTTATCAAATACTTATTTTTTTGTAATCCAATTTATCGCCATCATCAAATCAATCTTTCGACAAAACCAGGGTATATTTCAATATGATCAACACTTTTTCTGGTATCTTTTAGATGACCCGTGAATATTAATTTTACAATCAAAATTTTTTATAAACCTTTTTTTAAAAATTTTCTTCACTGCTTGTGATCACAATGTTTACAAGCCAAAAAATTAGATCACATTATTTTGACAGCTATAAAAAATGAGATCAAGCTATCTCAATTTTCAGTGTTATGTTTTGATCGGTGATTCTGATTGCGTGGTGACTTCAATCTATAGTTCGAGAAGTACAGGTTCGGCACTTGGCTAACAGTCAATTTGTCTATCAAACATTGAATATTGGATCCAACAACATACGCAATCAAACATCCAAGAAATTAAATATATTTTAAACAATTAAAAGTATATTTCATACAACATATACGATTTTTGCATCTTTTATAAATGTGGTTATGGTAACGAATCTCAATATTATTCCATTCCAAATATCTACAACTTCAATACTAATTAGCTGCAACCTTGTTCTAAGCGACTGAATGTGGCAACATTAACAACTAGCTAGTTTTCTATGTTTTATGCAAATGTCAATTTGACATACGAAAATGCAAGGGCCACAAGTTGCGTAAGATGAAACATTAACTTCCTTTACAATCCAACATCCAAAGTGTTATCATCGATTTTGCTGGAAAATATCAGTATATTCACTAAACATCATAAGATTTACAGTGAAATATTAATAATCATTATATACATTCAGTCTTCGATTTATAAATACTTCAAATATTTTGTTGAGTTAATTCAAGGTGAGCATAAAACATAATTTTCCGTGTAATATTCTGTGCTAAGAAAAGTGTTTCCTTAGAAATTCTGAACAAAAATTTTTTTTGGATAAATCCAAATCCACATTCCCTCATACGAACTCCACTTTGGAAGAAGATTTCTATCACTTCAAGGATTCACACTGCCCACAGGGCAGTGTGATGACTTTTTATTTTTGGACCAACTAAAATACCTAGAAGAAGCCTAGAAAGGATATTTGGAATATTGAGAATCGCTTAAGCCTAACCCAAAACTACTAAAGGATGTCTGATGAAGTTTATGTTGTCTTATGAGATGTTGCCTATACGTATACTCTAACCTCGAACACATCCAGAATCTGTCACCTCTAACAAGCCACATAGATACCATGAAGAAATGTTCCATACAAATAATGTCAACGATTAAATCGCGTATGCATTGATACAATCTCCCTAGTGCATAGAAAGCATCATCCAACATAGCCCGTAGTGATATAATCCAATGATCAACCACCATTTTTATGCATGAGATACATTTTTCAAACATCTTGCAACTACAGATACAAAAAAAATACGTAACTTTGCATCAAGAAACAATGCAACGTGCATGCACCTCATCCAATAATATCAGATCATCAACTGGCGTAGGAATCCAGATGTAACTTATTTAAGTATAAATTCCAATATTATCAATCAAACGTAATTTTTGAGTAATCAGAGCGAAAGTGTATTCCAGAGTATTTGGATCATTGTAAGAGACAGTTCTCCGTATGAATTAACTTTCTTTTTGCAGCAGTAACATCAACCATCAAAGTGAATGCAGAAGGCCTTCTTCAGTCCAGTATTGATGGTAAGTTGTGAAAACAGCTGATATTGGGTTTTGGTTTATAATTGTTCTCTTACATTGATTATCTTATTCAATTTATTGACAAGTAATGAGAACTCGTAATATAAACAAATAATTACTCTTCACTAGTTCTCACTAGTGTGGTGAATATTACTGCCGTGTAACAGTTATAAGTAATGGACTCAGTCATATTATGATTTCTCATTACGTGTTGAAATATTAAAGTAAAGCAAACAAAACAAAACAAAAACACATACTTCTGTACGTACATAACGTGCACGTAAGTTTGTAATCGATTTGTTATTTTTTTTTTTTTTTTTTTTGTATCTTTGTTTCCTTAAGCGTTTGATGCTTTTTGGAGAAAGCAAGATATTTTTACATATTAACCCCTTAAGGGCTGATGATGATTTTTGTTTGCTGTAAATTTTATTGCAAGAATTATTTTATTACATAAAGTTTTTATACGAAATTTAATATTTAATAATATTGTCTGTTATTAATTATCTATTTCCTTTTTTATTAAGTATGAATTATGTCATGAATAAACCGATTTGTATATGCCTAAGAATGGCTTGGTAAATTAATCATCCATGTTTTCTTGCCGAATGATGTGAAGGAGAAATATGTAAGTATTCTAGGGGTCCTTTTTTAATTATCAGCGCTAAGAGGACACTGGTCGGCGAGGGTTATGAAGCGTGTTCCCACCAAAAACATCTGTGTGGATCTATATAGGAAAAGACGTAGATATATTTGCAGTGTTATCGTTAATTCTTTGCAAACATGGCTAATTCGAGGTAACTAAAGAAATTATTAGTCATCTGGCCCGCATATATTAAAGCAGTATAGTGGTGCAATGGTATGCACACCCGCCATGCACGCTGAAGGTCGTGGGTTCGATTCCCCGGCCAGTCAACATCAACACTTTTCAACGGTGGCAAAATACCCCTCAGTAATGTTGGCGACATTTTCTGAGTATTTCAGCCATGTAAAACTTCTCTACAAAGTGGTGTCTTAAGACACGCCGTTCGGACTCGGCGATAAACAGTAGGTCCCATATCATTGAGCTAATATGAATCGGGGTCACTCATTGATATGAGAGAAGTCTTCACTGTCCCGCCTGGGATGTTTGTGGATAAATTATTATAAAAAAAATTATATAATATATCAATTTAAAATAAAAAGGGAGTCTATAATAATTTGATGTAGTGGGTAAAGATTTCTGGGGAGAAGGACCGAACCACCCCACCCGACTGAAGCTGGTAAAGCAAAGGCTCCCGCAGTCCTTCGTCCTCGGTAATTCTTCGGTGTTATAAATTATTTATTGAAAAATGTGCATCATATCCTTCGGGACACTACAAATGTGGTATTTAGTTATCGTTGGGTGTATAGACTTTTCACCTGAAATTTGTTGGTATAGATCCGCGCCTTAATATAGTCTCCACAGAACGGTACCTCACGATATTCGGTATTTTGAAGGTTTTAGCTTCATTATCCCACCAAAATGGTTGAAATTTGTTAATTAGTCTTCGTTGAGGATATAAAACGTTCCACCTGAAATTTGTTGGTATAGGTCCACGCCTTTATATAGCCCCATTTCCGACTGAAATTCGTCGGTATAGGTGCACGTTTCGATATAGCCTCCTAGAACAATACCTCCTGATTTTCGTAATTCTGAAGGTTGTGATGTCAATATTCCACAGAAACGACTGAAATTTGTATTTTGTCTTCTTCATAAACGAAAGGAAACTAATTGTTCCATTTTACTTCAATACAACAATGTATTATAACATTATGTATCAGATTCCATCAAAAAATGAATTTCGATTTCCATGTGGGTTATATCTTCGGGCATTTGTGGTGACGAAATGCAATTTATCAGGTATGTCACAGAAACCAATTCCGATCGAAAGTGGAATTGATTCCGTATTTAGCTTCTTCAGAAACCGAAAAACGAAAAATTCTTTCGGAATGAAACCACTTTTAGTTTATCAAGTGGAATTGTATTTTTTGGTAACATTTCACTTTAAAACACTCCAAAAGCACTTAAAAATAATAAAAATATTGTTTTATTAACAAAATCACATTTAATTTCATATTTTTTTTATCATTTTATTAAAAAAAATCACACATTTTCATTATTTCTCATTCAACGAAACCAATTATTAACAAAGTATCGCCACATAATTTTTTGTTGTAAATTTGTAAAAAATAAACAATCTGGCATTACGAATGATAAATGATAAAAGAAAGCAAAAGAAGAAAAAACTCAAACAAGGTATTTTTCAATGTTACGTTTATTACTTTGTGCCTCGATGAAAGTAACAATAGAAAAATTGAAATTCCAATAAAAATTAACTTTATTTTCGCACAAACAAACTTTCTTTCAACAGAATTTTTATTTCGTTATTTTTAAACGTAGAAGCTTGAAAATTTGCCAGAGCATGTATTATAACATTATGTATCAGATTCCATCAAAAAATGAATTTCGATTTCCGTGTGGGTTATATCTTCGGACATTTGTGGTGACGAAATGCAATTTATCAGGTATGTCACAGAAACCAATTCCGATCGAAAGTGGAATTGATTCCGTATTTAGCTTCTTCAGAAACCGAAAAACGAAAAATTCTTTCGGAATGAAACCACTTTTAGTTTATCAAGTGGAATTGTATTTTTTGGTAACATTTCACTTTAAAACACTCCAAAAGCACTTAAAAATAATAAAAATATTGTTTTATTAACAAAATCACATTTATGGGCCGATTCAGTACAGCGAGGCGAGTCATGTCGCGTCGTCTATCGTCTTTGTGACAAAATTTAAAAAATGCACTACGTACAGCGATAGAAAATAATCGTCGATAACAAGTTATTTTTATTTTATTTTTATTCGTTAGTAAAAATGTACGGCGACTAATTTGTTGTCGCCGGAAAATGAACATTTCGGCGACAAAATTTGATGACGTCAGGCGATATTGCCATACGGAATCGAAAAATTGCATTTGGCAACGCGACACGACTCGCCTCGCTGTACGGAATCGGCCCATTAATTTCATATTTTTTATCATTTTATTAAAAAAAATCGCACATTTTCATTATTTCTCATTCAACGAAACCAATTATTAACAAAGTATCGCCACATAATTTTTTGTTGTAAATTTGTAAAAAATAAACAATTTGGCATTACGAATGATAAATGATAAAAGAAAGCAAAAGAAGAAAAAACTCAAACAAGGTATTTTTCAATGTTACGTTTATTACTTTGTGCCTCGATGAAAGTAACAATAGAAAAATTGAAATTCCAATAAAAATTAACTTTATTTTCGCACAAACAAACTTTCTTTCAACAGAATTTTTTCACAATTCCCACTTCTACACTGTTTTCTAATCATATGTTTTTGTTTTGTTTCTTTTAATTCCTTTAATGTTGCCATATTTTTACTAAATAATACGATTTTCGATCGGAATCTGAAGAAGCTAAAACAAAAACGATCGAAATGAAATTACGGAATTGAAACCATTCCGATCGGAATCTGTGACATGCCTGTATTTGTCAATCAACAAAACCAATTATTAACAAAGTGTTGCCACATAATTTTTTTTTCGTAAAAATCACGATTTTCTTCGAACAAAGATTTATCGTTTCTAAAAACCAAACAATCTGGCATTACGAATGATAACTTAAAGCAAACATCAAAAAGAACAAAATAAGAACGAACTCAAACACGGTATTTTTCAATGTTATGTTGATTTTTTGCGCCTCAACTATAGTAAAACTGAAAATCCAATAAAAATTAGCAATCTTTTCGCACAAAAAATCTTTCTTTAAACACAATATTTCAGAATTCCCACTTCTGCAGTGTTTTCTAATCATATGTTTTTCATTTCTTTCTTTTGTTTCGTCTAATGTTGCCATATTTATACTAAAAAATAAGATTTTCGGAATTCACCAAATCTATCGAAATCTGGAGAAGCTAAAACAAAAACGATCGAAATGAAATTACGGAATTGAAACCATTCCGATCGGAATCTGTGACATGCCTGTATATAGAGTTTAGGTATGTTCGTTTACTGTATAATTTGTACAAATTTGTACAAGTCCAGTAACTTCTTGTAATCGACTAAAGTCTTTTGCATTGTACTGTAGAGTAAACGAACAACATACAGTAACAATTTGTACATATTTTGAGTAAACGAACACACATTTTATTTACTTTGAATTGAATTCGTTGTTTTTTACATTATCGGGCATTTTCTGGCATTCACCTCTGCACCTCACGTGTATCGAACACACCTAAAGCTGTTCTGCAACACACTTTACACCTAGTTGGGGTGTAGTCCTCACACTGTAATATTGATGGCGAAAACTGATTGAATCCTTATTTTGTAAAGAATCTAATTGAAATTTTCTGCCAAAAAACTGCATAGGACTAAAATTGAATGTGTTCTCTATGAGCATTAAAAAATATTTAATTTTCTTAACAAAATATGATTTAAAAATGTATTTTTTCTTAAAGTACCAAATTCAACATGTTGCTCTTGTAGAAGTTCGTTTCTTTGTTTACGTCTGTTTCGTAAACAATTAAACGAACAAAGCGTACATACCCAGCAAACACAACGTCGGACGTCAGACGCGTCTGCTCAAAGTCGAAAGTTTTTTCCGACGCGTCTGACCGACTTCGGTCCGAACTCTGTCCGTTTAGTCTGACGAATTTTTTCCCCCTCTCTTTCTCTCTGAAGGAATTTTTTCTCTTGTGCTGCTTTGGCAATATTCATTATAAATAAGCAGAGAGAAAAGAATTGTACATGTTTTGCGCTCGCACATTGTGGACAAATTTTAATGTCTAATTGTTGATGTACCGACGTTAAGAAAGGTCGAACGAAAAAATAAGCGCTCGGGTTTTAATTTCTGTATCGGAGAACAAATTTGGTTTATTTTTGTTATGCGCGTTGATGCAAGATAGTGCTTAAAGATCATTCATAGTGAACCGTTGTATGTATACATGAAGTTAATGAAAATAAAGATTTTCTTCGTCAAAGTTAAACACTTCCGTGGAAAGTCATATGTTTTACATTATTGCCAAAGTTAAGTTTCTTAATACTTTTATATATTAATAACAATTGTTTTACATATTTCACAGATCCTGCTGATGAATTTGTTGTTCTCCACTGTTGGTTTTTTCTAGGAAGTGGCGCACGAACATTTAACAGCCTAAGATTATATTAACAGTGTTGTTTTAACAGTGTTTGATTTAACAGTGTTGTTTTAGCATTTTTAAATAAGAACAACCAATTCTGTTCGAATGCTGTTAAATAACACTATGCAACACTGAAAATGCAAACAACTTCTAGTATGCAGTTTTTTAAAGTACATAGAGTAAACGTTCCTATTGTCGGCCGGTTTCAGTATTCGGCCAGTTATTTTTATACTCAAAAAAGATCTCTTTTACATGAAATATATTTCCCTCTAGTCCCACACAAATTATCTGCATGTGATAAATGTAAATTTATCTTATTTTAAAGTATGCCGACAATAGGAACAACCAATTAAGGGGCCAACTATTGGTGCACTTACCTCTTAGTAGAGTTTTGTCATGTCAGATCCAGTTCAGATTTTATGGCCCCATCTAAACCGGTCTAAAACTACAGTTTTTTGCATTTATCGAGCCTTTATCTCATTGTAGCCCTATACTAGTAGAACTTATCTTTTGAACATACCATATAAGCATGGTAGAACAAATACAAGGTAAAGTTAATACTACAACAAATACAACTCGAACAACAACCACAAAGGAATTTGTTTTTGTTTGTAAACCTTAGTGTCAACGTAAATGTAAACAAAACAAGGAAATGTCTATAAATTATTGGAATTTAAAAAACTAATAATTTTTCACATTTGATTGAATATTTTAAAAAACATGAATGAAAACTCGTTAGATTTTCAATTTGAATGTTTCCATATCATTCCACTAAATGCATAATTTCTCGCAGAAAGTAGAATAATTTCAAAAATGTTTCGGGTCGCTGGTAATTCATTGAAAAAAGACAAGCTGTTTCAATCGTTTGCTTTTGAAAACAAAAAAGCACATGTTTATTAGGGCTTTATTCTTTTCAACTTTAACAAAATACCACACATACAGGCATGTCACAGATTCCGATCGGAATGGTTGCAATTCCGAAATTTCATTTCGATCGTTTTTGTCTTAGCTTCTTTAGATTCCGATCGATTTTGTGAAGTCAAAAAACTTAATTATCTATTTTAAATGCGAAATTAAATGTAAATTTGTTAACAAAACAACATTTTAATTATTTCTAAGTGTTCTTAGAGTGTTTTATGTTTGAAAACAAAAAAGCACATGTTTATTAGGGCTTTATTCTTTTCAACTTTAACAAAATACCACACATACAGGCATGTCACAGATTCCGATCGGAATGGTTGCAATTCCGAAATTTCATTTCGATCGTTTTTGTCTTAGCTTCTTTAGATTCCGATCGATTTTGTGAAGTCAAAAAACTTAATTATCTATTTTAAATGCGAAATTAAATGTAAATTTGTTAACAAAACAACATTTTAATTATTTCTAAGTGTTTTTAGAGTGTTTTAAAGTGGCAGATTTAAACAAAATAAAAATCCAATTCCGTTTGCAAAATCAAAAGTGGTTTTATTCCGAAAAATTCTTCGTTTTTCGTTTTCTGAAGAAGCTAAATACGGAATCAATTCCAATTTCGATCGGAATTCGTTTCTGTGACATGCCTGATATTAACAAATATTGTACCGTCTCTATAAGCGGTGTTTTAGTGTGCGGCATGTCGTTCGGACCTGGAAGAGGTTACATGTCAATGATATGAAGCCGTCTTTATGGGAAATAGTTTTTTTTCTGATGAATAAATTTGTTCTTCAAAAATATATATCCCTAATATACATCGAACATAGAAATAAATACATAAAATGTCGAATGGAATTTGACACTAACACTACAACCCAGTTCAGTCAGCTGGGTATTGCTGCTACCTTTTCTTGTTCTACCATGCCATATAAGATATATTTTATCGATTTTCATGTCCTAGCCATCTAGGACATTGTACATAATTGCTGAAATTCTGATCAGTATCGGCTAAACTATTGGGAGTTGAACCAAGTAAACTTTTGCAAAAATCTTCCAAATAAAGTTCTCAGCAATTCTTTAGAACATTCTGAAACTCTAAAATGATTACTTCATGTTGTTTCAGCGGTATTTTGCATCAAAATATTTTACAACACGTATTTCAAACACAGTTCACACCAACAGTTTATTCTCGCATTTCGGATTTCTCCACCTTATTGACATATTTATTAAATCGTCGTTGAAAATTTTACTGAAAACGACATGATAGAGACATTTTACAACAATGGCATGTTCTGAAGAGTTGTGTATTATTTTCCAGCAAATATTTTTCCAAAAGAAAATATTCAGAAAAAATTAACGGTTTTGGAGATATGGTGCGAAATGGGTACAACTTATGGAAATTTTCTATATTTTATCAAATTTGAGGCAATGAATGTAATTTTTCGAGTTCATTGTTTCTCCAAATATTTCGGTGGAGAATATCCACAAACAAGAAACAAAGGGAACTGATGAGATCCAGTGGCGTGGATCGAAACTAGTCTTCCTTGCCTTACCCCTTGGCGAACAATGCCAAACCTTCTCCACTAATAAACTTGTTGTTTTAAATATTAAAACAACAAAAGGGATTAAGCCAGACTATTTTGAAAAATCAAAATTGTAACAGCTATCCCAATTAAATAAACGCCACCAATGTTCTATTTGAGAAACACTGGCACGGTTTTGTGTGTTGTTGGTATATAAGCTACCAAACAGCATTTGGGTATGTGCATTTGTTGAAAAAATCAACGACACATACGAGTGGAAGAAGGTTTGCTTTGTTTCGTAAACACTTTCGTCGGAGTTGTGTTAGGTTACCAAAGAAAAACTTCTCATTGAATGTTTTTCTTTGTTTACGTTTATACTTCGAGCTGACGATTGATGTTTGGGTATAAAAAGTTTCTTGTTGAAGAAGTTATTGAAAAATAACTTCGGTGGAGAATATCCACAAACAAGAAACAAAGGGAACTGATGAGATCCAGTGGCGTGGATCGAAACTAGTCTTCCTTGCCTTACCCCTTGGCGAACAATGCCAAACCTTCTCCACTAATAAACTTGTTGTTTTAAATATTAAAACAACAAAAGGGATTAAGCCAGACTATTTTGAAAAATCAAAATTGTAACAGCTATCCCAATTAAATAAACGCCACCAATGTTCTATTTGAGAAACACTGGCACGGTTTTGTGTGTTGTTGGTATATAAGCTACCAAACAGCATTTGGGTATGTGCATTTGTTGAAAAAATCAACGACACATACGAGTGGAAGAAGGTTTGCTTTGTTTCGTAAACACTTTCGTCGGAGTTGTGTTAGGTTACCAAAGAAAAACTTCTCATTGAATGTTTTTCTTTGTTTACGTTTATACTTCGAGCTGACGATTGATGTTTGGGTATAAAAAGTTTCTTGTTGAAGAAGTTATTGAAAAATAACTTCGGTGGAGAATATCCACAAACAAGAAACAAAGGGAACTGATGAGATCCAGTGGCGTGGATCGAAACTAGTCTTCCTTGCCTTACCCCTTGGCGAACAATGCCAAACCTTCTCCACTAATAAACTTGTTGTTTTAAATATTAAAACAACAAAAGGGATTAAGCCAGACTATTTTGAAAAATCAAAATTGTAACAGCTATCCCAATTAAATAAACGCCACCAATGTTCTATTTGAGAAACACTGGCACGGTTTTGTGTGTTGTTGGTATATAAGCTACCAAACAGCATTTGGGTATGTGCATTTGTTGAAAAAATCAACGACACATACGAGTGGAAGAAGGTTTGCTTTGTTTCGTAAACACTTTCGTCGGAGTTGTGTTAGGTTACCAAAGAAAAACTTCTCATTGAATGTTTTTCTTTGTTTACGTTTATACTTCGAGCTGACGATTGATGTTTGGGTATAAAAAGTTTCTTGTTGAAGAAGTTATTGAAAAATAACTTCGGTGGAGAATATCCACAAACAAGAAACAAAGGGAACTGATGAGATCCAGTGGCGTGGATCGAAACTAGTCTTCCTTGCCTTACCCCTTGGCGAACAATGCCAAACCTTCTCCACTAATAAACTTGTTGTTTTAAATATTAAAACAACAAAAGGGATTAAGCCAGACTATTTTGAAAAATCAAAATTGTAACAGCTATCCCAATTAAATAAACGCCACCAATGTTCTATTTGACCTTATCTAGAAATTTGCTTCAGAGGTCAGATGAAGATTCACATAGGTTTCAGAGATATAGCCCAGAATTCATTTAAAAAGTCAATACAGTATAGTCTGGATAATCCGGACACTCGTTAACCCGGACAACGCGGTAATCCGCACACTAGAATTTTTTACATTGTAGACTCAGTAATCCGGAAAACTAGTGTTGAGTAGCCTAGTTCCCTTAAAAATGGATGTTGGGTGTTTCTCTCCTCTAAAGGAATTAGTTTATTAGGCCTCCTAGTAGGAAAGTCCCTTGGAACAGCGTATTGTATTCCAATGATATTTTACGTAGAAATGTTTATAACATTTAAAGCGTTGGGATTAATGGCTTAGTTTTAAGATTTAGATTTTTTAGATTCTTTAAGAATTTTTGCTGAGTTACCTACAAAAATTGGTAAAATTAAAAGCAAAATGATTAATGAAAAGTTTAAATAAAATTTGGCAGCACTCTTGCCATAGGCAGGACTTAACAACCAATTTTTGGTCGCCAGCTTACTAAAAAATATCAATAATTACCAAGCAATTAATTTTACCGTTTTTTTCATTCAGTAACGTTGAGTTGTTTAAAAAACGTATAGACTCCTTTTATTTTCAATCTTTGATGTACAAAATCACAGGCAACTACGGATCGTTGTATTGTATTCTTGTAATTATACCACCAATAGATTTAAATTCCATTATCTTATTCGAAGGCTGTAACAGACACGCCGGTTCATCTGAATAGAACCAACCAATATTTGCCTACAAATACCGTTATATCTGACGATAGGAGAGGAAGAGGATAGGAGATATTGGCATCGCATGGAACGACTTCCACAAAATTTTGCTTGGTTTTCTTTGTATTCCTCAGCGTTTGTCGTTTCGCACATCATTCAAAATGCAATATTAAACATTTTCATTTCTTTTTGCCATTTAATGACCTTTAAAAAGTTTTTGTTCACTTTTTGGCTAATTGCAGAAATTCTTCGTATGTATCTGTCAAAAAAAAAAAAAAAAAAAAAAAAAAAAAACAGCTGTTACAGGTGTTGCCACATATCAAACATTAAATATTTTTTTATCAATTACCAAGTATTTTTAAAGTGCATTGTTGATAAAAATTATTTTTCGTTTTAGAAATATTAATTTAATTTAAAATAAAGAAATGTTTTATAAAAAACATTACGAATTTAGTTACTGCAAAATTATTTGTAAATAAAATAACGATATGGCAACGCAAATTATATTTTCAAGGGTTCACAAAATGCGGCACTATTTTCAATTTTCAAACTTGTGAACCCCTCTTCACTTTTTTCGCTCCTCCCTTGTCATTTGTGATAGGTCGAGACGTGAGAAGCGAGCTGCAACTCACTCGTGAGTATTCATGATCGCTATAATTATGTGTTTTTGTGACTACTCGGTAATCCGGACATCGCCGAAGCATGTGGTGTCCGGATTATCGAGACTATGCTGTATTTAACCATGTTTAGATGGGGTCATAAAATCCAAACTGGATCTGACACAACGAAACCCAACTAGAATTTTTGTCATATGTACCTTAAAAATGTTGCACAGTGTAAATCAGAAATTCATACGATAGTTCATCGCACTTGGGACCGAAGTCGGTCCGAAAGTCTGAAAATCTTCAGATTTTCATCCGAATTTCAGCCAGAGAATACGTCAACGATGCCATATGACTTTCGGTCAGAGTTCGGACCGAACTCGCATCCGAACTCGGATGTTTCTTCCGATTTTGGTTTGCTGAGTACCCACACACGCATGTGTATTCTTTAATGCGCCAACACGGACTCATATGTTTTTCATTGTTAATAATAAAGTTTGAAAGCTCTAATAAAGCTTTCCAAAGTTCTTGCATGATATATGAAAGCTCTTTTCACGTGAAATACAGAAACGCAATTGCTTTCACAACAGAGATCATCAACAAGTCATTTGCCTTTGGAAGCCTCTTGAGCGCACACAAGTTTTTTGAGTCTTTTACGACGCATCAAGACCGTTGCTTGTGCGTAATAAGTAAAACAAGTGTCCATCGTATTTTGCACTGTTACAAAACTCGCAATTGTAGATAGTTTGCCAAGTGACTCATCAAGTGGCAGCACACACACAACATTACTAAAAAATAAACAATTCTAATTTTAATTGAATTAATCGAGCTAGACAAGGCACTAGGGTGACTTGATAAAGAAAAAGACTTCAAAAAATACTTCATATCTACAAAATTGTAAAAAATGGTTGTATAAATAGAAGTTATCAAAATCAGCCTTTATCTTCTAGCAATTAACACTTAAATACACCTGATGAGCTGGCTAATAAAAACCACCAGCGAAACGATCGTAGCGTAATGGTTGAGTGTGTGGTATTTCGCTAGAATTCATTTTTTAATACAAAACTCCTTAGGCCATGTTAGCTCGATTAATTCAATTAATTAATTAAAAACTTCATAAATAATGGCCTCCGTCCTAAAAAGACAATAATAAATAAAATTCTAATTTTATTTGTTGTTGTTTCGTTAGTGTATGCTTTTCTTTATTTGCTTGGAATGTTATGTGTGCTTTTGCATGTTCTTTTAACGTTTGAAAATCAGTGTTAGAAAATGTTCTTAGCTCTCACTCTCTCGGAGAGCACGAGACAATCGGTTGAATAACAAGGGTTGAAAACAATACTTGATGTGCAATGTGCTAGAAAGTAAAACAGAAAATGTTATTGCGTATTTAAAACTACTTGGCAAAGCATACGCAAGTGTCAAAAAATATCCATTTTTAAATAACTTATTTTTTGAATGGCTAGCCACACTCGTACATATTTTGAGAATACCAAGCAACACTTGCATTAATTTTTTTGAGTAGCAAGCCGCACATACGCTTGTTTTTTTAGCATGTGGCTTATGAGTGTCAAAATCAGCTACTTACGCAGTTCTCTGTTTCACAAAAATACAAAAATATCCAAAAATTACCGAGTTTTACATAAATTTTTGCAACCATTTTTTGTGGCTCAGCAAACACTAGAAACGTTATCCTATTCCATATATATTTTATAAAATCACAAAATTTGTTGTTCAGGTTTATATGTATATATTTTATTTAATTTCTTCTGTGCAAAATTTTTGGAGAAGTTGATATTCTTGTATAAGAAAAACCTTAGAATATGTGGTTAGTATCCTATGGAATCCGTAGATTTCTCATTGGCCGAAGCCATTACAATCCAAGGTATTTCATGAGTAATTTAGCCTTATATTTAAGCAGCTTATATTCTATATCGAAATACATAAAATGATATTTGGACAATCTTGATATCTGTTTTTTTTCAAAATCCAATTTTCCGAAAAAATTATATCAATTTAGATACTGATACATAACTGCGTAACATAAAAATGAAAGCTTATTCCTTTATTCATATAAATAGATATATGTATATTTATATATGTAATTACAAAACAATGATTGACTAGAATAACAAAAACAGTGATTGTGAGTATGTTGTGTTTAGATATATTAAATACGCCTTTGAGAACAATTGTCTTTGCTTAAAATATACACAAAAAATAAAAGAAAATATAATTGGACGGAACAATTTAGACAACTAAAAACAGAGTAACGGGGATGTTACATCGGCTCACTTATTATATATTTGGTATAAATCATATTTGCTATAAATTGTATAGCGCTACATAATATCTATTTTGTAAGTAATTCTCTTAACTATAATCGGAAACAGTTAAATAATGACCAAACGAACTGTAATTTAATTATATATTTCTATTAAAATATCTGACAGCAACAAATTTATGTTTGTAATAAAAACTTAAACGAAAGAATTAATCGTAAAGATGTGAAATGTAAAGTGAGTTTTAACCTAAAGATAAGTTCACTGTAAATTAATTTTACATATTTTTCGGGTAAAATAAACAAATCTTGCTTCTAATTCATCTCCTATGTGGGCCAATGTAAATCGCATCTATAGCAATTCTTACATATATATAAAAGAATATTATTTTATATACACATACATATATCCTGTTTGCACATGTCCAATATTGGTAGAAGTGAATTAATTTTCAATGTATTTAGTTCAAATGTGTTTTCTTTGTCACGGCTAGGGTTTTTAGGGGAATGCATGGATGACAAATTTCGAGAGATTTATAATATTATTTGAATTCGTTCTATGCATCAAGCTCTTTAGCAGTGGTCAAATATAAATTGTATACCAAAAGGCGTCAATCTATCCCAATTTAATTTTTCTGTTTGCTTTTACTGATTTATTATAAAATTTAAAATCGCAATTAGAGTGATTTACAATACACATAGGCGCATTTCATTTATAGATTTCTAAAGAAATCTTTGAGCATGAACCTTTGAGCACGAAACATAAACGTTAAATTTAAAATTTCGTGTTGCTTTACACACTTTAGTCAAAATTTAGCGCGCCAGAAAATAGAGGATAATTTTTATCCTTAATTTTGATACAGATTATATGAATATCCCACTATAGGACCGCATTAATCAAAATACGTTGATGAAATATCTCGATTTCTGAAATGTGGCTCTAATTATTCTAGTTTAGCTAACTTTAAGTTATAATGTAGAGTTGAACGATGGCGTTTTGGCGACTTCTAATATCAAACCTTTATATCTGATGTTGTATTCTAATTTCCTTAATTATCCGTATAACCTGAATACCGTACATTAAGACTGATCATAAAGCGGTTTGGAATTTAAAATGCCTTTTAATATAATTATTCTGAAACAATAATTTTTCTGTGATTCACAGTACATTCTACGCACACTTCATCGTTGTTGTTGTAGCAGCTAGAAACCTACATATAAGCATAGGTTTTTTGCTGGGTTGGCAGCCGCTGGCCGAAACACAATGGTTTCGGGTCAATCCGGTACGAAAGAACCCGCTGCCGTGGGATTGACACTTCATCGTTTGTCAAAAACGCTTTTTGTTGGCGTGTGATATGCGTAGCAGTCACTATCGAACTAGCTTATCCAGCCATTGAGCCTCTTGTGTGCAGATTGCAGATTTTGACATTTTTCTTCAAAATAGCCGGTTTTTGAATTTAAAATTTAATTTAAAAATATACACCATTCATCGGATTGAAGGGATTTCACTTAAAACCAAACTATTTTGATTTTCAATAAATTGAATTTTTTCCTCAATCTAAAAAATTCACACACATATTCTCTAACTTTCATTTCGAAAAAAATAAATTTTTATATATGAATTTGTTATTTTATCTCTAAAAATATTCATACATTTCTGCCCTTCCTTAAAAATGTAAGGTGTGATTTGTGTTGCAGAAACCCTTTGTGTGTATACATTTCACTTGGACTAGTCTACAGGAGTAATGGTATGGTTACCACAGCACCGGCTTGTCCCGACTGTAGGCTTTCGTACTTGTTTCAAGATACAAAATGAAACGGAATACCCAAAACCTATTATCCATGAGCCTAACATATTTTCAAAATCTATGGTTGGATTGCTTCACGAGTTATTGTGAGATGTATTTTGATAACATTGTTACATTGTCCAAAAAATTTTTAATTGAAATGCATACCTCAAAAAATATTAAATTTGATCCCAAATCCTTAAATTCGATTGGATTTTCAAGAAATGAATGCACCACATGTAGGTATTTTTGTCAGATTGATGCGAAGTTTTTACCAGTTCATCGTTTTGGGTCAAGAACGAACACTATATCGACGGCTATGTAATGTTCCCTTATATTTACCCCTCGATTTTAGGTATTTTGTGTATCAAATATGAGAAATCTATTTAATCAAGTCGAAATCGTATACATATACTTAACGTTCAAACACAATAGCGGTTGTCACTTATGGTGGTACAACTTCAACTCTTTTATATGTACTAGGGTTTTTTACAACGAAGTGTGAACGTCTTTTTTGAATATAGTAAACAGAACAAAACATATCAAAGCTCATCGCCAATCGATCTTTTAATTTCAGTTTTATTGCGTCTTTTTTTCTAAAAATTCTCTTTTTCTTGGTATTTATACTTTTATTATTTTCACATTTATATTTTTCACAAACATAAAACAAAAAACATTTTAAAATAGTGGCAAAATAATCAGCTGTTATACACCCTTGTAGCAACAAAGTACAATAGTATACAATACTTTTTTGTAGGATTTTGGTAAACTTTCATGTAATTTGTTGTTGTGGTATTGTAAACAGTTGTATATCTACAATATTTACAAGATGTAATAGATCTGCAATACCACTTTACCACCATTCGTGAAAACCGTTAATGTTTATCAGATTTTGTTGAATTCGGTTCATACATTTGTATTTGACAGAAAAATTGTAAATTATGCGAATAGCGGATTTTATGACACTGAGTAAAAAAATGATAGAACAGCAACTGCCTATGCTCGTACCTAAACAACCGTTTTTTCCTTGTCGCTTTGAATGTCATATAAATAATCTAAAATTAATAATGTTGTTATATGAAATATGCTCGTTACCCGAGGTATTTGTATTACGGCTTTGATGAAGCGTAAGCTTAGAGCTATATACTGTTGTTGTATCAAAGGCTATTATATAAAACATTTATATTTAAGTATATATTAATCAATTTCAAGCAAGTTTGAGATACTTTGTTCTAACTTTTACAACATTTAGATATACATATGTAAACATATTTGTCTTGGTTGTATAGGTTTGGTGCACATAATACCTAAATCGATTTTTACAAAAACCATAGACTGGAAAAAATTGGAATTGCAAGAAAATTCACAAATCCCCCATAAAAATTCCAATGTTATTAAAGGTCGTTTCCATGTCACATGATCGTGATAACGCTAACCGATCACCATGATATTACGTATTTAAGTTTGGAATCAAATGGAAACTATTGAATTCAATACCATTGAAACTTTATTGCATTTTATAAAATTCAGAGAGTATTTGTGACTTATCCCAGCAAGCAACGATGAATGCGACAGTCGGAATCTTATCCAATAAGATCAAGCACACGGGAAGAACTGTGCCACTATCATATGCATGGAGCAGTTCTTTCCGTGTGCTTGATCTTATTGGATAAGATTCCGACGGTCGCATTCATCGTTGCTTGCTGGGATACACTCCAACCAAAATAATACTTTTATATGTATGTTAAAATATGACCATTATTAATTCCTTTTCCACCAGATATATATTTTACAAACAAAATTTAAGCTCTATCATATGAATGGCACAGTTCTTCCCGTGTGCTTGATCTTATTGGATAAGATTCCGACTGTCCATTCATCGTTGCTTGCTGGGATACACTCCAACCAAAATAATACTTTTATATGTATGTTAACATATGAACCTTATTAATTCCTTTTCCACCAGATATATATTTTACAAACAAAATGTAAGCTCTAAAGCATTAAAATATTTTTTACTACTAGATACTATGTTTAATGTTAGCGTTTAACGTGTGATGTCTAAAATACATCCAGTATAGTTAGGTAAACATGTATTTATTAATAGTCCCAGAATACTTGCATGGCTTTCAAATAATAAAAATAGAAAAAAAACATAGTTTAGAGTATTCAAATAATATCAATCACGTTCACCATAATTATATAATAAATTAAGAAAATTAAATTTGGAATGCTAAAAATAGTTATACAATGACAATTTCGTACAACCCCTAAGTATCTTGACGTAGATCTGCAAGTGGATTTTTACATAATATAATAATAATAATAATAATAATAATAATAATAATAATAATAATAATAATAATAATAATAATAATAATAATAATAATAATAATAATAATAATAAGGAAGAATAGCAATAATTGTACGACAGTAAAGAAGTTATTCAAGCGATATAGCCATTCAATATAGGAAATATAGCAATATAACAAAATTTGTGAAAGCATTCCTTTGTCTATATGATAATATGTCTATGTGTATACTGCGTATGTAGTAAGTCATAGTCGTGGCTTTTAACAGAGACGTGCAAACAGGAGTACAGATAATAATTATTATAAATAAATTGACAATGTTTTTAAATGGCATATGAATGTTTTAATTTTATCATTTGTTAAAATAAAAGGTGCGTAATAATAGTTTAATTTGGATGCATATGTTACTATGGAAACTGGAAAGCAGGCGTACTTGTACTTAAATTTTTTATATGCTCCTAAAGTCGTTTCAACTTTTACACATCGCACGTTAGATGCTATTGGCATTAACAAATAATTTATGCTTTACAATTTGTATATTAATATATATATCTATATATTAATGTATTATATCATTGACATTGTATATTAAGTATAACATTAAAGTGATTTGCAGCGTGGTTTAAATTTTTATAATAGACCATTTCAAGCTCCAGTTTGGTGTTGTTTTGTTAGTGGTTTGGACTAGCTTCGACATTTATATTATCATATTGCTGTTTAAAACTGTGTATACGTTTTTGGACATCGATAACAATGCTTCGCGCTCAGGCATTTGATTCCTGAAAATACAAAAATATATATTTAATTATTTTTATTTATTTATTCAAGTAGTAACATATTTTAATTACAATTCTATTATATAATCTATAACATTATATAATGCCATGTTCATACCAGCATTTGAATCACGTCCTTCGTTCTCATAATTACGTACACGAATTAACCCGTTGATACGACATGGTGCACAATTCATAGCAACATGATTCATATATTCATAGTTTTTGGTTAGTGATTTTAAAGAAAGTTTCAGCCAAAAGACGAGTAAAATTAATTGATATGAACTGAAAAAATATTTGTCCTTCTTACAGATATCTATTCAATATTAAATTATAATATTTTCATTCATGTTTTCTATTTTTTTTCTCAACATTTTGGTGTTTTCAGTATATTTTCAAATTTTTCTATTTGAAAAATTAACGAGAGAGAGACCTGCCAAAATAACTTTTTGGTATACAGACTTTCCGGCAGGCATTTGATTTTTGTTTCTAAATGTAACTGCAATGAAAGAGAAGACAAACTTTGCTATGATTTGAATGTATAGCAGTCGTTTAACCGTTTACTTTTCATTCACATTTTGCAGTTTTCCTAAAAATGTTTGGATGTTTAATACATTTTTAATTTTTTATTTTTCTTGTCATAATTAATTTATTTCGATAAATTCTCTCATTTGTTAGATATGGGACACATTTTATCGTCGGTCTGAGAGTAATTTAAATTGAACAATGTTGTTCGTTCTTAAAATTTTGTATGGGAAATGAAGTAATTATATCGTAATTTGGGTTCGAACAACGAATAGAGAGCGAATTATACATATATATATATATATATATATATATATATATATATATATATATATCTTCTATGAAATTAAATATATTTTTAGAGGTATTTGCTAGATGGCAAAAACATTTGATTTTTTTCCATAAAAGCAAAGTTAAATTACATGTAAGTATAAATAAAGCAGTACTATTGTTGTATAAATAGAGATGGGAAATGGGTAAATACCCAAATGGTAAATACCCATTAAATTGGGTAAATTGGGTAAAAAAAAAATTACCCAGGTATTTACCCAATATGTGGGTAAAAACTACAGAAACTAAAATCATCCAATTGGACGTGAAAGCGCAGTATTTTAACAAATTTTAAGTGACTATGAATAAAATGGTAGTTAATATTTTACCAATCTTGGTCCATATTTTTGTTAAATCTTTCATATATAGTTACAGCGTAGATTTTGACACATAAGGGCTTTTAGAACGGTTTGTTGAAGTCCTTCTTGCGGAAAAACGTAAACGCACCGATATTCTTATTTTTTCATATATCTGATGGCTTAACTTTTGATTTCAGCTGATAATCTTGAGATTTTGGTTTCGACAAAGCAATATTTGCTGCGGTCTGCATTGATTTTCTTCCTACATACAACTCCAACGCTCGATTTTACATATAAAAAGTATAGTCCGCGAGGTTAAACCGTTTTTTTTGTTTTCTTTTTGATTTTATGTCTGATAGAAAAACAAAATTTTCATTTCAAAATAACTTTTTAAATACCCATGGTATAAGTAAAGAGGTAGATTTATATAAAAAAATCTATAGAACCCTTGTTTTTCCTGAATTCATAAAACTTCAAAATTAGTAAACAAAAAGGCAACAAGTGGGTTTGTTTACAAAATACCAATTTTGAGCATTTTATAAAAAAAGCGAAAAATGAATGAAGGGCCAAGGTTTCTCCACATAATCGTGTTGTGGATATGATAAAATGTTTGTTTCAATAATAAGCTGAAGGATTTCTTCCATACAAATGTTCTAAAAACAATTTTGAAAATCATTGAATTCGATTGTTTTTAAAATTGTTGGCATATCCCCGCATACCATTGCTATCGCAAACGATCCGTTTTCGAATGTTTTTCGATAGTTTTGAGGATATTTTGTTCGAAAACGACACTCGAGAACGAAAAGCATTTTTGACGGAGTTTCGATTTTATGACATGTTTAACTTTATCTGACGTCTCTTTATTTTCCTGTTATGTACATTTTCTTCTTTGTAATGTTTGCGATTGATTGCGTGTAACAGTTTATAAACATTGTTGTCTTGTATTTGTAACCAAGCTATATGTTGTGTTTATAGTCCGGTCAAAATAGACATGCGTATAAGGGGGAAATAGCAAAAATTCCCACAAAGCTGAATTTTGGTGGAGAGCTAGGGTTAGCCATTAGAAGCAACGTCCTAAAAGTCCCCATCGATCCCATGTGTGCAAAACAAGTTATTCGGGGTCAAAGGTCATTTTTGGAGGCATTATTCAGTTTTTTTAATTTTTCTCAAAAACTGTAAAACTTAGCAAAAGCCGGCTAAAGTAAAAGTTGTAGATTCAATAAATGTCTACAAGAGTGGTCTTTATGATTCTTAAAAAGGACTTACCATTTTCGAGAAATCTCGATCTAAAGGTCAAATAAAAAATTAGCCGCGTAAGTACATTATGAGGCGAACCGGTCAAAGTAACTATGTGTTAGATACTTCCGTAAGCTTTCAAACGATATCCACTTTGCAGTAATCGGTTCAGTAGAACCGGGTCTAACCCGGTTTTTAAATTTGGCCTTTCGGGTCTAATAACCGGCGAACCGGATCCGCAACCGTTGAAAATTATACATTTCCGTAATCAGCGCAACAAACCCTACCTTCTGACAAAACTTGAAAAAAATCGGAGAGTTTTCGTTGGGGTCGTTCCCGTTGGGCTTTCGATTATACATGTGGGTTAAATGGGCTATTTTTGCATAAAATGACTTTAACATTGAATAACTCTACTAAACACGCTCCGATTTTGTTGGTTTTTTTTAGGAGATAGCTATAATTTCGCTCTTCAAGAAAATATATATTTTTTGGGGGACAGACCCGATTACTTCGCTTATTTTAGCCGGTTCGTCTGAATATGTGCATATTTCCCTTATAAGTGCATAAAAATCATGTGTTTTTTAGAACAGATATATCTCAAAAATTATTCCTTCTAGGAAAAAAATTATAAAGGTCAAACTTGTAGATAATTTTTCTGTCTACAATATTTACTTTAGTCACTTTTTGATTAGATCAACCGTTTTCAAAAAATAAATCCGAAAACCTAAAAACCCCTAAATTTTGACCTTTGACCCCGAATTGCACACATGGGATCGATGGGGACTTTTAGGACGTTGCTTCTAATGGCAAACCCTAGCTCTCCACCAAAATTCAGCTTTGTGGGAATTTTTGCTATTTCAATGTCTATTTTGACCGGACTATTATCATCACTTCTTGTTAATATTATAAGTAGCATTTATATCGAAAATATTTGAAAAAAGCAAATGGGAATTTTTCACGAATTACATAAAATTATTTTTTAAAACGTAAAAAATTTCCGAAGTAAAAAATGTTTCTCGAAACAATTTTTCTTGTGAAGAAAAAACATTCGCAAAATGTTCGAAAATGATATCGTTTTTAAACATTTGACGAACAAAAGAACAACGTGCTTGTGTACACCCGAAAAACATTTGCCAATCCTTCGACAGTGATATCCTTTTCGAAAGTTGTGCCGGACATTCGAATAATATCCGCACTTGGTTTGGGGGGATTATTCAAACATCACACACACATACAAAGATTGTGTATATTGTTTTGACGTTTTAGGAACAGTCGAAAGAAAAAAATTTAAATCGACAGGAAGCTTTAGCAAACCTTTATTATTAAACCATTTAAATACCTAAATAAACACACGAAATAGGTATTTACCCAAAACATGGGTAAATACCAGGTAGAATCCCATCTATATGTTTAAATAACACATGTATGAGTTGGTTGGTCGCTATGCTACAGTGAATTTTGAATCTTTCCTGAACTTCTAAAATTGGTTGTGGTAGCATTTAAACTCCACATTGAAGTCCTTTTGTAGAAAAATGCCATGATTAATTTTAAAAGTTTATTTTAGCAAATCTGTAATGTTTTAATATGGGAATTAGCACATACTCCCCAGACGGGCGAACCATACATATGTATGTATGACTTGAAAATGGATTTGTAAATCAGTATTTTGTTGCTAAATGATAATTTAGAATTTCTATTAATTATCTGTACATCAATTTGATATCGATAGTAAATTTGTTCTTGGTAAATTTGATATGATCACGATAGAATAATTTAGTATCTAGAATTATACCTAGATATTTTACACTTGCTAACCAAGGAATGGAATGATTTGATATGCAGAGAGGTGCATTTGGTAAATTGCAAGATTTTCTTATTCTAGCGAAAAAGATGGCCTGCGATTTAGTCACATTCAGTTTAATTTTTCATTTGTTCATACATATATGAATCAATACTTTCAACAGATCTTTTGAGAGAGGCTGTGCTAGTTATTTCCAGGACATTGACTTGTAGTGCAATTCTCTAACACATTTTTTGAGTTACCGACAAAAATCGGTAAAATTAAAACGCAAAATTATGAATGAAAAGTTCAAATAAAAGTTGACAACACTCTTGCTATCGGTAATTTTACCGACAATTATCGGTAACTCAAAAAAATGAGTTAGAGAATCGCACTACTGTTGTGAAAATTCTAACATCATTAGCATATAAGGCAGTGTAGCAGTTGGTCAACTTAGGGAAATCAGAGTAGAATATTATGTATAGGAGACCCAAAAACTGATCCTTGTTGTACCCCAGCCGTTACTGCAATTTCATTTGAAACGGAATTATTAACGCAAACATAAAATTTGCGGTTTCTTAAAAACTGTTTATAAGTTTTACTAGATGTAGAGGGAAACCAAATTGAACAAGCTTATAAATAAGAATATCATGCCAAACAGTTTCAAAAGCTTTTTTCTACATCTAATAGAACTAATCCTGTTGACATCTTATTTTCGAACACACAATTTTACAAAGTTACATATTCGTTTTGCCTGATGAATACCGCTATGAAAACTTCTGAATCCAAACTGTTGGTCGGGAATAATGTTATGCCTTTCAATAAATAACTACTTGTAACTACCAACAGAATTTGGTGGCTTTCTACTATTTAAGATTGGAATAACCCTAGCCCCCCTTCAAAGTTATATGGAAATAATTTATTCTCAGGCAGCAGTTAAAAATAAATGTTATAGTACGTTTATATATAACCGGATTTAACAAACCTACTGGGTTTTAAATGTCAAGTCCATTGCTCATATTTCAAATAAATCCTCATAAAGAAGGTTAACCCTGCAAAATGCTATAATATAAACATGACCATCTGGACCCATAGACATTTTCTTTTTCATTGTACAAATTATGGAATAAACAATTGAATATGCTGGTAATCAATAAGATCAGGGACACAAGTATTTGAATCAATGTTATGAAAGCGAGAATTATATTACGTTATAATTGAAGTGAATTGAGTCATCGTATTATAATCATACACGCAGAGAAGAGATATTGTAGGAGCAATCATATTCTAATAACAAAATAGTATATTTTAAAAATCTGAAAATATGTTGTTTCAACCACATATTTTGTGTCAGGCACCATAATGACACAAAATATATTGTTGTACCAACAATATATATTTTCAGATTTTTACAATACACTATTTTGTTCATGTTTGTTTTATAAGATGTAATATTTTCCTCGGCAATTAGGAGTAGTTAATTTTGGTACCCACGTATTTTCGGCATGAATTAGTTTATCCTCAAAAATTTTTAAATTACAATAAACATTATTGGAAGTTATGGATAAGCTTAAGAACATGGGAATATCAGCCAAGTCGGCCTTCAGCTGAAACTTAAACCTTTTTCAATTTGCTCCTTTGTATTCAAAACCAAGAAATTTGGAAGATCTCTCGGTTTTCAGAGAAAAAGTTATTGGCGAATGATCTGAACTGAGCTCATTTCTCACATTTATTTGCGAAACATAATTGGGCGAATTTGTTATTATTAAATCTAAAGTGAATGGTAAGGACCTCTTTGAATGTGGAATATGCGTATGACCATCGGGATGTAATATGGAAATGGGGAAAAATTTTGTAAACTCGTTGAGAATATTTCCGCAGCAGTTTGCCCTTAAACAACCCCAATTTCTGTGTTTACAGTTAAAGTCACCACATAATAAAAAATATCCATTAATATAAATAGTTTGCGTAATTCCGATTTAAATAGGTTTTGATGTTCTGGTGATATTTAGCCTCCTGGGAAGTATGTGCTAAAAATTTGTGTATTACTTGAATTGTTAGAAATTTCTATGCTAACATTTTCAATTATTCTTCTCAGAATCACAGGCAATTCCCTAAATTTTAAAGATTTTTCAATCATTATGACAGCATCTCCACCAACTGAATGTTCTCTATCTACATGAGTACAATCAGCGTGACCGCTGGAAATTTACAAAAAGAAGTGGCACATGTCTTTCAAAATAGTGGCACACTTTTTCCTTGCAACACTGAAAATGCAAATAACTTCTAGTATGTTTTTTTTTTTGAAAGTACATATGAAGACTACAAAAAACCTCGTTGGGTTTTGTCCTGTCAGATCCATTTCCGATTTTATTGTCTCCTCTAAACCGGGCTAAAGCTAAATTTTCCTGCATTTATCAGGCCTTTGTCTCAGAAACGAATAGGAATTTGGCCTTGCTGTCTTAAGCATTATGCAGGCCTAAGGCAGCTATGCTCGCCCATATACGTTAACGGATGTACAACAACACACCCTCTCTTCATTCTCAACTGCTGTTGGTTAGTAAAGGCAAGACATTCTCAGAGGGGCTAATGCCTAAAATATTTGAGCATCATTGCCCTAAAGTAGTAGAATTTATCTGTTGAACAAATCCCATAAGAAAAACTCCATCTAGGGCATCAAAATTGATAAAATATAGAGAATTTGTTATAATTTCTGGAATTCTGTATCATCTAAACCATTGAGAGTTGAACCAAGTAATATTTTGCAAAAATCTTCCAAACGATGCACAATGGTGCCGCTTCCTTGTAAACGTGGACAAAATTAAAGGGGGTTGACCTAGGATGATGAATTTTTGTACAAGTACTTATGAGGGCATAGGAATGAAAAATACAAACGTTGGCCCATATCGGTTCCGATTTGGTACAGCCCCCATATATATCTTTCCCCGATATTGTTATTACTCGGCCAATCTTAATGTCAAGAGAATAGTCTCCAAATTAAATATCTGATATTTTCGAAGGCTCCTAATCAGTTTTATTAAATTTGACAAAAGTCGATTCGGATTTGGGTATAGACCTCATATATATGTTTTCCCGATTTTGCAAAAAATCGGTCAATTTTAATTGAATATCCTTCAATTTCAATATGCGATGTTTTCTTAGGTCGTCGATCAGTTTTATCGATTTTTACGAAAATCGTTTCAGATTTTGATACAGTGCCTATACATATATCACTCTCCGAGTTTGCTAAAACTCAGTCAATTTTAATTTAATAGCCTTCAAATTTAAAATCGATGTATTCTAAGGCCCCTGTTCAATTTTATCGATTTAAACCAGGCCTGCTCATACAAAAACAAATATATTTTGTTATAGTGTTGGTTTTGAAACACAAACATTTTGATAGTTTCCCAACATACCGTTCCATCCGATTTTATAAAGTTTACGAAAAATAATTTGTATAAACATATTCTACAATTACACGGATAATGTAATAATTAGCATACACATTTAATTTTAATTTTTAATTTTCAAGAGAATCAAGTTTCGCTTATTCTCCAGGTGTTACACAAGCATTTACAATTCTGATATAATAATGGGTGATCCAACTAAAGGTACTTGTTTCATTAGCCTGTTTTTGAGTGATCACGTGTTAGTCGTGTCGTGCTCGAGACCCATTCCTCAAAGAAAACAAATTTTCGCAATAAAGTTGAACGATTTGCAAACTTTGTTCTATCGTGGAAAGACTTACGATAGAACAATGTTTGTTCAGCGCTGAGGCCCATTTCTGACTTAATGGGTATGTAAACAAGGAAAGTAGCCGCATTTAGGTTAAAAGCTACATAAAGAGATTCAAGAGATGTCACTTCATCCAGAAAAAACAACGGTTTCGTGTGGTTAGTCCGCTGGTAGAACCATCAGCCCATATTTATTCAAAAATGATGTCGGTGAGAACGTGACCTTCAATGGCGACCATGATAGCCGAATATTTGATACTTGAAAATGAAGGTCGTGATTTCGACTACATTTTGGTTCCAGCTAGACGACGCTTCTTCCCCACATGACATCAACCAATGCGTTTATTAGGAGAACACTTCGATGAATAGACAATTTTAAATTAATTTCTCGTTAGAGACGAGCTTACTGACCAAGATGTTTTTTTGAAAAAGGAAAGCCGACGATACGAACCCACACAACCACCACTGTGTGACATGACATGTTTCGTGTTTCGCCTTTGGTTTAGGAAGGCTCCTCAGACACATCGATTGTGGGGCGGCTTCGCTGTCATCTAACTTTTTTCCTCTTTCAAATGCAATTTGTTTTTTACAAAGTTGAATTTTTTGTTCAAATCTTTGTATGGCTTTCATGACAAACGCTTAGCGTAGCCTTTGAAAGTTATGAGTTTGGTTCTGAACACTAACACGCCGTGACAACACTTTGTCCATGTGTTTTTCAAGGACGTGGGTTCGAACACCAGCCTGGCTCAAGCTGATTTTTATTTTTTATTTGAAAATTTTGCCTATTAGGCGAAGGTCAATTTTTATTAATTTTTAATTAATTTCTCGTTAGAGACGAGCTTACTGACCAAGATGTTTTTTTGAAAAAGGAAAGCCGACGATACGAACCCACACAACCACCACTGTGTGACATGGCATGTTTCGCCTTTGGTTTAGAAGGCTCCTCAGACACATCGATTGTGGGGCGGCTTCGCTATCATCTAACTTTTTTCCTCTTTCAAATGCAATTTGTTTTTTTACAAAGTTGAATTTTTTGTTCAAATCTTTGTATGGCTTTCATGACAAACGCTTAGCGTAGCCTTTGAAAGTCATGAACACTAACACGCCGTGAAATCACTTTTTTCCATGTGTTTTTCAAGGACGCCAGTTTTTTTGACGGTCGATTTGCCACCAATATCGTGTGATATCAAACCGTGAGACTTTTTCCTGTGGGGATATGTAAAGTCTAAAGTGTATGCTGACAACCGTGCTTCAATTCAGGCCTTGTTCGAACAATTCATCGAAAATTGGACTCTATGGACAGACGGTCTATCACGTAGACGCAGCCAAGATTCGATAGACATAAACTTAAAAAAAAAAAATAAATACCAAAGGATGTTCTTTCGAATGATAATAAACATTTCCCACTCAATTATAATTTTCTATGTTTTTTTTTTAAGCTAGGAACCTCTAGTTGGATCACCCTATATTTTCTCAAGTAATGTTGGTTTGTTGGGTTGTCTTTTATAATAGAAACAATTTTTTGTGTATTGAAAATTTTCATTTCAAAAACAAAATCTCTCTTTTTTATTTGTATGAATGAGCAAATTGACACACACCGACAGCACTTGCGATCCCAATTGAGCACTGCTGATTTAACAACCTGCCTGGAGTTGCCACATAGTTGGTTGCAATAAAATTAATTGAAACTACAGTCATGTTTATACTAACGATTTTCTATCTCGATTTATTTGACGTGGAATTTTCGAAAACTCATGCGAACTAAATCAAGATAGAGCCATTTTTATGACAATATAAACTTTTTAAGGCCAATGGCCACTCTCTAATTCCCAACTCAAAAGTTGCAATAAGGTTGAATTTGTCATAAATATAACAACAATATCCCACTCCTATCAACATAGATGCGAACTTTTTAAAGTGTTTCTGACAACATATTAACAAAAATAACAGGAGGCAGTCAAATAAAGTGAATTGGTAAACTGAGTAAAAATCGGGAAACTTGGATTTTTCGTACACACTGTTTATGAAAATGTGGTTGTGTCTCAAAGAAATGGATTTTGTCGGATGTAATTTTTGCATAATTTTATTCGAAATGGCCGAAGCTGCAATTTTTATATACACTCCATGAAAGAAGCGAAATTCGTGAGTAATGTATAATATGCTATTGCTTCAAGCAACATAACGGTACTTTATGTATTAACATTTTATGTAAACTTAGGAGGGTTGGCGTTTTTTGTTTGGGATGACGACTTCTATTTTGTTTTTCAAAATAGTCAGGCTTAATCCCATAGTCGTTGTTTTAATATTTTATTAAAACAACTTTAATTTATTAGTGGGAAAAATTGGCGATGTTTACCAAGGGGTAAGGCAGGGAATACTATAGTTTCAGATCTCGCCACAGATCTTCATCAGTTCCCTTATTTCTTGTTTTTCAACAAGAAACTTTTTATACCCAAGTGTCAATTGCTAGCTCAAATAGATACGAGCGCAAAGAAACACTCTGATCGAGAATTTCTTTGGCACTACCTAAACTCTAGCAACTTCACTTGCAAACAAAACCAAATTTTTCCCACTGCTATGCGTTCGTCGATTCTCGACGAAAAAGCACATAACTAATTTGTTGGTATTGCATACTACAGCAATAAACAACATTTTGACGGTGCCTGGTCTCACAATTAGGAGGGTTGGCGTTTTTTGTTTGGGATGACGACTTCTATTTTGTTTTTCAAAATAGTCAGGCTTAATCCCATAGTCGTTGTTTTAATATTTTATTAAAACAACTTTAATTTATTAGTGGGAAAAAATTGGCGATGTTTATCAAGGGGTAAGGCAGGGAATACTATAGTTTCAGATCTCGCCACAGATCTTCATCAGTTCCCTTATTTCTTGTTTTTCAACAAGAAACTTTTTATACCCAAGTGTCAATTGCTAGCTCAAATAGATATGTGCGCAAAGAAACACTCTGATCGAGAATTTCTTTGGCACTACCTAAACTCCAGCAACTTCACTTGCAAACAAAACCAAATTTTTCCCACTGCTATGCGTTCGTCGATTCTCGACGAAAAGGCACATAACTAATTTGTTGGTATTGCATACTACAGCAATAAACAACATTTCGACGGTGCCCGGTCTCACAATTAGGAGGGTTGGCGTTTTTTGTTTGGGATGACGACTTCTATTTTGTTTTTCAAAATAGTCAGGCTTAATCCCATAGTCGTTGTTTTAATATATTATTAAAACAACTTTAATTTATTAGTGGGAATAAAAAGTTTCTTGTTGAAAAACAAGAAATAAGGGAACTGATGAAGATCTGTGGCGAGATCTGAAACTGTAGTATTCCCCGCCTTACCCCTTGGTAAACATCGCCAATTTTTCCCACTAATAAATTAAAGTTCTTTTAATAAAATATTAAAACCACGACTATGGGATTAAGCCTGACTATTTTGAAAAACAAAATAGAAGTCGTCATCCGAAACAAAAAACGCCAACCCTCCTAATTGTGAGACCGGGCACCGTCAAAATGTTGTTTATTGCTGTAGTATGCATACCAACGTCCGACATTGTGTTTGCTGGGGTGTAATAGGAGACGCAGAAGCTTTGGCCGAACACGTTTGTTTCGGGCTTTTTTGTTGTTAACCAATGTAGCAAGCGACGAGGAAAAGAAAAAAATTAAATATGTTGTTCTGTTTTTCAGTTGTCTAAATAAAATCGTTGAGTAAAGACGGCAATGTGAGTGAATAAATCAGTGTTTTGTGTTTTCTTAAAGAAATGGTACTTTTTAGTAAATTAAATGTCCAATATATTTTATATTTATAATTGGACATTTTATAATTGAATCAAAAAGCTGAATGGAAATATTTTATTGGACAAGGAATAAATCGCATTTTTATTGGTAATTACATCAATACGTTTTTCATATACATACTCGTTAGGCAGGGGCGATTTGAAAACCTTCATGGGCCCTTCGCGTTTCTTATTCCTGGGATTGAACTGAGCAAAAAAGTCCACTGGACCATATATCTACCGTGAAAATCGAGCCTCCCGATTTTGACTTTAAGTTTTTTATTGACGTTTTTTGGATATTTTGGCATATAACAGCCAAACCATTGAGATTTTCGATCCAACTTTGTAGCCAAGACAGTAATTGAAAACTCTCTAATACATCGCAAAAGCATTGGAACGCTCCTTCAGGCTTTTAGTTCGTTTGGGTCACTTCGTTTTATTTTTTATAACGGTAAAAGTAGAGAAAATCTGGGTTTCTTACATTTTCAAATTTAAACGGACATATCTTTTTTTTCACAACGGATTTCTATTGATTCTGCTTCCTTTTAAAGGGATGAATAATATCTTTAGAACAAGTTATTATTTGTTTAAATCGGTTAACAAATGGCTAAGTTATGGTGGTTTAAGTCTGAAAACCCGCTGAAAAAAACTGTAACTGAATTTCTCATAATTTTCAAAAATATAATGTTTTTTTTAATTTTTTTAATCGAGCTTTATGATCTATTATGCAAGTGAAAAAGGAAAGCCGACGATTCGAACCCACACACCCACCACTATGTGACATGCATGTTTCGTCTTCGGTAAAGACTCTTCAGACATATCGGATGTGGAGCGGCTTCGATGTCCTCGAACTTTTCTTCTTTCAAATGCATTTTTGTTTTGTATTTTACAACAACAATGAGGATTTTCCCATTTAGTTGTGCTTTCATGACAAACGCTTAGCGCTGCCTTTGAAAGTTATGAGTATGGCTCTGAACGCTAACACGCCGTGACAACACTTTTTTCCTGTGTTTTTCAAGGACGTGGGTTCAAACCCCAGCCTGGCTCAGCTGATTTTATTTGAAAAAATTTGCCTTTTTAGGCGAAGATCATTTTTATACCCTACACCACTATGTGGGGAGGGTATTATAAGTTGGTTTTGGCCAAAAAGTTTGTAACGCATCGAAATAATGGTCGCAGACCCATACTTATATATACCAAAATGAATGTCTCGACGAGCTGAGTCGATCTGGCTATGTGTGTCCGTCCGTCCGTCCGTCCGTCTGTCCGTCTGTCCGTCTGTCCATCTAAACTTTTTAATCACGCTACAGGTCGCAATTTTGATCGGATTGTCACGAAATTTTGCATGTTGATAGGGGTCCCGGAGGGGAAGAAGCCTATTGATTTTGGTGATGGTCGGATAATATTTAGGGGTCGGAAAGGGCAAAAAACTTAGGTGGATAAAATGACAACGTTTTTTTCCAAAGTGAATATCTCAGCTTCTATATGGGATATACCAAAAGCAAAACCTGACAATGAAAGTAGAAAATATCACCTTTCTAATGATGTAAAGTAGGTGCACGTAGGTGATCAAACAACGAAGATATCATAATAGAAGCAAATAAAACCCCAATTTTCATTTTTGCGATTTTAATTATATTGACGAATGTCAGAGCTTTGGTTGAAAACTTTCCAAAAGCAAAGTCTAACTCTGAAAGTAGAAGAACCCCTCCTTACAACGATGCAAACTAGGTCGGCGTTGGTAACCAAATAACGGAGATATCGCAATAGTCGGTAATACATCCCATTTTTCTATTTTATTGGAAATCACGCTACAGGTCGCAATTTTGATCGGATCGTCACGAAGATTTGAGGGTTAATGGGGGTCTCATAGATGAAGAAGGCTATTGATTTTGGTGATGGTCGGATAATAATTAGGGGGTCGGACTGGGCAAACACTTATTTGGAGAAAAGTCAACATTTTATTTTAAAGCCAATATCTCTGTTTCTTTAAGAGGTATATCAAAAGCAGAACATGGCGAGGAAAGTAGAAAATATCACCTTTACAACGATGTAAAGTAGGTTGTCGTAGGTGGTCAAATAGCAGAGATATGGCAATAGTCGATAATGCATCCCATTTTCCGATTTTTTTGTAATCACGCTACAGGTCGCAATTTTGATCGGATCGTCACGAAATTTTGGGGATTAATGAGGGTCCCAAAGAGAAAGAAGCCTATTGATTTTAATGATGGTCGGATAATATTCAGGGGTAGGAATGGGCAAACACTTATTTGGAGAAAGGTCAACGTTTTATTTCAAAGCCAATATCTCTGTTTCTTTAAGAGGTATATCTAAAGAAAAACCTAGCAAGGAAAGTAGAAAATATCACCTTTACAAGGATGTAAAGCAGGTTGTCGTAGGTGGTCAAACAACCGAGATATCGCAATAGTAGATAATGCATCCCATTTTCCGATTTTTTTGTAATAACGCTACAGGTCGCAATTTTGATTGGATCGTCACGAATTTTTTGGGAGTTGATGCGGGTCCCACAGCCGAAGAAGCCTATTTAGTTTGGTGATGGTCGGGTAATATTCAGGAGTCGGACTAAGCGAAAAGCTTATGTGGAGAAAAGTCAACGTTTTTTATGCGAATATCTCCGCTTCTGGTTGGAGTATTCCAAAAGGAGTACCCGTCAATGGAAGAAGAAAAGATCTCGTTTATATTGATGCAAAGTATGTTTTCGTAAGTGAGCAAACCGAGATATTGCAAAATTCAGTAATATACCCAACATTTCCATTTTTTGTAATCACGCTACAAGTTGGAATTTTGATCGGATAGTGACGAAATTGTTGGGGGTAGATGGGGGCCCCACAGAGGAAGAAGCCTATTGATTTTGGTGATAGTCGAATAATATTTAGGGGTCGGAATGGGGAAAAACTCATTTGGAGACAAATTCAAAGTTTTATTCTTTGTGAATATATCGGCTTCTAGTAGGGGTATTCCAACGGCAAAGCCTGTCGATGGAAGAAGAAAATATTACCTTTACATTGGTGTAAAGCAGGTTGGCGAAGGTGGTCAAACAAGGGAGATACCACAATAGTCGGTAGTGCATCTAATTCTTCCATTTTTTGCAATCAAGCTACAGGTCGTAATTTTGATCGGATGGTCACGAAATTTTGGTTGCTTATGGGGATCCCAGAGAGAAAGAGGCATATTATTTTTGGTGGTACTCGGATTATTCCCTAAAAGAAATGTTTACCAGTGAAAAGTTTATGTACATGGGTAGTGGTGTAGGGTATCACATGGTCGGCCCCGTCCCGACTATAGCCTTTGCTCACTTGTTTAAGATTAATTTTTTTAATCGAGCTTTATGATCTATTATGCAAGTGAAAAAGGAAAGCCGACGATTCGAACACACACACCCACCACTATGTGACATGCATGTTTCGTCTTCGGTAAAGACTCTTCAGACATATCGGATGTGGAGCGGCTTCGATGTCCTCGAACTTTTCTTCTTTCAAATGCATTTTTGTTTTGTATTTTACAACAACAATGAGGATTTTCCCATTTAGTTGTGCTTTCATGACAAACGCTTAGCGCTGCCTTTGAAAGTTATGAGTTTGGCTCTGAACGCTAACACGCCGTGACAACACTTTTTTCCTGTGTTTTTCAAGGACGTGGGTTCAAACCCCAGCCTGGCTCAGCTGATTTTATTTGAAAAAATTTGCCTTTTTAGGCGAAGATCATTTTTTAAGATTAATTTGTTAATTTTTTTAATCGAGCTTTATGATCTATTATGCAAGTGAAAAAGGAAAGCCGACGATTCGAACCCACACACCCACCACTATGTGACATGCATGTTTCGTCTTCGGTAAAGACTCTTCAGACATATCGGATGTGGAGCGGCTTCGATGTCCTCGAACTTTTCTTCTTTCAAATGCATTTTTGTTTTGTATTTTACAACAACAATGTTTGTTGTTTTAGCTTATTTTTGAGATGACATGTCTACAGTCAAATCGAATGAGGATTATTTTCGTGGAGCATTTCGACCTACTAACTAGCTTCCTTCAATGTCCTTTTCGTCCTTTATTTTAAGAGCCGCTATAAAAATACAAAAAGATGACGGTTTCATGTTCGAAATGTTCTGTAAAACTGTCGCTCAGAAAATTTAAGGTATGGCTCTCATTGACAACTAATCGGTTTTGTTGCGTTTTAGTGGTCGTTTTGTGCTTTTACCATGTTTTTGTTCAGAAAAATACTATATTTTTTGTATATTCGTTACAGAACATACAAAAACACAAAACACAGTTTTTTCTGAGCAAACAGGGGTAAATGTCAAAAATGACTATAAAAATGCGACAAAATCGATTGGTCGTCAATGAAAGCCGTACCTAAAATTTTCTGAGCGAGATTTTTGCAGAACATTTCGAAGCTAAAAAACGTCATCTTGTGGTACTTTTATAGCGGCTCTTAAAATAAAGGACGAAAAGGACATTGAAGGAAGCGAGTTAGAAGGTCGACGTGCCCTACGAAAATAATCCTCATTCGATTCGACTGAAGACATGTCATCCCAAAAATAAGGTAAAGCAACATTGAACAAAGATATAACTCTAATTCCTGATGGCTTACAGGGTCTCTAGCAAAAACTTCATCACGCCATAACGCGGAAGTTCGACTCACGGCGGATCTGTCCTTCGGGGTTCTTAATATACTCACCAAGGCCTTTCTTCCCCAACAGGAATTGACCGTGTCCCAGACTTTCACCTCCATTTTGTTGCAAAGTGTAATCAGTTAATTCCAGATGCCGATTTCCCACTGATGATTTCAGCTTTGAGGAAAATGTGTTTTATTTCACAACTAAGGAGAAGGTTTCATCGATGTTTCTATATATTTATTTCTTTTGAAAAGTGTAACTTTTTATTAACTATTTCATTCCGTTTTTCTTTCTTTCTGTTATGTATTTCTTTGGAATTTTTTATGTACTATGTGTCCGTTGTTGCTTATTTCCATGCGTTTCAATAAACAGCCACTATTATTTATAAATGTGTGTATATGTTACAGATATCCAGCGATCGCTTATTGAGAGCAAGTGGGCATACATTTCAATGTGTTTTTCACATTGAAATTTACGCTCCCATGCTCTCAGTAAGCGCCCACTGGTGCATGTTTGTTTTTTGTGGCTTTTGGGTTTGTATTTGTTTGCACCCAAACATATAATTTGTTTGCACTTACAAACATATATTTGTTTGCAGAACCCAAACATATGTTATGTTTGGGCCTGCTTGCAAACAAATATATGTTAGCTGCAAAATATGTTTGGGACATATGTTAGAGAGGCATTTTTTCTGTGTGTACTTTCAAAAAATCCTCAGCTCAAATTTTTTGCACAAGATTACCTTAGCTCGACGATTTTTCTACTCCTCTTTGTGAAAGTAGTGGCACATTTGTTATCAACATAAAAAAGTGGCACAGAAGTGTCAAAGACGAAAATAGTGTCAAAATTGATACTTACGTGGCACAACGGCCACCCTGAATACAATTATAATTTGGATGATATAATTTATGTGTGAATTTTAACCAAGTTTCAGAGAGTAAACATACATCAATATTATTAATTTGAAGGGAATAAAAGAGTACGGCCTATTTGTTTCGGATACTACTACAGTTCCAAAACATAATACAGTATAGTCTCGATAATCCGGACACCGGATTACCGAGTAGTCACAAAAACACACAATTTTGTAAGTTAAAATCATTAATATTATACGTTTATTAGATATAACCTGAAATCTAAGCAAAACGAATTCATATTAAGCAAATATCACGGGTTGCGACCATTTTAAGCAGCTTTCCTGGCTACCAAATTTAGTTATTAATTTTACTATTCCAGCGTAGTTTAGGTAACATTTCCTGTGCATTTTTATAGTCGAAAACTTCTCTACAATTGGTGATATTTATTTAGTTTTTTTTTTTAAGGATATAAATAAACTTCGTAGCCCATGTACACATATTGTTTTTCAGTGTCCATGGGACCTGAGCCTCTTACGACTTGAGATATAACTTCAGAATTCACATGCACTCACATCATTATTAGTTTGTATATCAAAGAATGAAAATAAGAGGAGTCATGCATTTTTTAAATAACTTATTGCAATTCCTATACAAGAACTGCGATTCTCCCACTTATTTGTTTGCGTTTCCGAAAATATCGGTAAAATTAAATTGCTTATAATTTCGGTAATTAATGATATTTTTCAGTAAGTAAGCGATCAAAAAAGTACTCATTACACAGTTCTAAGGGACTTTCTCACTAATTGGAGGCCTGATGAACTAATTCCGTTAGAGGAAAGGAACACCCAACATCGCACTAGGCTACCCAGCACTTGGTTTAAAGTACTGTTGCTTATCATAGTCAGGCATCGATGGTTGAAGGGTAGAAAAATCATTCGACAGATTCTAATAGTTAATTCAATATTGACCGTATAACTAAGTCAACAGCGGCTGGCCAGAAAAACGAGATGTTGGCCGAAAACTTTGAAAAATTTAATTTTTCTTATTTATACACCAATTTCTATTGCTAAGAACAAAAACGTCAATGAAATAAATTAAAATCTAATGCTCAAGATAGGAAAAAATATTGATGTCCGGATTATCGAGGTACGAAAAATATGAGATGTCCGGATTGCCGAGTCTACAATGTAAAAAATTCTAGTGTCCGGATTAACGAGTGTCCGGATTATCGAGATTATACTGTATTTATAGAGTCAGGAGACATAATTTAGATGAATTATACAAATACTTAATTGCTAATTGGGCAATAGTACACACAGAAAAATATATGTTAGAAATATGTTTGGATCCAAACAAATATTTGTTTGGAACTGGTTGCAAACAACCAACATATTTTTTATGGGTGGAGAGAGGATTTTTGTCAAAGAGAGTAACAACAGGGCTCTCGCGGCTGCGGAATGCTTTTTTATAATAAAGACCTGTGTGAATGGTGTAATAGGAGACGATGCGGCCAAACACGTGTGTTTCGTGCTACTCAACCAAAAAAGTCTACATACACCCTATAAATCTCGAGTTTTAAGGATAAGGAAGAATTTTTATGAAAATCCAAGTGCATAGATATATGTATTTCATATCCCTATTAAACAATATTAAATACAACAGAAATATATTCCATAATACTAATAACGGTAAATTGTATAAAAATTACAAAAATAATGGGGAAAAAGTGTACATACACCCCAATGAAATATTGAGATTAACGTAAAATTTTGTGGAATAAGCAATACAAATGTTACATTTGTTTGCTTTATCGAACGTCTTCGGTTGCTCATGATATCTTTTTGACAAAAAAGGAACATATTTGTGGATTAATTGCCGTTATTTAAGGTCAGACTTCGCGTATAGCTCGTTAAAGTGGACCCTTGCAGATTACTTTGAGGGACTAATAATTTTGAGATCCTAGAGCGCTTTGAAGTTTTTTTATGAATACTATATGCTCCTGAGCTTTCCTAAAGGTACGAATTCCTCGGGTATGTTCTGAGACACACTTCACCTCTCACTTCACGCCTCAAGCATTTTGTTCACTCCTTTTACTCCTATTTTATGCGAATTTCTTGGGGGTAAGGTTCATTAGGGTATTTAAAAAGAAGAGTACACCCAAGTCCGTCCAAAAAAACTCGAAAAATAAGTGTAAATGGGGTGAGCAAAATTCTTGAGGCGTGAAGTGAGAGGTGAAGTGTGTCTCAGCACATTCACGCCTGAGTTTTTCATAAATTGTATAGTTTTCACAGCATTCCAAGGGTCAAATTACGAGCCTTGGAATTACCTTGTAATAAGGTCTGATATAATTTTTGGACCTTAACTCAATCAAAAATGTACAACATTTTTCTACAAATCCGCTCCTAAAGTTTCCAAAGCATCAAAATAAAAACACCACCAAAGAAGGCAAGCAATTTATTACACTGTTAACTACTATGCTCTCGTATTATGATCGTTAGGGTTAGCGCTATAAATGACGGATACTTTTACATAGCTGATTCAGTGGATGCTCGAGGAATTGCAAGGTAATTCCAAGGCTTCTGCATGTAATTTGCCCATTGGAATGCTGTGCAAACTGTAAAATTTATGAGAATAGTCAGGAATTCGTATACTTAGCGAAGCTCAGGAGCATATATTATCCACAAGAACTTCAAAGCGCTCTAGCGCTCCAAATTATTAGTCCCGATGTATTTTCTGGGGTTTCATAAACTACCAGACTGAAGAACTCAAAGAAGTCTGCAAGGGTCCGCTTTTACGAGCTATACGCGAAGTCTGACCTTAAATAACGGCAATTAATCCACAAATCTATTCAGATTTTGCCTAAAAGATATCATGAACAACCAGAGAAAATGTAACATTTGTATTGCTTATTCCATAAATTGTACGGTAATATCCATATTTCATTGTGGTGTATGTACACTATTTCCCTATTATTTTTATAATTTTTATAGAATTTGCAGTTATTCGTATTATGGAATATATTTTTGTTGTATTTAATATTGTTTATTAGGGATTTGAAATAGATCTATGTATGTACTTAGAGTTTCATAAAAATGCTTCTTTACCCTTAAAACCCGAGATTTATAGGGTGTATGTAGACTTTTATGGTTGACTGTATGTCGTTATTCTTTCATCAGTTTTCTAAATACAATAATTCAATAAAGACGGTAGAGTGAGCGAATAAATCAGTGTTTTGTGTTTTCTTAAACAAATTGTGGTTTTTGTAAAATAAAAGCGCAATACAGTCAGAGTCAAAAGAAAGTTTACACCTTGTTCAAAGAGAAAATACATATTTACGTTAGTTTAATTACTCTGCTTTACTTTTTATGTAAAGTCAGCGAAAAACTGACCTAGTATATTTTCAATTGTTATTTTATGCATTGGCCTGCAACCTAAATAAAGACAGAACTGATAATTTCATATTGCATGGGTTATTGGCTGAAGTAAATTTATGAATAGTTAATTATTGCTTAGTTTACATTTTACCATAGCTGTTAAGTTAATCAAAATGTATAAATACTAATTGGCAATAAAGAATCTAGGTAGTTTACAAGAAATTGTAAAGCTATCTAGGTTTACACAATTCAAGTTTTGTGTACATCCGTCTTTATACCCTCAGCCTTTAGGCTAAGGAGGGTATATACACTTTGATACGATGAAAATGTGCCTCATCGAAATAATGGTTTTAGACCCCAAGTATGTTTGGACGAAATGTGTTTCAGACAATTTGGAGTCGATCTAGCCATGTCCGTCCGTCTGTCTGTCGGTCTGTCTGTCCTGCTGGCTGGAGCGCACTATAACTCTCGAACGGATGAACCGATTCGGTTCAAATTTTGGCTTTCGTAATATTTTGCCCAAACTTAGTTTAAGTTCGAAGATGGGCTATATCGGTCCACTCCTTCTCGTACCTCCCCCACAAAAGTTCGAAAATGTTCGGAAAATTTGTGCGCACGATAACTCTTTAAGGGGGTAACCGATTTGGTTCATACTTTGCCCATCGTGAAATATGTACCAGACTTAGATGAGGTTCCAATATGGACTTAATTGGTCTACTCCTTCGGGTACCTCCCACACAAAATTTCGGATAAGTTCAGTTTAGGACCTGCTCTCGAATCGCTTTGATTTTTGTTTTAGCAACTTGTATTCACTGCCCCCCATACGACGGTACAAGTTTCATCAGGGGCAAATCCAAACTTCCTGAGAAAATAGCCGGAAAGTTTCACAAAAGCCCTATGACACCGTGTGAGGTGGTTGGAGCGCAAGATAACTCTCCAACGGATCTGCTGATTGGATCCAAAATTTGGCCTTAGGAATATTTTGTCCAAACATAGTTTAAGTTCGAAGATAAGCTATATCGGTCCACTACTGCAGGTACCTCCTCCACAAAATTTCAAAAATGTTCGGAAAAATTACGGTAGCTTTTGAAGGGAGTGGCCGCATCTTATTATATCTACCAGATATAGATCAGGTTCAAATATGGACTATATTTGTCCACTTTATCCAGTACCTCCCAAACAAAATTTCAGATAAGTTCACTTTAAGAACTGCTATCGAATCACTTTTATTTTTGTTGAAGCAACTTGCATTCGCTGCCTCAATTACGGCAATAAAAGTTTTTTCAGGGGCAAAACCACACTTATTAAGCAGACAGCCCGAAGGGAGTAAACCCCCTCCCCCCCTGGGACACCATATGTAGTGGCTGGAGATCGACTTCCATAATGGTTAATGTCGATAAATTCCTTTAAGTAATTCCCCCGCAAAACTTCTGCTCTTTAATCTTATCAAAATTTTTGTCGGTTCATACGTTCAAAATTTTTAAAACCCTCTAAATACCTTCGTTTTTTGGGAAAAAATTGTTTCAATATACACAGGCTGAGGGTATATCTCTGTCGGCCAAGCCGACTGATACTTTTTTTACTTGTTTTATTATATTATTAATCATTTTTTGGTGACCCCGACGTGATCTCACTTATAAATTTCTTACTTCCCCCGCCAGTGGTAAGGAAGTTGAAACACTTATTTGTGAGAGTAAGGAATTTAGTTCTTACAGCAACCAGAAGCGTACCTTATATCAGAAGGTCGCATAAATCCAAAAGAAGTCCTCCAACAAAGACATCGAAGTGAAGTAACCAGAGTCGTCTGGTATTCAAGCAAACAGAGAGAGAGGGAGAGAGAGAGAGTTTAACCAAAGCGAGCCGAATCATCGGAATTCTAGTAGCTAGGAGGACCTAGGAACCGTCACGATGGATCTGTCAGCAATGATCTCGGAGCAGCAAGCAGCAATCGCCGAATTGAGGAAGGCGATTTCGAATGTAAAGAAGGCTCCAATAGAGAGAAGAACTGTGGAGTTCTACACGAAGAAATTGGGGGAGTTGGATAGACGGGAATGAGAACAAGATACGAGCGGATCCAGCAGCAGAGTCACAACTCCATGTCTCAAATGACGTGCACAAGGTCATTGGAGAAGAATATAGAACTGCAGTTGACGCTATACAGGAGGAGATACACAAAGGTAAAGAAGCAGGACCTGAAAAACCACTCCCTGCAGTAAGAGAAATGGAGAAGCAGAAACAACCCAGCGGATCTAGTATGACCAGCAACATGGCTGCATTAGTAAGACGTCAGAGGGCTCTAATGCAGTCAATCCAAACGTTAATAAGGGTCAGCTCAGGTCAAGCCGCGCCCTGTCAAACGATGGCTTCAATAAAGCGATTGTGAACAAATGTGGAAGACATCCACTTCAAGATGTACGAGAGTTTTGACGACCCAACAGTGGTTGGGTACGATGCATCAGCATACGTTCTCTTGGAAGAAGAGACATTAAAATTTAAGGAGAAGATATCGACGCTATCACAGGTCGATCGTCCATAATCTCAGCAGAGATCAGGCGATAACTTGGCAAATCAAGTTAACCTGCCAAAGATTACAATCCCTCAGTTCAATGGGGATTACTCGAAGTGGCAGACATTTTCGGACATCTTTGGGAAAATGATCAACGAACAAGCATTGCCGCTGGTACAAAAGATTTGGTACCTCAAGGCGAATGTGACTGGAGAAGCCGAGAAGCTCATAAGGCACCTCGAGTTGACGGAGGCGAATTACCACACAGCCTGGACGACTCTACAGGACCGATACAATAACAAGAGAGCTCAAGTTTCAACTATACTTGAGAGAATTTTAAGCTTCCTAACATGTCAGGCGATTGCAGATCAGTGAAAGACTTTCATGACAGTCTTCATGAGTCACTTTTAGCACTGGAGGGCCTTGGAATAAAGTCAAAAGAATGGGATCCACTCTTAATCCACATCCTGACAAAGAGGATGGACAAGACGACTAATGTGTTGTATGAGCAGTCGATTGTCAATTCCAAGGAGCTTCAAACGATGTATCATTTCATGAAATGCGTGAAGGGTCGCTTCGAATCATTAGAAGCAGTCAACGGTGTTCAAAAGAGTAAGCCAACAGCTACGTCTGCTTCAACAACAACCCGAAAATTTTACATGTGCAAAGGTGACCACCCACTTTACTATTGCAAACAGTTCTTGGCAAAGACCGCGCCCGAAAGACAGAAATGGGTTGCTAGGAACAAGATGTGCCTGAATTGCTTTAAGGAGGACCATCAGGCAAAGACGTGTACAAGTGGGACATGCAGGAAGTGTCAACAGAAGCACAATACACTTCTACATTTCTCCACGAAGACACAAGCAGAAGAGAATGCAGCAGTAACGTCAACTCAGCAATCACCTACAGTAGCATCGGCAAATAGAGCTCAGTCATACGTACTCCTAGCAACCGCACGAGTAGCCATTAAGGCCAATAATGGAAGGAGCTATGAATTTAAGGCGATGTTGGATTCCGGCTCACAGATTAATTTGGTATCAGATCGGCTAGTGCGGAGATTGAGTATTGAACCAATTCAAGCGACTCTCGCTATCGAATGAGTTGGCGGAAGGTCAAGAACAGCAAACCACAGAGTCAATGTGGAGATTCAGTCACTAACAAGCAAATTCCGAGCGCGCCTAGAAGCTTTTGTATTACCAAACATAGTTCCACCGCAACCAAGCACTGACATCGACGTCACGTCATGGCCTATTCCAGAGAACATAAAGCTAGCGGATCCACACTTTTTCCAAACGGGCAGAATCGACGTACTGCTTGGAGCAGAGTTTTATTTCAATTTGATTTTATTACAAGAAATTCGGATGTCCAAGGAACTTCCTATATTGAAGAACTCGAAGCTAGGATGGATTGCTAGTGGGAAGGTGCATGCTGAAGCAGGAACGGTTACGTGTGCTGTTTTTGGAGAAGAGGAACGTGGTCTGGAAGAGTTGTTAAAGCAGTTTTGGGAACAAGATGATGTTGGTGAGGACCACAAGTTGACACTAGCAGACGAAAGGTGTGAAAGTCACTTTAACCAACACACTACAGTCAATGAGAGTGGTCGATTTGTGGTGCGACTACCATTTTCAGATGATACAGAAAAGATATCAGAGTCGCTGAATATTGCAGCTTCCAGATTCTTCTCTCTGGAGCGGCGGTTAGCAAAAGATGCAAATCTTCGCGAGCAGTATGCGAAGTTTATGAAGGAGTACGAAGAGTTGGGCCACATGACGAAAATACAACCAAGAGAGGTGCGCGGCAGTCATTACTACATTCCGCATCATTGTGTCCTGCGTCCAGATAGCAGTACGACAAAGCCCAGGGTAGTGTTCGATGCGTCCTGTAAGTCATCGTCTGGATGGTCGCTCAATGATATTTTACATTCAGGTCCCAAGGAGCAAGGAGACCTGTTTGGGATGCTGTTGCGATTTAGATTACCGCGATTTGTGTTCACGACGGATATCGAGAAGATGTACAGACAAGTACTAGTGGACTCGAGGGATCGCAGATATCAGCTGGTCGTAGGGAGGAGTTCCCCAGACAAGGAGCTCGAGCACTACATGTTAAATACATTACAATTGGTACGACTTGCGCCCCGTATCTTTCTACGAGATGTCTGAAAAAACTAGCAGATACAAATTTGCATAAATATCCATTGGGTGCTCCAGCACTTCAGCGACATTTCTATGTTGACGATGGCATGTGCGGATCCGACAGCTTAACGACCGCAATGGAGATGCAGAGTGAGCTGAATAGGTTGTTGTCAGAAGCAGGATTCAGATTGCGAAAGTGGTGTGCCAACCACTTAAAACTATTACATGGAGTCCCACCAGAGGATAGAGAAGTATACCTCGACTTCGATAATTCATCAACCAAGGTGCTGGGGTTGACATGGATTCCCCAAGCGGACCGATTTTGCCTGAAGAGTAATATGAGCGAATGCAGCGTCGTAACTAAGCGCAAAGTAACATCTGATCTGGCGAGATTGTCCGACCCATTGGGGCTTGCAGGTCCTGTTGTGTCCGCAGCAAGATCTTTATTCAGCAGTTATGGAAGAATAAAATTGGCTGGGATGAGGATCTGCCAGCAGAATTAACATCCTATTGGTTATCGTTTCGAGAGAGTTTGAAGATGCTAAATGGTTTCAAGTTACCCAGACATATGTTTAATGGAGAGAAACCAACGAGGGCTGAGTTCCATACATTTGTGGATGCTTCAGAAAAGGCGTATGGAGCAGTGATGTATCTGCGGGCTAAGTTGGCAGACGGAAGGCATATAGTTAGGCTCCTTTGTTCAAAATCAAAAATTGCACCTATAAAAGAGATCACGTTGCCACGGTTGGAGCTTTGTGCCGCTGAGTTGGGAGCAAAACTTACCTCAAAAGTCAAAACAGAGTTGGGTTACGAAGATTTGAAGACTATTTATTGGTCAAATTCGGAAATTACGTTGTACTGGATTAACTCGGAACCATCATCGCTGAAGACGTTTGTTGTCAACAAGGTGAAACAGATCCAAGACAGGTCGCTTAGAACTCAATGGTGACATGTGGGTACAAAAGACAATCCTGTAGATTTTATATCTAGAGGTATGAAGATCGTCGGATCGGCGGATCGTCTTTCAGGATATATGATGTGGTTTTATGGACCCACATTTCTACACGGAAGTTAATCTCTCTGGCCGGAACCCTTTTCGAAGAATGAAGAAAATCAGACCGATTTTGAGTTCAAGGTAAAGTCTACAGTGTCAGCAGTAGCCTCACAGAGCGGGTTGCAGGATATGATTCATGGAATAAATTACAGGAATTCATTTAGCCGATTACAGCGAATTGTCGGTTATGTCTTGCGACATAAAAGGACGCAAGGATGGGTGCTCGACAGAAGTGTTAACCCCCATTGAATTGAGTCGATCGATGCAGCTAATTGTCAAGAGTATTCAGGTGTCGGACTTCGTGAAGGAAATACAGCAGTTGAGGAAGCATGGAGCATTGGACAAATCAAGTTCCATACACAGCTTAACTCAGTTTTTGGATGACAAGGGAATACTGAGAGTCGGTGGCAGGTTGGAACAGGCGACCTTAGCATACGACGCAAAACACCCGATGTTGTTACCATACAACGATCCGATTGTGAAACTCGTCCTGGACATGATTCATCGGGAGAATGATCACTGTGGCTCCCAATTACTACTTGCAACATCAAGACAGTCATTACTACATTCCGCATCATTGTGTCCTGCGTCCAGATAGCAGTACGACAAAGCTCAGGGTAGTGTTCGATGCGTCCTGTAAGTCATCGTCTGGATGGTCGCTCAATGATATTTTACATTCAGGTCCCAAGGAGCAAGGAGACCTGTTTGGGATGCTGTTGCGATTTAGATTACCGCGATTTGTGTTCACGACGGATATCGAGAAGATGTACAGACAAGTACTAGTGGACTCGAGGGATCGTAGATATCAGCTGGTCGTAGGGAGGAGTTCTCCAGACAAGGAGCTCGAGCACTACATGTTAAATACATTACAATTGGTACGACGTGCGCCCCGTATCTTTCTACGAGATGTCTGAAAAAACTAGCAGATACAAATTTGCATAAATATCCATTGGGTGCTCCAGCACTTCAGCGACATTTCTATGTTGACGATGGCATGTGCGGATCCGACAGCTTAACGACCGCAATGGAGATGCAGAGTGAGCTGAATAGGTTGTTGTCAGAAGCAGGATTCAGATTGCGAAAGTGGTGTGGCAACCACTTAAAACTATTACATGGAGTCCCACCAGAGGATAGAGAAGTATACCTCGACTTCGATAATTCATCAACCAAGGTGCTGGGGTTGACATGGATTCCCCAAGCGGACCGATTTTGCCTGAAGAGTAATATGAGCGAATGCAGCGTCGTAACTAAGCGCAAAGTAACATCTGATCTGGCGAGATTGTCCGACCCATTGGGGCTTGCAGGTCCTGTTGTGTCCGCAGCAAGATCTTTATTCAGCAGTTATGGAAGAATAAAATTGGCTGGGATGAGGAGCTGCCAGCAGAATTAACATCCTATTGGTTATCGTTTCGAGAGAGTTTGAAGATGCTAAATGGTTTCAAGTTACCCAGACATATGTTTAATGTAGAGAAACCAACGAGGGCTGAGTTCCATACATTTGTGGATGCTTCAGAAAAGGCGTATGGAGCAGTGATGTATCTGCGGGCTAAGTAGGCAGACGGAAGGCATATAGTTAGGCTCCTTTGTTCAAAATCAAAAATTGCACCTATAAAAGAGATCACGTTGCCACGGTTGGAGCTTTGTGCCGCTGAGTTGGGAGCAAAACTTACCTCAAAAGTCAAAACAGAGTTGGGTTACGAAGATTTGAAGACTATTTATTGGTCAAATTCGGAAATTACGTTGTACTGGATTAACTCGGAACCATCATCGCTGAAGACGTTTGTTGTCAACAAGGTGAAACAGATCCAAGACAGGTCGCTTAGAACTCAATGGCGACATGTGGGTACAAAAGACAATCCTGTAGATTTTATATCTAGAGGTATGAAGATCGTCGGATCGGCGGATCGTCTTTCAGGATGTATGATGTGGTTTTATGGACCCACATTTCTACACGGAAGCGAATCTCTCTGGCCGGAACCCTTTTCGAAGAATGAAGAAAATCAGACCGATTTTGAGTTCAAGGTAAAGTCTACAGTGTCAGCAGTAGCCTCACAGAGCGGGTTGCAGGATATGATTCATGGAATAAATTACAGGAATTCATTTAGCCGATTACAGCGAATTGTCGGTTATGTCTTGCGACATAAAAGGACGCAAGGATGGGTGCTCGACAGAAGTGTTAACCCCCATTGAATTGAGTCGATCGATGCAGCTAATTGTCAAGACTATTCAGGTGTCGGACTTCGCGAAGGAAATACAGCAGTTGAGGAAGCATGGAGCATTGGACAAATCAAGTTCCATACACAGCTTAACTCAGTTTTTGGATGACAAGGGAATACTGAGAGTCGGTGGCAGGTTGGAAGAGGCGACCTTAGCATACGACGCAAAACACCCGATGTTGTTACCATACAACGATCCGATTGTGAAACTCGTCCTGGACATGATTCATCGGGAGAATGATCACTGTGGCTCCCAATTACTACTTGCAACATCAGACAGAGGTTCTGGATTATATAAGGGAAGGCTATTGCACGGAACATTGTGCAAAATTGCGTGAAGTGCACCCGAGCAAAACCAAAGTTATACAGTCAAATCATGGGGAATCTCCCACCTAGCAGGGTCACGCCAGCAAGGCCGTTTATTGTATCAGGCGTTGACTATTGTGGGCCTTTGTGGGTCCACTACAAAATACGAGGAAAGAGACCACATAAGGTTTACATTGCTGTGTTTGTCTGTTTCGCAACAAAGGCTGTGCACTTGGAAATAGTGACCGATCTGACTACGGATCTCTTCATCGTTGCGTTGAAGAGATTTGTCGCTCGTCGTGGCAAATGTCAAACGCTGTATTCAGACAATGCGACGAACTTTGTAGGGGCCAAGAATCAGCTCGACGAATTGAATCAGGCGGTATTTGGAGAGGAAGGAAAGAAGAAAATAGCCGACACATGCGCAAGGGAAGGGAAGGGATAGATTTCCAATTTATTCCCCAAGAGCTCCACATTTTGGTGGTCTATGGGAAGCTGCGGTGAAGTCAGAAAAGCAGTTGTTACTTCGCACCACAACTAGCGCGTCATTGACTCACGAAGAAGACTGTCGTCGTCGAAATAGAGGCAATACTGAACTCTAGACCGCTGACTCCTATTTCTAACGACCCGAATGATCTAACAGCGTTAACGCCTGGACACTTTCTTGTGGGGGAACCTTTAACGGCTCAGGTTGATCCGTCAGCCAGCCACTCATCTACTTCATTGAAAAGCAGATGGAAGATAGTATCCCAAATTAAGCATGAGTTCTGGAGACGTTGGTCTACGGAGTATCTAACTACTGTGCAAAAAAGGAAATGGAGTACCCCATCTCCAAACATTGAGCCTGGGCAATTGGTCATCATTAAGGAATGCAATGGCTGCTAGGCAGAATAACCCCAACGTATAAGGGAAATGATGGAGCCGTCCGAGTAGCTGATATAAAGACGCAGAGCGGAGAAGTTAAGCGGGCTATAAACAGGTTAGCTCCCTTAATGAAGGATGAAAATGTGCCTCTGCCAACGTTAAAGAACGTAAGTAGTGATGAAGGACCATTTTCAAAGCGATTTAAGCCGTCAAGCAGCATGTTGATGTCAACAATATTTATGGCTTTGCTATTCCTGCTGTATAAGTTAGATACGTTGGCCTTCAACTTCTCGAGCCCAGTCGATCACGGATGCTGATTGACAGCTCGGGTATCACCTCTACAAGTTACCTCTGCGGAGACCGGAGAGTGTAGATACCAACGGGCGACGGTTGTTGTTGGTTTGCTCATTTTGATACATAGGAGAGACTGTTCTCTCACCGGAATAATTGTAGTTGTATTAGTATTAAACGAAGATCCTCTGCGATCAACACGATCCTCTGCGATCACTAAGATCCTCTGCGATCCACGTGAACCTCTGCGTTCACTTTTGGTTTATCTTTAGAAGCGAAAGCATCAAGGCCTCTGCGCCAACCCACGATTACAAAAGGTAATCTCTTTGTTGTTAGAAAAGAATTGAATATCACAATAAACAGCAATCATATTTATATAAAGAATTAATACTGGTTGTTTTTATTTCACTTGTTCTTTTCTCCCTCCACTGCTCAACATTCGGTAACCTGAGCTATCGTTGAACTATCGAAGAAACCTATGGATTTCCCCTCCCTCACCTAAACATTTGGTCGCATCGAGCCGGATAGAAGCCAGCCTTTTTGTTGTCGCTGCTCCAGTTGCCTATTCCCTCTCTCTTGTAGTGTGATACAACGAGATTTGAAGCATTTGTTGTTGTCTTAGCACGGACAAATATTGAAGAAAATTGCATCTCCTCTAAACAACAAATTACCATACTAACACCAGGTACGTAAACTCAGATTTCTATCAAAAGTGAGCTACCGCGAGTGTTAATATTTTTCGTTTGAGCAGTAAATAAATAAATCATTGGTCGAATTTCAATTATCCTACGCGAGTGCATTTAATTCGTTGCTTTCCTTCCCCCATCATACAGTCCACACAAAACTTATTGAAATCGTTGTTGTACTGATTATCCAATGTCGCGGTGATCATACAAATCAAAATACGTGTTGTTGTTATTTTTGTTTGATTTGCTCCAAGTCAATCGGTCTCACCATAATAACTAACACTCCTAACTTCCAATCGTCGTTTCTAGCCTTGCAATTCCTAATTGTAGCTAAAAATCACTCTGGTCGACTATTAACATCACTACGTGTGTTAATTATTTCGTTCCTCCATTTGAAACCCTAGTTGTTGCTAGTTTTATTTTGTTGTACTGATCACCCTACGTCGTGTTGATCATACAAAACGTCTTCGTTTTTCTTCATAATATCACACAACTCGTTTAGTTGTTGATCTCATTTGAAAGGCCGATACCTTTAGTGAGAATTCGCTCTGATATTTACAAAAACAAAACCCATCAAATTTCCAATCGGATTTGCATCGATTATTGAACTCTCGCTTTGGTAAATAATAACTCTCATTGCACCGATTGTTGTTGTTATTCCCCAGGGTTTTTTTCTAACGAAGCCCTTCTGTTGAGAATTTGCATTGGCAAATTTACACTAACAACATAACATACATTGTTACACTTTGTCGTTTGGGTTATTTTGTTGTTGCGATCCTCTCCAAGCACAAAATATTTGGCGTTGTTATTCCCCCTCGGTTTACAAAAAACTCTTTGAAAATTTGCACAGCCAAATTAACAATAACAACGTACCATCCAAATTCTCGCTGCATTTGATTTCTTTCTTGTATAGATCGTCCATCACCAACCAAATACATTCGTTTTTCTATTCTTCTACCTTTTGTCGATCATGTAATTATTCTAATCGGAGAAATTACATGGTAATTCTACCAACAATTTACATCTCTCTTCCCGCCTTTTTGAAGCGTCATTTCTAGTTACGTTGTAAAAATACCAACAAAATTCTGCTCATCAGCACCACATACTGCTTGGTCGTTTGCAACGTCTGTTGTTCAGTGGGAGTTTCGCTGTTCACACACAGACATTTCTCTGCTAGCGTAGCTTGTGTGCAGCACAGTGGGGTAAGAAAGTACAAATAGTACAGTGGGGCAAAAGTACAAAAAGTTTTTTTAATAATTAATTTTGAAAATTATTTTTCGATAATTTTTAAAAATATAATTAATTGGCAGTAGGGTTTTTGGAATTTTTGGACAAATTCACCCTACACTCGGCATTTATTGCACATATTACTAGCAGAGAACATACGTGAAAAATAATTGTTTTTCGACATTTTTATATTGTTTTTGGCAATATTCGTTAAACATTTTGGAAAATTGTTCGACTCTTCGTAGGGGTTTCGGTATTTTTGAACAAATACACCCTACTTTTGGCATACTTGCACCAACGTTTCAACCAAATAAGATATATTTCTGACAAATTATTTTATCTGCGCTGATTTATTGGGCAAACATTACTTTTTCAGACAAATAGCTTATTTGTCGTCGAATTTTGGACAAATACACCTTGCTGTACACCATACACTTGGTAACACCATATACATTCTTGTATATTTGAAAATTTTTTGCATTTTTTGGCCAAATTAAAGTAGTTTTTGTTCGCCCTGAGGAAGTTTCTTCAAATTTTCTCTTTTTTCGCCCTACTTTAATTTCAAATATAATTACACCCTGTTAAGATTCTGTTGTATTCTTAGAATTTTGGAGGTTTTGTGTGGAAATTTCTAATTTCCTGTGAGCTATAGCCATTTGTTCTTCAACTTGAATTTCATTTCTTCACCTCTCTTTGTTGTTTGTTGCAAATTCAATTGCAGATTTAACTTACAAAATGTCTGTCACCCCGCTTACTCGGTTTATTAGAGCTTCAGACATCGTTTTGAAACGTGTGGCTTCCTTTGAACAGAAAAGTGAAACCAAATATAACATACATTCTCTAGAAATCCACAATTCTGAGCTTCAAAAATTGTGGAACAAAGTTCATTGCACTTACGAGGAGTGCAAAAACTGCCTCACGACATCCGAGACTGCACAGACTGATGGTATTGATGTCGTTGAGGAAAAGTACGCCACATCCTACATTGCTTACCTTCGGTGCATTAGCACAATTAGTCGGCATCTTGAGCGCCTTAAAACTCTTGGTAGCGAAACTCCTTCACCTGCTGTAGATCCTGCAATCTCACCACCTCCACCAAATGAATTGTTGTTCGTTTCAAAGGAAACACCATCTCCCAGTTTGCTTTCTAGCGAGTCTTTGGCCCCTGTTTCTGTGCAGTCTACTCCTCTTGGTGTAATTGTCCCAACAGAAACTTCCTCCACCACAACGTGTAGTACCCAGACTGACGACATCACCTTTTATTCTGAACAGTCTTCATCGGGTTTGCTATTGAGGGAGTCTATCCCTTTGCAGGTTGATGCTTCACATGTCTGTCCTTCACCTCCTCAAATCACCACCACCACAAATTGTTCTGCTGCCCCTACTGCAAAACACTCCAAGTCAACTGTCGATACCCATAGTCTGCCTTTGCCACCTATCGACATTGATATTTTTGTTGGTGACTTTATGTCCTGGCCCACGTTTAGGGATTTATTCACCACCCTTTTCGTTGAAAATTCGCGTCTGTCAGACGTTGAGCGCCTTTGCTATTTGTTGCAGAAAACCAACGGTGAGGCTCGCGAAATCGTCTCGTCATTTCCACTCACCAATTCTAGTTTCCCGTTAGCGTGGAAAGCATTGTCGGATACGTATGACAATAAACGTATCGTGGTGAATAGTCACATCCAGCAATTGCTTAATCTCCCTTCTTTTAATAAAGAAACTAGTTCTGATTTGAAAATTCTTCAACGTGGCATTAATAGTTGTCTAGCTGCAATGACCGTCTATGACGTCGTCACGGATCATTGGGATCCAATAATAGTTTGTATTTGTTTGCAGCGTTTGCCTAAATTGACATTGACTCTGTGGGAGCAAAGTATCAAAAACAAATCGTCTTTGCCTTCTTGGAAAGATTTAGATGCTTTCCTCACAGAGAGGATACAAACACTGTTGTGTATCCAAAACATGTATGGAAATCAGTCCACAAAATTGGTGACACCTAAAAATGTGATTTTATCTAGTTCCTCTAATAAATTGTTGTCGGTACATAAATCTAAACAAGTATCACCCCCTCGATCCACAAATTTGTTGACAAGCATTTGCCCAATTTGTCCTACCCAGAGCCACGTTCTTCGTCTCTGCCCCCAGTTTGTTAAACTTTCTTTTGAGGACAAATTCTTGATTGTTAAAAAGTATAAGTGCTGCCTTAATTGCTTAACTCGTGGCCATGCAATTAAATCTTGCAAGAGCAAACATAGTTGCAACTTGTGCAAACAACGGCATCATAGCCTTCTCCACCGGCCACAAGTTAGAAGAGTTATTGCTCCGACCACATCAAAACTGTCTCCGTCTCTTACTGAAGTCAAAAGTCGAGATCACAGTTGTGTTTTGTCGCAGCCCCGACACGCTCCAGGCATTTCTACATTGCCCTGCACTTCTCCGGCTTTTACAAATGTCAAAAGTCGAGATTCTAAGTGTACTATGTCGACCCGCTCTCCTAACAGACGTCAAAGCAATCATACAGACACTGATACCTTGAGCAATAGTAAAGTTCTTGTTTCGCCTTCTGTGCATTCCCCTCCGGCTTTTACATATGTCAAAAGTCGAGTGTTAGCTTCAACTCTGACGAAATCATCTCCGGCTTTTACGAAGGGCAAAAGTCGAGTATTTAGCCCTCCTTTGTCGCGCTCAAATACCTCTCCGGCTTTTACCAAGGTCAAAAGTCGAATATTTAGTCCTTCCTTGTCGCGTCCAACCTCCACTCCGGCTTTTACTGATGTCAAAAGTCGAGAACTTCGTTTGTTGGATCGGTCTTCGGACAACACCATTAGATAAGAGTATGCTTTTGGGAACCGCCAAAGATAGTTTTGAATTCGTTGCTTGCCCAAAAATCTATTTTCGGGTGCCTTCTTATTCGTCCGGTTCCTGCCACCTCTTGTTCCTAACCTCTTATTTTAAATTGAACTCGACCACTGAGTAATGCTAACAAATAATTGAAACAAATCGCTAGTACTGTTATACCTTGAAAACTTGAATTGAATTGTTCATTGACTCGTCTCCATATTCTTGAATCGAGCGAATATCGGAGTCGATCCTTTCTTAATTACACGTTTATTGACATCACTTTTTTGAACTAAAGCTCACTTGAAATCTGAATTTACGTTCATTCTTTTTACAATTATTTCTATCTTTAATTGTTGATACACGCTTACGTGTATCAAGGTGGGCGGCAATGTATAAGTTAGATACGTTGGCCTTCAACTTCTCGAGCCCAGTCGATCACGGATGCTGATTGACAGCTCGGGTATCACCTCTACAAGTTCCCTCTGCGGAGACCGGAGAGTGTAGATACCAACGGGCGACGGTTGTTGTTGGTTTGCTCATTTTGATACATAGGAGAGACTGTTCTCTCACCGGAATAATTGTAGTTGTATTAGTATTAAACGAAGATCCTCTGCGATCAACACGATCCTCTGCGATCACTAAGATCCTCTGCGATCCACGTGAACCTCTGCGTTCACTTTTGGTTTATCTGTAGAAGCGAAAGCATCAAGGCCTCTGCGCCAACCCACGATTACAAAAGGTAATCTCTTTGTTGTTAGAAAAGAATTGAATATCACAATAAACAGCAATCACATTTATATAAAGAATTAATACTGGTTGTTTTTATTTCACTTGTTCTTTTCTCCCTCCACTGCTCATCATATACGGTAACTGAGAAACATACCTATGGATCACCCATCCCACACCTCAACATTTTATCCTATCGAACTGGAGAATTTGTTGTTGCCCAATTAAACACCTGCCATTATGCTTATGTCAGTCGTTCAGCGTACGTAATTTTGAGAATAAGCCTGGAATTAACTTCGAAGGCATTGGAGTTACTAAGGTCGTAACAGCCGAGTGGAAACTAATAACTTACTATGACCTTTCCACGTTTTGGGCCGATGACTTTTCGTCTGGGATAAGAACCCTTCAGGAGTTGTGCAGACGTTCAGGTGAAAATCGAAGCTGCGAGATTGTTTCAGAGGCTCTGGTTCAAGACCAGAAACAGCTAGAAACTGGTACTTTGCACGTCTTTCCCAGGCGCACCAGGCGAGGGGCGCTGAACATAGTTGGAAACCTTGCGAAGTCCTTATTTGGTGTTTTGGATTCTGAATATGCGGAGCAAATGGCTGTGACAATTGAGAAGGCAAATGAAGACAAGCAACATCTACTTGAGCTGCTAAGGAACCAGACATCTATTATTGATTCAACAATTAATATCATTAGAAGAGATGAAGGGGCGAGTAAAAGGACTTTTAGCGACATCCAAGCTGAAATGAATCTTCTAGCTAATAAGGTGAAAAAGGAGGAAGATGTTGCAAAGGCAACACAGTCAATTGTTTTCCTTATCTCGCAGCTCATGCTACTGTCATCTAAGTTGAACCATGTAGAAGACAACATTATCGACGTGTTAACAGATGCTCATCACAATCGTATAAGCCCATTGCTACTGACCCCACATCAGCTGTTGAGCGAGCTCCAAACCATCAAGGCTCATATTCCACCATCTCGTGCTCTACCTATCCGAGAAGAGAACTTGACAGAGTTCTTCAAATTAATGACGAGTAAGAGAAGTGTTATGAGAAATAGCATCATATTTGAGATTCGCCTTCCATTAGTGGATCTCCAACAGTATGATCTATTCAACGTGGTTCCCATCCCGATGATACGGTCCGGTCAGTTCATCTCAATCTGAATTAAGTCAGCCGTATTGGCAGTCAACGCTCATCGGGACGAGTTCATATCTCTCACAGCAGATGAAATGCACAGTTGCACCCATACTACGAACGACGTTTTTATCTGCAACAAACAAGCAAAATTTAATAAGGGCGATCGATCGCATTTGTGCGAAGTAAGCTTTTTCCTGAATAAATCATCAGAAGCTTGCGACTTGCAGTAAACCGTTTCTCATCAACCTTGGACCCAAATTGTTCGGAAGAATCAATGGATGTTTACTCTAGCCAACATAACAGAATTGACGTTTGTTTGTGGTACAAAAATTACGTATTTAGAGGTACAAGGGGCTGGAACATTAGAAGTTGGGCCCGATTGCACCCTAAAAGACAACACCGTTACGATATACGGTCATTATGAAAACAAAACAATTGTACATACATCATATTTGAGAGACTCAAAGCATTGGACACAATAGCTTCGCCCAGTCAGCTTATTTTGTTGAACACAACATGGAATAGCACCTATCATACTGCTGAGCTCATTACATTACACCAACAGCTGAAGGCCATTGATATCGGACGCCTGCCCCAATTAATGAAATCGTCTTCCATTCATCATCACACTATCAGCTACTTGGCGCTTTTCATTGGAATTGGAGTAGTCATATACGTCACGAACAAACTTCGCCAACACAAAACTTCCGCCAACAACAGCATTAACCCAACACCAACCCCGAGGCAGTCAATGTCGTCATCATATGTCATCGACCAGATAGCTTCTTGAACGTCCCCGTTCAACGTGGGGGGAGAATGTTCAAAGAGAACATACATATTTACGTTAGTTTAATTACTCTGCTTTACTTTTTATGTAATGTAGTTTCTAGAGTGTCAGCGAAAAACTGACCTAGTATATTTTCAATTGTTATTTTATGCAGGCCAATAACCTAAATAAAGAAAGAACTGATAATTTCATATTGCATGGGTTATTGGCTGAAGTAAATTTATGAATAGTTAATTATTGCTTAGTTTACATTTTACCTTAGCTGTTAAGTTAATCAAAATGTATAAATACTAATTGGCAATAAAGAATCTAGGTAGCTTACAAGAAATTCTAAAGCTATCTAGGTTTACACAATTCAAGTTTTGTGTGCATTCGCCTTTTTTATTATATTATTAATCACACCTCACAAAAAGATTTTAATAGCATAATTACACAGGCTTGGGATATAATAAATATAATATATATATGCAGTTTTTAAGTGTTCAGTGGGGAATTAAAATCTAGAAAACATTAGGCCTTGCATAAGCTTAATTATGAAATAAATGAAGATTGATAAAATAACCCAAAATTCTAAGAGTCAAAAGAAAGTTTACACTCTTGCTAAAAGTAAGACATTTTTTTATTCTTTAGCTTGACATGCATTTATTGAGGCTTTTTAACTTATATTGATCCTATTCGAGTGTCTAAATAGTGACTCCACCAGTATTTTGGGGAAATCCGGTGATAATACCCCATTGGACCCGTAGTACAGTTTTCTGGCAATTTTGACACAAAATATGGCTTTATTTAACTTTCTTTCGAATTTTTTCGGTATGTACTCAGTGGATTTGAGGTCTAGAGACGCAGAGCGGAGAAGTTAACGGGCTATAAACAGGTTAGCTCCCTTAATGAAGGATGAAAATGTGCCTCTGCCAACGTTAAAGAACGTAAGTAGTGATGAAGGACCATTTTCAAAGCGATTTAAGCCGTCAAGCAGCATGTTGATGTCAACAATATTTATGGCTTTGCTATTCCTGCCATTATGCTTATGTCAGTCGTTCAGCGTACGTAATTTTGAGAATAAGCCTGGAATTAACTTCGAAGGCATTGGAGTTACTAAGGTCGTAACAGCAGAGTGGAAACTAATAACTTACTATGACCTTTCCACGTTTTGGGCCGATGACTTTTCGTCTGGGATAAGAACCCTTCAGGAGTTGTGCAGACGTTCAGGTGAAAACCGAAGCTGCGAGATTGTTTCAGAGGCTCTGGTTCAAGACCAGAAACAGCTAGAAACTGGTACTTTGCACGTCTTTCCCAGGCGCACCAGGCGTGGGGCGCTGAACATAGTTGGAAACCTTGCGAAGTCCTTATTTGGTGTTTTGGATTCTGAATATGCGGAGCAAATGGCTGTGACAATTGAGAAGGCAAATTGAGGAGGCTAATAAGGTGAAAAAGGAGGAAGATGTTGCAAAGGCAACACAGTCAATTGTTTTCCTTATCTCGCAGCTCATGCTACTGTCATCTAAGTTGAACCATGTAGAAGACAACATTATCGACGTGTTAACAGATGCTCATCACAATCGTATAAGCCCATTGCTACTGACCCCACATCAGCTGTTGAGCGAGCTCCAATCCATCAAGGCTCATATTCCACCATCTCGTGCTCTACCTATCCGAGAAGAGAACTTGACAGAGTTCTTCAAATTAATGACGAGTAAGAGAAGTGTTATGAGAAATAGCATCATATTTGAGATTCGCCTTCCATTCCAACAGTATGATCTATTCAACATGGTCCCCATCCCGATGATACGGTCCGGTCAGTTCATCTCAATCTGAATTAAGTCAGCCGTATTGGCAGTCAACGCTCATCGGGACGAGTTCATATCTCTCACAGCAGATGAAATGCACAGTTGCACCCATACTACGAACGACGTTTTTATCTGCAACAAACAAGCAAAATTTAACAAGGGCGACCGATCGCATTTGTGCGAAGCAAGCTTTTTCCTGAATAAATCATCAGAAGCTTGCGACTTGCAGTAAACCGTTTCTCATCAACCTTGGACCCAAATGGTTCGGAAGAATCAATGGATGTTTACTCTAGCCAACATAACAGAATTGACGTTTGTTTGTGGTACAAAAATTGCGTATTTAGAGGTACAAGGGGCTGGAACATTAGAAGTTGGGCCCGATTGCACCCTAAAAGACAACACCGTTACGATATACGGTCATTATGAAAACAAAACAATTGTACATACATCATATTTGAGACTCAAAGCATTGGACACAATAGCTTCGCCCAGTCAGCTTATTTTGTTGAACACAACATGGAATAGCACCTATCATACTGCTGAGCTCATTACATTACACCAACAGCTGAAGCCCATTGATATCGGACGCCTGCCCCAATTAATGAAATCGTCTTCCATTCATCATCACACTATCAGCTACTTGGCGCTTTTCATTGGAATTGGAGTAGTCATATACGTCACGAACAAACTTCGCCAACACAAAACTTCCGCCAACAGCAGTATTAACCCAACACCAACCCCGAGGCAGTCAATGTCGTCATCATATGTCATCGACCAGATAGCTTCTTGAACGTCCCCGTTCAACGTGGGGGGGAGAATGTTCAAAGAGAACATACCTATTTACGTTAGTTTAATTACTCTGCTTTACTTTTTATGTAATGTAGTTTCTAGAGTGTCAGCGAAAAATTGACCTAGTATATTTTCAATTGTTATTTTATGCAGGCCAATAACCTAAATAAAGAAAGAACTGATAATTTCATATTGCATGGGTTATTGGCTGAAGTAAATTTATGAATAGTTGATTATTGCTTAGTTTACATTTTACCTTAGCTGTTAAGTTAATCAAAATGTATAAATACTAATTGACAATAAAGAATCTAGGTAGCTTACAAGAAATTGTAAAGCTATCTAGGTTTACACAATTCAAGTTTTGTGTTCATCCGCCTTTTTTATTATGTTATTAATCACACCTCACAAAAAGATTTTAATAGCATAATTACACAGGTTTGGGATATAATAAATATAATATATATATATATATATATATATATATATATATATATATATATATATATATATATATATATATAATATATATATATATATATATATGCAGTTTTTAAGTGTTCAGTGGGGAATTAAAATCTAGAAAACATTAGGCCTTGCATAAGCTTAATTATGAAATAAATGAAGATTGATAAAATAACCCAAAATTCTAAGAGTCAAAAGAAAGTTTACACTCTTGCTAAAAGAAAGACATTTTTTATTCTTTAGCTTGACATGCATTTATTGAGGCTTTTTAACTTATATTGATCCTATTCGAGTGTCTAAATAGTGACTCCACCAGTATTTTGGGGAAATCCGGTGATAATACCCCATTGGACCCGTAGTACAGTTTTCTGGCAATTTTGACACAAAATATGGCTTTATTTAACTTTCTTTCGAATTTTTTCGGTATGTACTCAGTGGATTTGAGGTCTAGAGACAACAATGAGTGATCCTGGATGCATGGGAGTAAAATATAGCAACACGTTATTCATAAATATGGACGAAGCCTTCATATCCCTGTCCAAATGTCAGATCCCCCTTTGATATAAGTTCACTAGGATCAGTAATCTCGTGTCAATACGAGTATCTGATGTTGTTCTTGTATCCTTGAACCCATACAAAATCTTTCTTTGAACCCCGCTTCTGTCAGGCACCCGATGAACCTATATAAGACACTCCATCAAGTTTGATTCTGTATACAACATTTTCACCGTTAAAAGCTTCGTTAATGATTTTCGACAGTTGTGGCATATCTTGCAACCAAATATGTGAAAATGGTTATGACAATAGAAAAATACAATTTCCCAAACCATATTTGGTGAAAAAAGGTCAAACCTGTGGAAAATTATGAACAAATCTTTTAACGGTGAAAATGTTGTATACAGAATCAAACTTGATGGAGCGTCCTATATATGTTGATCGGGTACCTGATAGCAGGGGGGTTCAAAGAAATTGTTTGTATGGGTTTAAAGATACGAGAACAATATCATATGCTCATATTGACACGAGACTAATGACCCTAGTGAACTGAAATGAGGCCTATACCAAAAGGGGTTCTGACATTTGGACAGGGATATGAAGGCTTCGCCTATATTTATGAATCACGTGTTGCTATATTTTACTTCCATGCATCAAGGATCACTCATTGTAGTCTCTAGATCTCAAAACCATTGAGTTCTTACCGAAAAAAGTTAAATAAAGCCCTATTTTTTAACAAAAATAGCCGTACGGGTCCAATGGGGGGATTATCACCGGATGTCACCAAAATACATGTTAATTTATTATTTAGACACTTGAATAGGATCAAAATAAGGCAAAAAGCCAAAATAAAGGCATGTCAACCTAAAGAATTAAAAGAAACTGTCCTACTTTTGGCAAGAGTGTACACTTTCTTTTGACTCTTAAAATTTTGGGTTATTTTATCAATCTTCATTTATTTCATAATTAAGCTTATGCAAGGCCCAATATTTTCTGGATTTTAATTCACCACTAAACAAAAAAGGTCAAACCTGTGGAAAATTATGAACGAAGCTTTTAACGGTGAAAATGTTGTATACAGAATCAAACTTGATGGAGCGTCCTATATATGTTGATCGGGTACCTGATAGCAGGGGGGTTCAAAGAAATAGTTTGTATGGGTTTAAAGATACGAGAACAATATCGTATGCTCATATTGACACGAGGCTAATGACCCTAGTGAACTGAAATGAGGCCTTTACCAAAAGGGGATCTGATATTTGGACAGGGATATGAAGGCTTCGCCCATATTTATGAATAACGTGTTGCTATATTGTACTCCCATGCATCAAGGATCACTCATTGTAGTCTCTAGATCTCAAAACCATTGAGTTCTTACCGAAAAAAGTTAAATAAAGCCCTATTTTTTGACAAAAATAGCCGTACGGGTCCAATGGGGGGATTATCACCGGATGTCACCAAAATACATGTTAATTTATTATTTAGACACTTGAATAGGATCAAAATAAGGCAAAAAGCCAAAATAAAGGCATGTCAACCTAAAGAATTAAAAGAAACTGTCCTACTTTTGGAAAGAGTGTACACTTTCTTTTGACTCTTAAAATTTTGGGTTATTTTATCAATCTTCATTTATTTCATAATTAAGCTTAGGCAAGGCCCAATATTTTCTGGATTTTAATTCACCACTAAACAAAAAAGGTCAAACCTGTGGAAAATTATGAACGAAGCTTTTAACGGTGAAAATGTTGTATACAGAATCAAACTTGATGGAGCGTCCTTTATATGTTGATCGGGTACCTGATAGCAGGGGGGTTCAAAGAAATAGTTTGTATGGGTTTAAAGATACGAGAACAATATCGTATGCTCATATTGACACGAGACTAATGACCCTAGTGAACTGAAATGAGGCCTATACCAAAAGGGGATCTGATATTTGGACAGGGATATGAAGGCTTCGCCCATATTTATGAATAACGTGTTGCTATATTGTACTCCCATGCATCAAGGATCACTCATTGTAGTCTCTAGATCATTGATGCTCAAATTATTTTGTTCATTTGTTTCTCTGAGAGTGCCTTTCCTTTGCTAAACCACGGCAGATGAGAAAAAAAGAGAACGTGTGTTGTTGTTGTAGTCACGTTAACGTATATGGATGATCTTGGCTGCTCTAGATCTCAAATCCATTGAGTGCTTACCGAAAAAAAGTTAAATAAAGCCCTATTTTTTGACAAAAATAGCCCTACGGGTCCAATGGGGGGATTATCACCGGATTTCACAAAAATACATGTTAATTTATTATTTAGACACTTGAATAGGATCAAAATAAGGCAAAAAGCCAAAATAAAGGCATGTCAACCTAAAGAATGAAAAAACTGTCCTACTTTTGGCAAGAGTGTACACTTTCTTTTGACTCTTAAAATTTTGGGTTATTTTATCAATCTTTATTTATTTCATAATTAACTTAAGCAAGGCCCAATATTTTCTCGATTTTAATTCACCACTAAACACTAAAAAACTGCATTTATATTTTATATTTATTATATCCCTTTACCGGTGAGGTGTAAACTTTCTTTTGACTCTGACTGTACATTTTATAATTGGAAATTTTATAATTGAATCAAAAAGGTGAATGGAAATATTTTATTGGACATGGGAGAAATCGCATTTAATATTGGTAATTGCATCAATACATTTTTCATATACAGTCAGGGACAAAAGTTTACATACACCCCCTAAATCTCGGGTGTTAGGGTTAGTAGTGATTTTTATGAAATGCCAAGTATGAATTTTTATTTCGTCTCACTATTAAACAGTATTTAATAGAACAAAAGTATATTCCATAATACAAGTAACGGTAAATTTTACAAAAACCTAAAAATGATGGGGACAAAAGTTTACATACACCCCAAGGAAATATGCGTATTGCCGTGCAATTTATGGAATTAACAGCAAAATTTATACATTTTATTGTTTTGGCAAATGCCTCTGGGTGTTTGAGATATATTTTAGAGAAAAGAAAATAATTTTTGGGGGTCAAATGCCGTTATTTAAGGTCAAACTTCTTGTATAGCTTGTTAAAGACGACCCTTGCTTAATTATTTGCGTTTTTAGGTAATGCACTTTAAAAAAACCACAAAATTAGTGTCAGATTACAAATTTGGAGACCCTAGAAAGCTTTGAAGTTGTCCTTGTGCAAAATATTACTTCTTGGACGTCGATAAATGCCCGATTTTCATCAGATTTCTCAGGAAGTTAATAAATTGCGTGGAATTCTTGGTGCAAATTACATATAGAAGGCATTGAATTGCCTTGAAATATGGTCTGATACAATCCTCTGGCATCAATTAACTCAGAAATGTACAATTATACGAAACTTTTCGCCCCTATAGTGACGGTAATGATCATAATACGAAAACGACGTTGTTCACAGTACAAATTGCATGCTTTTTTGGTAGTGCTTACATTTTGATGCTTTGGAAGCTTCGGGAACAGGTTTGTAACAGAATATTTCACATTTCTGATTCAATTGATGCCAGAGGATTGTATCAGACCATATTATAAGGCAATTCAAGGCCTTCTTTATGTAATTTGCACCAAGAATTCCGCGGAATCCATTAACTTCCTGAGAAATCTGATGAAAAGCGGGCATTTATCGACGTCCAAGAAACAATATTTTGCACAAGAACAACTCCAAAGCTTTCTAGGGTCTCAAAATTTGTAATCTGACACTAATTTTGTGTTTTTTTTTTATTGCATTACCTAAAAACGCAAATAATTAAGCAAGGGTCGGCTTTAGCAAGCTATACAAGAAGTTTGACCTTAAATAACGGCATTTGACCCCCAAAAATTATTTTCTTTTCTCCAAAATATATCTCAAACACCCAGAGGCATTCGCCAAAACAATAAAATGTATAAATTTTGCTGTTAATTCCATAAATTGCACGGCAATACACATATTTCCTTGGGGTGTATGTAAACTTTTGTCCCCATCATTTTTAGGTTTTTGTAAAATTTACCGTTATTTGTATTATGGAATATACTTTTGTTCTATTAAATATTGTTTATTAGTGAGACGAAATAAAACTGCATACTTGGAATTTCATAAAAATCACTACTAACCCTAATACCCGGGATTTAGGGGGTGTATGTAAACTTTTGTCCCTGTCTGTACATATGTATGTACAGTGAGTCACAGTCAAAAGTATCAACTTCAGTTTCTTACATTAAAACTGCTATTGCTAAGACTAGATTAATGAAAATTATTTTGTTCTTTTTTATACAGTTAGTCAACTATATTATTGCAAACGATGAATTGTTAAACATTTAGATATTTAATTAGGAATTACTACAAGAAATTCTTTCAATAATATTGGGTTTTTTGTACATATCTGTTGATTTACCTGTAAATGACAACATCCAGCCAAAAACTGCAGAAATCGGTCGTAAATTACGAAAACAACGGGCAAACTGTATAGGTACCTGATTTTTGTGGTGTCAACTAAATAATTGCAAAATGAATGAATGTGCAATAAAATCGTGGGATTTTCCCAGCGAGTTTTTCTCAATTAAGGATTTTTATGATTTTATGGTATGTGGACATGTAAATCCATAAGTTTTGATCATAAATAAATTGTTCTGTATGTAATATAGGCGGTATATTCAGAAAAAGAGAAGCTCAGGTAATCGGATTTCGGAAAATATGCTAAATTTGGTCTATTCCAATTATAATAATGTTAAATCCGCCAGAGAAATCGCCAAAATCACCTCTCATAATCTGATAATTGTATGCAACATCATATACCGCACCGAGAGAGACGGCAGGCTCAAACTAAAGACGTCCCATTGTAGGCCAAAAGTAGTAAATCCACTATTTGTCAGGAGACTGATTAAAGAAATTGACGAAAGACCCCAAAGCAGCACCAGATAATTGCTTTTTCTAATCAAAATGGATTTTAGAGTAAGTGTGTCACATGGAAAAGTCAGAAAAGTGCTACATAATAACAAGCCTTCATCATGGATGACTAGGTAAAAACCATTGCCCTCCCAGCACATCATATAGAAATTATTCAGACTTGTTACAGTCAACTTTTCACGCCATCTAAAGTATTGGGATGAAGTTATATTTTCTGATGATACTAAAATTATGTTGTACTATCACGATGAGTCTCAAAAAGTATTGCGAAACTCCTTTATAGCCATGGAAAACAAAAATTTAATACATACCACAAAGTTCGGAAAACTGTCAATTAAGGTATTTGGTTGTATACCAAGTAGTGACGTTGTTGACATCCAGATTTTGAAGGAATCAGTGACAGAGGACGTTTATTTACGTGTTTTAAAAATGCTTTAACCAAAAACGTCAAGAAATTTGGCCCTGTTGTCCCTGAAAATGCAAAAAATTGCAATATGAGTACTACCAAGACAACGACCCTAAGCACAAATCGTATTTATGTAGGACTTGGTTGTCATACAACTGCACCAAAGTCATTGACACCCCACTCCAAAGCCTAAATATTAACCCAACATCGACAATTCATGGGTACACCTGAAGAAAAAAGTCGGGAATAGGTCGCCCAATAACAGGAGGGACTAAATAAAATGCATCAAAGAAGTATCCACACTATAAGTTTTATTAAACAAAAAGGATTTCTTGGGTGTTTAGCACTTGGTATGATATCCGTTGTTATCCTTTGCAGATTTTAGCCTTTTTGGCGTAGATTTAACTAAATTTTCTGTGCAAGAAATGTGATTTTTTCCCATTCTTCTTGCAAGGCAAAATCATTTTCATTAATCTACTCTTAGCAATCGCGGTTGTAAGGGAGAAACTGAAGTGGATACTTTTGACTGTGAAACACTGTACATACATATGTACATACATATGTACAGTATGCAAAGTTCATATTCGTACACCCCTAAAAAATTAATAAAATCGTTATTAATTCCATATTTTATGTGCAAATATGCAATAAGTGATGGGAATTACCATAACGAAGAAAGATTTAAGAACAACAAAACAAATTTTTAATTTATTCCGTCCTTTAGGTATAGATGGCGCCTGTGTGGGTGGCAAAGTTCGTATTCGTACACCTATAAGCACTATATATTTAAGGATTTGCAAAGCAAAATACCGCAGATTTTTGTTCTTTTCTTCTTTTGGAATGCCTCTGCTATAGAAATATGTACAAATAACGGTAATTTTATTAAAAATTTTGTATGATAGATATGATTAACTATTGCAATTTATTCCCGAATTTTGGACGGAAATAGCTAATAGCAGTCCTTCTGTACCAATATTCGAGGTATAATATGAAAATAAATGTTAGCTGTGTCTGGTTACCCTAAAATTTGTAACAATTTGTACCAATTGTTGCTGGAAGTCGTCTGTTAACACAAAAAACCAGCAAAAGAGAGCAATTCGAGAGAGACATTTTGACAGTTCTTTCACAGAAAGCTTGCAAATTTTTGCTGGTCAAATTTCTTCTAGCAAGCACTTGCAAACTCTTCTTCTTCCTGAAAACAATCAATCAGCTGTCTTTAATTTGTTGTTGATTTACATATGTATGTTTGTGAAAATTAAAAACAATTTTATTGTGGAAATAGCAAGCCTAATGGTATTGTTTTTTTGGAGAACAAAGTTGCAAAGTGAAAAAATACATTTGTTGGTCATTTTCTTTTTTATTTTAAAAAAAATACAATATCTTTGCTTCCTTTGGTTCCTTTATTGACGGACAAATTGTTCTGTTTTGGCAAGTCAGCTGATTACTTGCTGGTTTTTGCTGGGAATGTGTCTGTTTACTTTTTACAGTTCTCTTGCAAAAGAGAATAAAAACTCCTTATTCTCTGAGAAAGTTCTTGCTGGGAAAGTAACCAGACAGACTTGTTGTCAGCGTTTGGAAATGCAATGAAACGTAATCCGGGCTTAGGTAAAGTAAACACATTTTTGTTTTTACTTGGTGAAAATCGCACGTTTAGTTTTATATTTGAAATTAAATGTATTGACGTTTTAGAATACGGTTTCGAACATTTTTTTATGTCAAGACATATCGGAAATTACGAGGAATAATAATTTTTTAAGAATGAAAATTTCCCGGAAAATAATGCATTTCTTCAAAAGGTTACCCCACGTTCTTTCCTGGACAATTTACCTCATTCTTTTGACATTCTTGCACTCATTTTGGATCCTTCGGTAAAGAAATATAATTTTCAAGAAGTAAAACCCATTATTTTCCCAATTTTGGCAGCCATAACCCTCGTTCATAGTAAGCGTAGAATTGCAGTCGTACGCGGACAGTATGAAAACTTGTACAGTTTCATTTTTCTTCATAATTTTTCACAGCTTTTGACATAAAATGATTTTCGAAACCGTATTCTAAAACTTCAATACATTTTATGTCAAATATAAAACGAAACTTGCAATTTTTACCAAGTAAAAACCAAAAATGTGTTTACTTTACCTATGCCCGGATTGCGTTTCTTTGCATTTCCAAACGCTGACAACATTTATTTTCATATTAGACCTCGAATATTGTTATAGAAGGACTGCTATTAGCTATTTTCGTCCAAAATTCGGGAATAAATTGCACTAGTTAATCAAATCTAGCACATTTTTCTTAATTATTTCAAATATTCGTCCGACTTTTTATTCATGCAAAATCTTTAATAAAATTACAGTTATTTTTACATATTTCTATAGCAGAGCCATTCCAAAAGAAGAAAAGAACAAAAATGTGCGGTATTTTGCTTTGAAGATCCTTAAAAACTCCAAATATATAGTGTTTATAGGTGTACGAATACGAACTTTGCCAGCCAGACAGGCGCCATCTATACCTAAATGCCGGAATAAATTAAAAATTTGTTTTGTTATTCTTAAATCTTTCTTCGTTATGGTAATTCCTATCAATTATTTCATATTTGCACATAAAATATGGAATAAATAACGATTTTATTCATTTTTTAGGGGTGTACGAATATGAACTTTGCATACTGTATGTATATTTGAAATATGGTACATCCATATTTATTTTTTACATTACATACAGTGACTGTCACTGAAAATTATTCAACCTGAAATAAAATACAGTTAGGCAAGAAATGTATTGCAAAAACCAAAATTGTAGAAAACTTCATATTAATTGTTCGTTTATAGCAACAAATGATGTAAAAACTATACGGTTTTTTGTGCAAATCTCTTGCTATAGGTCTTTAAAACAATATTCCATCAAAATATGCAAAGGTTATTTGCGATTTATAACAAATACGGTCAAAAATAAGAATTAACTACTACTTGGGGGTGACAATAAAAGTATTGCAACGGGAAAATCAGTACTATAAAAGTATAACATTTTTGCAAATTTTTGCGGTCATTATGCATTTTTATGACTTTTGCGGCTAAAAATAGACTAACAGTATTGAATGTAATAAAGTTGAGTGATAAAAAATACGGTCATAGAGGGTCTTCAGACAGGTAAAAAGCGCATGGGGCATATTAACAATAAACAATGACGAATCGGCCACAGGCAAGTACGCAAAGAATGAATATTTGACTCAATATGTATTGTAGGATAATGGAACAATGCAAAACAGTCCGATTTTGGCTTTGAGAACATCGAAATACCTCTAGAAAGTATATGGAAAAAATTTGCACCAGTGTAGTATTTTGAAACGACCTACGACAGAGCACTATTTCGTCTCTCAATGGTATTGATATGATTTAATTTTTACTAATTGGATAGATATTATCCTCTGCTATCATAATTAATCCCAAAAATTGCGCCAAATCCAATAAAACCCATCAAATGTGGAAATTAAACCGCTACTGGAGAAGCTGGAATACCGAATATTTGGGTACTATATTCTTTACCAGTAATGTTGGCGACATTTCCTGAGTATTTCAGCCATGTAAAACTTCTCTACAAAGTGGTGTCTTCAGACACGCCGTTCGGACTCGGCGATAAACAGTAGGTCCCATATCATTGAGCTAATATGAATCGGGGTGCACTCACTGATATGAGAGAAGTCTCCCTTGTCCCTTATGGGATGTTTGTGGAACAATTATTATTATATTATATTCTTTACCATGGAAAATAGTATGCGAAATTGGGTTTACGGATATAATAATGATTAGGAAGACATCCCCACTGATCATTAAGAAATATTTAATAGTCATTAGTCTGAAAGTCAGCAAAATCGATCCCGAAAGCTCCAGCAAAGTCAACTACCACCATTCCAAAGACCAGATAATGACATGTTAATCTTATTTGTGTAAATTGCCGATGTAATATAACAACACAAAACTCTTAAATACATCGGGCTAACATCCTGATATCAACCCTCATAAAATGTTTGGGTCCAATTTAAGAAAAAAACTCCAAAAACATCCTCCAACGAAGGATCAAGATTTACTAAAAATTGGGGAACCAGTATCCCTAGAGTGGAACATACCGAGCCTTAATTTTTGGTTTAACTGCGCTCATTAATGCTCCAATGAATGTCCAAAGTGGATAGACAGCTCATTAAGGGACACACCTTTGGTAATTCTCGAAGAAACTATCCATTTGGTAATTTTTGCAATACTTTTATTGTCACCCCCAAATAGTAGTTAATTCTTATTTTTGACCGTATTTGTCATAAATCGCAAATACCCTTTGCATATTTTGACGCAATATTGTTGTAAGGACCTATAGCAAGAGATTTGCACAAAAGACCGTATAGTTTTTACATAATTTGTTGCCATAAACGAACAATTAATATGAAATTTTCTTCAATTTTGGTTTTTGCAATACTTTTCTTGCCTAACTGTATGTATGTAAACGTTGATAACTTGGAAACGAGTTGAGATTTTTTTAACAATTCAAAAACAATTTTGTAGGCTGAAAGTTGTCTTTAAGATGAAGTGAGCACTAAAAATGATGCAGCACGGTAATCGATCCATAATTTCCAAATTTTTCGCTGTTTTTCCTATTTTAGTAATCAGAATGGTTGTTGCTTTGCCTATCAATAAACAACCACCATTTATAAATGTGTGTATACATGATAGCCAGTGAGCTCTTACTGAGTGCAAGTGAACATACATTTCAATGTGTTTTACATTGAAATTTACGCTTCCTTGCTCTCAGTAAGCGCCCACTGGTGCATGTGTTTGTTTTTTGTCGTTTGGGTTTGTATTTGTTTGCACCCAAACATATAATTTGTTTACACCCAAACATATACAGTGTTGCGCTTATCAAAAGCAACAAATCCAGGATTTCGCATTAACTCAATTTTTCGATCCGTTACAATTTTTTTAAATGTAATATTTTGTGTCCATTTGTTCTTTGTTATGTAGAGAGAGCTTTCAAAAGTTGTTTCTGTACTTTGTAGTTGGATGGGATCACAACAACAACAATATGGGGATTGCAAAACAAAAGCAACAACGGCATATCCAGGGTTTAAAATGCTAACGCCATATTAGCAAAAGCACCGAATATTTGCAGCTTTGCCTGCTAAAATTTCTTCGAAATATGTTTAGCAACAATGAACAACGGCAACGTGTAGCAACAAATTTCACAAAAATATTGCTAGCGATGCTGATGCTATTTGATATTGTTGCTTTAATAAAAAAGCGTCGGGCACGCATACTCATATTTTGCAGCACACATGATCAACACATATCAGAAAAGAGAATAAGCAACAAAGTTTCAACGGATTAGCCATGTTTTCAGCAAACAATTGTTTTTGAGATCAGGGTTACCAGTGTAATGCATTAAAAATCACAATATAATTAATTACACTTTTTCGTTCAAAATATATTTTTTTTTTATTTTTAAACAATAATAATTAGTATTCTTTAGGTTCTACCATATGATGGGAGCATTTTGACTTTAAATGACATCTTTTTTATTACTGCGTTGGCAACTCTAATGACAAAAAACACCCTCTCTGGCTAATTCGCTGCGACGAATGGTCAGCCGAGTGCTAAATATGTAGCGTGGTTGTCGATTATGCCTAACGAAAAAAAGATTAGACGTAAAAAACGAAATAAGCAAAAATGTACAAAAATAAATATGCGTTCGGTTGCTTATTTAGCCGTGTGTGTGAATATTGTGTAGCAGTTGAAGTGTACAGCTAATGCTAATGTTTTTAGATGCTGGCTTTTAAACCCTGGGTATATCATTAAAGATGGTAGTGTTATCGGCTTTAATTAGCTGTACTTTTGACATAAATATGTTTTTTGGGACACGTTAGATTCATTTTGTGAAGAATTTGCATTTGTTATCCTAACAGGGTTGCCATCCCCTACCACTTTTTGCCATGGTCTGGGGAAAATATAATAATACCCTCAAATCACAATTTTTCCCCTTATATAAAAATTTAAATTTTTAAATATTCATTCGGAAAAAGTATTAGTATAAACCCTTCTTATGTTTGGCGTATAATAAAAAGTTAAAAAAACCGTATATTGGTGAACACAATACATCCTGGAGAAAACCCCTTGAGGCAATCGGCACATTGCACTGTGGTCCCAGCCCGCGACAAAAATACAAAAATCGATGCCTACAAATTATGATTGTAACTATTCAAATCTATCGTAGACTCATCAAACTTTCGTATTCCGGCTTTCTTTTTACAACTTCTAACGGCACTTGCTAAATCAGAGCCACAGAAGTGAGCACTTCCATTTGAAGAAATTGAGACATTGAAATTACCATTAACGTAGTGACAAGTTCCAAGTGATATCACAAAAAAGTAATGTGTAAAATTACTATAGTAGGATTTGGAAGTTAAAGTTAATGATATTGTTATTGTTTTTAATTGATAACATCATAAAGTTGAAACTTTATTTTGTTGTAAAATTTATCTCTTTTGAAATGTATTTTTGTGAGCGTATTTATTTAATATTGTGAAAAGAAATAGATTTTTAGTACCTTGGACCGGATCCTCACGTTATTTTTATTTTAATGTTCGTGGAAGTATCCAGAATTAGAAAAAAATTATCTCATCTGCGCAAAGTTGCCGAGCGGTATTCAGTTTTCATTATACTGAATATACTCGGAGTTTTGTGAATGTTTAGTATAGGGTTTTTGGGTGTTTTCAAGCAATCGGTGTTGTTGTTTTGCATTTTGTTTCGATATTTTATAAAAAATTATGTTTTTAGGATTACAGTATGAATGTGTGTTTTCACACTTCCACGCTGAAGGTCGTGGGTTCGATTCCCCGGCCAGTCAACATCAAAATTTTCAACGGTGGCAAAATACCCCTCAGTAATGTTGGCGACATTTCCGGAGTATTTCAGCCATGTAAAACTTCTCTACAAAGTGTTGTCTTAAGACACGCCGTTCGGACTCGACGATAAACAGTAGGTCCCATATCATTGAGCTGATATCATGTATGTATGTGGAACAATTATTTTTTTAGTCGGTCTGGGAACTCTCCTAATCGAGATATCCTGTAGCTAGTATTTATTGTAATAGATGCCAACCCATCCTCGCGAACTAAAAGTCTCATAAAACATCTTAGTTTCCAGATATCCTCTGTTTGAAACCTATAGGAAATTGTCTACATCTAATATAACCTGGTGCACCCTTGGTCCATATGTTAACCCTCGTAGAAAGAATATGCTGTTGCCTTATATGGTTGACACATGTCACCAGTTAATCCTTGTCAAGAATAAACTTCATAAAATGTCATGATTTTTACAAACGTTTTTGTAAAAAACTTAGACCAACTACTTAAATATGCCAAATATCGGGAGTTAACATGATATAGGACTATACCAAGAATGTTTGATACATATTATAAACTCCAAATGTCAAATTGCAGCCCATTCAGTTGGAAAATATAGCAAAAATCGTGAAATTATAAAAAATGGGAGGTACGTCTATATGGGGGATATACCAAAACATGGGCCTCTATCGATCATCGACAGCGAATTCACTTTGAAAATATAGACAAAATCTTGAAATTAATAAAAAACTGGAAGTGTCGTTATGGGGGTCGATACCTAAAAGTGAACCAATCCCGACGATCTTTGGGGAAAATTATCTTCTATTCATTACGAGTTTACGGTACAATTTTCAGATCGATATCTTGATTAGAAATATTTTTGTCGCTCTCCCATACAAGCTAAACCACAGTGTATTGTGACTAAAAACGTTAGGGAAACTTTAAAAATAATGCGAATAGGAACTTCCAAGAATTAGTTGGGGCTCTTATTTCCGATATACGCCCTAGACTTGTTCGCAGAAGAAGTTTTGAAAACAATTTGAAAAGTTATACAGCTCGCAACTCAAACAACACATCGGTCAAGAACCCACTATTTCAACCAACGGTGGGTAACATAAAGTCATATGACTAAATAAATCAGTTTTTTTTTAATTTTTGTTATTAAATCTTACTTTGAATATAATTTTTTTAAAATATAATAAAAAACCATATTGGGTAGTTTAAACCGTATAACACATTGAATTTTGTACCAGTGTTTCATAAATTGTCTTCCTTTCGGTATTACAACGGTTTCTTGACCAGTGTAGAACTCTTCAAATTATTTTCAAAACTTCTTCTGCGAACAAGTTTAGGGCGTATATCGAAAATAAGAGCCCAAACTAATTCTTGGAAGATCCTATTTGCATTATTTTTAAAGTTTCCCCAACGTTTTTAGTCACAATGTGCCGATAGCCTCAAGGGGTTTACACCAGGATGTATTGTATTCACCAATATACGGTTTTTTAACTTTTGTTTTGGATTTGTTGCTTTTGATATGCGCAACACTGTATTTGTTTGCAGGACCCAAACATATGTTATGTTTGGGACTGGTTGCAAACATATCGCCCTTTTTGTAGAAAATTTACTTCTGTTGAAACTGAGGTATGGGGTATTGTAACTCGCGAATTGTTGTAATATACCATAACTTTTGAACGCATTTCGGTAAAATAAACTGTTTTAGCCCGATTCACCGATGGGTTTCTTAAAATAATAATTTAAGCGGAAGCTGTGGTCGTTTTAATGTAAAAAATAGGAAAAAATCGTTGAAGGAAACGAGTTTTTTTAAGTCAATTTTCAACTAGCGGCTTTACAATACAATGTAAAGTATAATGTTCAAAGAAGAATTTAAAGAACATACTTCAGAGATGAAGTTTCTAATGTATGATTTTTTAATATAACTAATGCATCAATATCAAACGGATGCTGACATTTTGAAGACTGAAAAATTGAGTTTTTTGAATTTTCGCTCTAATCGCGACGCGCAACTGTACTTGTTTAAAAACTGATTATGAGATTGTAGTACTCGCGATTGCGCATTTTTTGGTGTATAACTCGGGCGTGTAGCCTTCAAAGGTTCACAACAATCTCAGCTTAAAGTCGAAATTTTTGTGCGTAAATTTTTCTAAAAAACCTGTTTTTTGGATTCAAAATTTACAAATGCCATTCGATTTCAGTGGAAACCCGTGTGAATTTAGTTTTTTTACGTTCTGAATCTAACACGCCTTTGTGCGTCTAAATCCATCCACTAGATCGGCGGATATGATACCCCTCAAATTTCGAAAATCTGCAAAAAATGTTTTTGAAAATATCGCGTATTTAGAAGCGTTTTAAAATGTGCGAAAACAGATATCGAAAAACGTTCGCGAATCCGGAGATATAATAGATTTTTTCTAAAAACTGAATGCGATGCTACATCCACGGTTCTTGATGGATCGCGTTGAAATGACATAGGATGATATATTTTTTAATGGTGATCATTGAAATAGGATGCGCATAAAATGCAAATGTACTTTGTGGAAACTATGGGCATTTTACTGTTTTTTGCACCCTAACATGCAACTGATGCTACTTATAGTTTTCCTATTGGCGAATATTTTTAGAACATTATATTAAATCACAAGGAATTCCAATTGTGACATAACATTAAAATAATATTATATTGAATATTACATCATTTAAAACGCGTATAAACCGCGAAATATTGGAAATCACAAGATGCGCATCCGATTTTCCAAAACAGCGAAACAATCCCTTTTATTTGATATACACTTTGTGAAATCCCATTTGGCGACCACGTGTATATCAAATAAAAGGGATTGTTTCGCTGTTTTGGAAAATCGGATGCGCATCTTGTGATTTCCAATATTTCGCGGTTTATACGCGTTTTAAATGATGTAATATTCAATATAATATTATTTTAATGTTATGTCACAATTGGAATTCCTTGTGATTTAATATAATGTTCTAAAAATATTCGCCAATAGGAAAACTATAAGCGAAAAATTTGTTGCAACGGAATATCTTCATTATTGCGTGAAATTTAGACGAACATGACGAAGAACTCAAAAATTTTTTCTACAACCTTTCCTATAAAACCATAAAAAAATAAAATTAGAATAACACGATTTTTATTTTTTCGTCATATTTTCTTTGTATTTTTGCAAATAACATGAATACTATAGCTCCAAACTTCACGACATATGTACATAGGTTTCATTTTATTCCTTACAATGTCTGGATGCTGCTATAATTTTTTTATATATATTTTTTGTAAGTATAAGCGCTATTGTTTCAAAAATATGTTTGTAAATACGTGAAAATATTTAACAAAGTGAATTTTTCGCGAATCCACTGAAACTTTTCGAATTTTTTTTTGCATCATCGCAAATGGTGCGAATTCAGTTAACGATAATAGGATATAACAGCTTACTATATTAAGCCGCGATTTTTTTAGAATTTTTTCTAATTAGCATAATTAAAACGGCCATATCTTTTGCGCGCAACGATCAAAGTTGGTAACGAAAACAGATTTGGAATGACGATTTTTTCTTAATCTATGTACCAAAAATCATAGATGTAGTATCAAAATTTTTTTTTGATTTTTTCGAAATGGAAAAGACGATTTTAGACATTTTTGCTGATATATATGTTTGCTGCAAAATATGTTTGGGACATATGTTAGAGAGGGCTTTTTTTGTGTATTCATAGATGGTCTGTAGGAAATTATGACGTATCAGACATACATTTCTGACGTATATTACATAAATCAGAAACGTAGTAAACCTAGCAAAAAAAACAAGGTTTTTGACAGAATAAACAATCGCATTTTATAACCTAAAAAATCAAGCATAAAAAGATTTTGCTATAAAATATACAAATTCTTTGAATCATTAGGATTATATTGTAGATGGCGTGCTTAATCCAATTTATTGTTCAATTATTTCAGTTATTTTAAAAATCAAAGTATTTATAAAAATATACTTTTATATTCAAAAAGGGTACGGAGGCTCTTCAGTAACAAAGACAGGCTTCCTTTTTATATGTTTCCTACGGGTATATGACGTTTTCGACGTTTACAACTTTCTGACCGTCGAAAACATAAAAAATCATCATACAGACCATCTCTGATAGTACTAAATTGTTCTTGTTTATTTTTACAATGTTGTAATCCATTGATAATATCGAAAGTCAGAGATGTTATTTCACTCTCAGAGAAAAGGTTTTGATCACTAGAGAGCGGAGAGAAATACTATAGTATTAGTTGCAGCGCTGTCAGATTGTTGAGTCCAGAAATTTCCGACCAGACGGCTATTTGCAGAATTTGTTTGTTTGATATTGTTTGACATAGTAGGCTCTTATACAATTTTTGCAGAAGTCTTCATTGGAAAAATGGCGTTTAAGAAGTAGGAGTTTAAGAAGTAGGTTTCTGGTTTGATTTGTTGAGGCGGTCTTTAATTTCCAAATAAGTCCTTCCATTTCGGCAATATTCGAAAGTAGTCTTGTGCTCACCACCACTATTAGCACATTTCTTTTTATTTGCATTTGGGCAAACAGTAGTTAAATGTCTACTGGCACACCAATTTCAGTAGAATTTATTTCGCACAATCTGTCTATCATTCGTTTTTCATTAGTTCTTTATAAATCTATCAAGAAGCTGTCAACTTATGCCAAATGTTTAAAGTATTAGAGACAATAAAAGGCCACAGCCTTCAAAAGGTCTTATTACCCTAGTATTAAAGTCTTAGATTTTCCAATTTTAGCGTTTTAAACTTGGAATGGCTTTTATTCATTCCAGTTTTAAAGATTTGCAGTTGTACTCAACTTATTAAAGAATGTGATATTCCAGTGAAACACTTTAAACCATACAAAATTGGTTTTATTGAAAGAAAATTAAAAAAATAATAACGGGACTTTATCGAAGCAGCACTTTTTGTTGAAAGATATTTCATAAGAGTACAACACAAGATATATAAACATATCCCAGGATATTCGACGAATGTCAGCTAAACTGAAGTAAGCAATAAAAATTTTAAATTTGCTAAAATGAAACGAAGTGTATGTCATCGATAATAGACAACGTTTCAAACACGGCAGGAGGGAAGTCTTCTCGACATCCTTGTACAGCTTGACATGGTTGGCGATATCGAAAGCCTTCGATAGGTCAAGAGCCACCATAATTGTTGGATTCCGCGGCCTGTTCTGGTTTCGTTCGCTATTGATATGTGTGGATTTGGCGTGGAATGCTGTTGTGGTGCTCTTCCGGAATGTTGGACAACTGTGAAACTGCTTCTCATCATGGGGAGTACTGCCTCTGGAACATTGGTGCTCGCATCCCTACGGTAGCGTAAAAACAAACCACACGTATTCTCTCTTTATTTCTGATTTGCCATTGAATAGCAATGGGGAGAGTGTCTTACCACTACTAATACACCAACTATTCTGAGCACCCCTGCTCTAGAAAAGCAATAGGCATCCCCGTTCGCGAGCAAGCAAAGAGAGTTTGTCTTTCCACTCACACAATTTAACGTCAAAACCAAGCAATCACACAATGACAACAGTAGTTGCTCAAAATGTTGTTGTATGGTTCTCTAGAACAAATGCTCAAAGCTCACCATCGGCATGGGTGTTTTTTATTCACAAAATTACGAAGACATGTTGTTTAAACAGCTGTTACTGTCGTATGTGTTTGTTTAAATAGCTCTTACTGTCGTATGAGTGGCCTAGTATGTATGTAGCAAGGCATATTGAATAAGGTAGACGACTCACGCCAGCTGATTGAACACAAAATGCCAAAAAATTGTGGTAAACAACATACAACAACAATTCTTCATACAAAATCATAACAAATTTTGACGTTTAAAGTGTACAACAAATGTTTTTTGTTGTTGCCATTTGACGAACAGGTTACCTGTTAAATCTGCCTTGGTGTGTAGTGTGTTCAAAACTAGGAGAAAGCGATAGAAAAAAACAAGATAGAGAGGGCTATAGTCGGACAGGCCGACCATGTGATACCCTACACCACTACACCTGGCCACTAGGTTTCCAAAAAATTTCTTTTTTATGATTATAACACCCCGACCCCGTATACTTTGTAATTTGCATTAATTTAAAAACTGGGAATTTCTCTGTCATGATTCTTTACAAACAAACAAAAAAACTAGAGGAACCCATTTATGTGCATCAAAGGAGAGGTCAAGAGTTGGTTTTCATGTTTGGTTCGTAATTTGCCAGAACATATCTCTCAAAAATTATAATACGGACCAAGAATGTAATTTGGACAATTTTCTCATAAAAGTGGCCAATTACACCCTCATGGCCAATTACACCCGCTTTACATCATCACATCATTATTCAACATTATTGGCATCTTCCTTGACCATAATCTTATCTCGTGGAAAGTTTTGTAAGTATTGAACTATAAGTGCGAACTCTAGCGTGGTTACGGTTACACTAAACACAACTAAAACTGTGGGATTCCTGTATATACTAGACTGTAACGCTGTTATCCACGTACATCGACATATTTGTGTAGGAATGGGTAACGCAGCCACTACAATTGCGCGCCCCACTTTCTTGCTAAATGTACTAAATGAACACAGCAGACGTACGACACACGACTTAATTAAAGACACACACTGAACACAGCGCAATAGAAGAAACAAATTAGTGAACACAGCTCATTGAGGAAAGCGAACTTCACAAAAAGTTAAATGACTAGCGACAAACTAAGAAAAATGACATTCACTGCAGTTGCTCTCCTCAGTGAAGTCGCCTAGAAGAAAATCACTTACGCTGTAGTTGTTCTCCTCAGCGAAGTATTAGAAGTTAAACACTTAGAAGTTTTAGAAGTTACAATAATTATTTGAATTTAAAATTGAAGAAGTTAAAAGTATGAACTTGAAGTTTGTGAAATATTAACTTTGTGTAAATATGTAAATATGTTTTGTTTCACTTAATATTAATCAATGAACCTAAAATAAATAATAAATAAACTGTGAACTATTGAATTTAACATTAACTAAAGTGTTTCATTCGAACTTTTGGTAACCACACCATCCTACATATTTGGGGGCTCGACCAGTTCGAATTAATGAAGTGAAACAAAAACTCTGAGTGAAATGTAATACTTGAAGAACAAAAAATCGATGTCAAAAAATGTAAAAAGAGACATTTTGTGTGGTGTGTAACAAAAAATTTAATTTGAAGAATATCAAAAATTTAAGTGGACGTAATAAGCTAATTGAATAACTGTGAAAAGTGTGGCTAATGATCAACATATGATGAAGAAACATTTGCTAATGATCATTAGAAAGAAGACAATACAACAACAAAGGGTACTTGTGGGAAAAAGACACTTTGAGTGCAAGTGAACTTTTAGAATTGCCCAATGAATGATCATTTTTGACGGCCAAAAAATTGCAATGATCATTGCACCAAAAAGAAGAATTACAATAACAAAACTGTGTGAGCAAAAACAATACAACAAAATGTTACTTGTGCGCGTCCAACTCAACCGTTGCTTGATGCCCATTAAGACAACAACAACAATGAGTGCAGTGTGAATGCATAAGAACAACGCGCGATAGGAATACAACAAACATATTAATGCTGCCTGTGCGCAACCAACAACAACAAGCCGAACTGAAGAAAATTTTCAATCTGAGTGTGCTCAAACAACAACAACAAGAGAGGTGAAGAAGAATTTTTCAAATCCAGAACTTGTATGCAGTAATGTGGAGCTGGTTGGTAAACAGATGCTGAATATTGACGATACGTATGTTTAGATGTAAACATTAGAATTAAACACATTGAATTTTTAGAAGATAGTCAGTTCATTGAGAAATAATAATATGCTTGTGCGTTGAGAAGTATTGTTTGTTATTTTTGAGAAGAGAAGTTTGTCATAATTTAGTATTATTTAACTGTATTTATGTTTATTTTAAAACAATAGAACTTGAATTTAATTTTTATTTTGTGTGTAAAGCTACTAGAGACGAGGTACAAAATTGACAAAAAGAACGTGGAAAAACTGACTGTTGAAGGCCTGAGGGACAAACTAGGAGAACTGAATTTGGCAAAAAGTGGAAATAAGGTTGAACTGCAGGCCCGGCTCCTTGAACATTACGGTCATTCCAATCCGGATGACAATGGATCTGACTATGGGGAGGCAGCGTCAGGTTTCGGGCATAGTATACCTATATTCACGTTAAGGGACATTCAAGATTCAGTCTCTCGTTTCAGTGGGGATGAATTACCAAGTATTGAGCAATGGCTAAAGGAGTTTGAGGACTGCGCATGTACAGTAGTTTGGGATAACCTAAGAAAGTTCATATACGGGAAACAACTGTTGACAGGGGCGCCTAAAATTTATGTTAGCAGTCGTTAAGCAGTCGTTAAAAAAGGAATTTGGGGTAACACGTTCTTCAGTCGATGTGCATAGGAAATTATCAAGCCGGAAAAAGAAACATAACGAAAGCTTGCGTCAGTATCTCTATAGCTTAATGGAGATTGCTACTCCCATTAACCTAGACGATGAAAGTTTGATTACATATTTCATAGAAGGCATACTCCCAGACACCAAGTGCTTTAAGTGCAAGGGTTTTGGTCACAAATCCTTTGAGTGTAAGGTAGAAGAGATGGGTAAGGTAAAAGATGTTAAGACCAGCCCAAATAAAAGAGATGAAGTCCATATAGTGTACGAGAACATTCCAAAGACTTCCCACAGGATGTTTAAAGATATTGAGATTTTTGGCAATAAGTTTTCAGCCATGATTGACACAGGAAGTGATGTTAGTCTTATCCGTCGAGATGCAGTTGGTATTTTGGACAACGTGAAAATAGATGATAATATGAAGTCTCTTAGAGGAATAGGTGGTAAGAGTATTAGCACACGAGGAAATTTTAAAACGCAAACCACGATTGATAATTGCAGGTTAGAGATCACGTTCCACGTAGTCGAGAAGTGTGACATCATTTACCCTGTAATAATAGGAAATAATATTTTTGGAAAGGTTGATATGGTTGTTGATTCTAAGCGCATTAGATTCAAGAGTAGAGGTAAGAGTGGCAAGACAGTTGTGAACAAAGCATTAAGTTCCAAGGACATCAATCCTAATTCGGAGTTAAAAAATGAGTTCACAAATGTTTTGCAAGTGTCTACCATTTCCAGTTTTGACGAGGCCCAGAAAAGAGCGAAAAATTTCAGGGTGAATCGAAAATCGGGCAAGGCAAAGGGAAGTAAATTTGAAGAGCAGGATTACTCGGAGTATGATGGTAAATATAAAAGAACTGTAAAGGAAGATGTTACTAATCCTATAGAAAAACCTAGGAATGATTCAAACATAATATCATTTCAGAAGTTTATTGGAAAAGATACGAGAATTGAAGATTTTACTAATAACTTGAATTTGATAAAACACGAAGTTGCCCACCACAAGAGGATAAGAAGAACATATTTAATGCACGAGGAAAAAGAAAGGTCTGTAGAAGACACGTAGTGGGAAAGGTAGACGGTAAAATAGGCCGTAAGAGTGGAACGTACGTCGTGCAGGAGATAGACGCCTATGAACGTTTAAAGCTTTGTACTAAGGGGTGTAAGTACATGAAGCCTTGGGTTCTCCATTCGAGGGCGAATGTAGGTCAGGATGGCCGAATGTAGGAATGGGTAACACAGCCACTACAATTACGCGCCCCACTTTCTTGCTAAATGTACTAAATGAACACAGCAGACGTACGACACACGACTTAATTAAAGACACACACTGAACACAGCGCAACAGAAGAAACAAATTAGTGAACACAGCTCATTGAGGAAAGCGAACTTCACAAAAAGTTAAATGACTAGCGACAAACTAAGAAAAATGACATTCACTGCAGTTGCTCTCCTCAGTGAAGTCGCCTAGAAGAAAATCACTTACGATGTAGTTGTTCTCCTCAGCGAAGTATTAGAAGTTAAACACTTAGAAATTTTAGAAGTTACAATAATTATTTGAATTTAAAATTGAAGAAGTTAAAAGTATGAACTTGAAGTTTGTGAAATATTAACTTTGTGTAAATATGTTTTGTTTCACTTAATATTAATCAATGAACCTAAAATAAATAATAAATAAACTGTGAACTATTGAATTTAACATTAACTAAAGTGTTTCATTCGAACTTTTGGTAACCAAAGCAATTCCATCCTACATTTGGCATCTATGGAAAGGGCAAGAGACCGCCTTCCAAAAAATTTCGCGTCGATCATACTACCATTGCGACCTACAGAGCCGCTACAAAATTGGACAAAAATTTTGTTTTTGATCCATTTCACCCTCTAAATATTTCACGATTATCGTTAAATAGAACATTGATGGCGTCGTTTTTAATTGGGATAGCTATACAATTTTGTTTTTTTTTTTTTCAAAATTATCTGGCTTAATCCCATTGTTGTTGTTTCATTATTTTAAAAGAACTAATTTATTAGTGGAAAAAGTTTGGCATTGTTCGCCAAGGGGTAAGGCAGGGAAGACTAGTTTCGATCCACGCCACTGGATCTCATCAGTTCCCTTGTTTCTTATTTGTGGATATTCTCCACCGAAGTTATTTTTCAATAACTTCTTCAACAAGAAACTTTTTATACCCAAACATCAATCGTCAGCTCGAAGTATAAAGGTGAACAAAGCAAAACTTCAATGAGAAGTTTTTCTTTGGCAACAAAGCACAACTCCGACGAAAGTGTTTGCAAAACAAACCAAACCCTTTTCCACTGCTATGTGTCGTTGAATTTCGACGAATGCGCATAACAAAATGTCGTTGGTAGCTTGTCGCTGCCAACCATACAAACGGTGCCAGTGTTTCTCAAATAGAACATTGGTGGCGTCGTTTTTAATTGGGATAGCTAATACAATTTTGTTTTTTTCAAAATAGTCTGGCTTAATCCCATTGATGTTGTTTTATTATTTTAAAACAACTAATTTATTAGTGGAAAAAGTTTTGCATTGTTCGCCTACATAAACTTAGCATTTTCAAAATGTATATTTAAACATAGGTAATTTTTAATATTTTAGAAAAAATTGTTCTGAAAAAGTCTTGCAGAAATGTGTTTGAAAAATTCGTCAAAATGTGTCCAGATTTTGCATAATTTTGATATGTATTGGAGTATAAAAAAAGAGTGTCGAGAAGGTCGTGAGAAATTTTTTTGTATTTTTCTCTTGATTGTTGTCTTTGATATTGCGCAAACAAAACTTGCGTCTTGCTTGCGCATTTTGAGTTATGTCAGAAATGGTGGAAATAGCCTTGGGTCTAATTTTTGCATTTTGGGTTTTTGTCTTAATTTTCCCTGTTATTGTTGTACAGTATGCCGTGTTTTGGTTTAATGTCTATGTTCACCTTATAAGACAATGTGTACACGTCCACCATTATAGCTGTGTTCCTTTACTTACCTGAGGTTACAATTTTTACCATTTGTTACCATTTTTAAGCTGCAAAGCGTTCCTTAACCCCGAAAAGTGGCAAAACTGGAAGCAATTTTTAAGAGAGTGAGAGTGGAGAGAGAGCAAAAATGGCTTTCTCTTCTACCACAGGCTACCAGCAAAATTTCTGCAGGTAAAAAATGGCAGAACTGATTTTTCGTCTTTTGTTTGACGAAAACAAAAGAAAAAGTCGAACGCTGATAAAACTAAATTAAAAACTGTGAAATAAAAGACGAAAATTGATTTTTTATGTTTCTTTTCGACATTGCTGCCAGACCTACAATTTTTCCGTTCCTTTACTTTTCTGGTAAAAATGTTCATGAGAGAGCAATTTTGACACTTTTCTCTTTTACCACCCTTACCATTAAAAAAGTAAAGGAACAAAGCTTATGTTATAAGCACTATATTTCTATGAAATTATGGCGAAGCACAAGGGGTGAAATCGCGAAAAAATGGAGATTAATTCAAAAAATTAAATTCAGTTTTTGGTATAACTGTCGTTACATGGTAATATGGTACAAAATTCTAAGTCTCTAACCAAAATCTCAAGATCATATATTGTATACTTCTACAGTTACACTGTGATAAAGCTAAAGAATTTTTAATAATTTGAAGAGCACCATAAAAAAGTGACCATTTTAGAATGGAATCGTGAACTTCAGGTAGATATCAGAATCTTAAAAAAATAGATTTATGTCAAAAGAAGTTTAAAAACATATTAAAAATTATTTTAAAATGTACTCATTTTCTCCTATTTAGAGTTAAAAAGTTTTTATATGAAGGTTATTCCAAAACGAGAAAATATGGAGATAATGTTTGAAAAAGATATTTTCAATCCCTTCAAAATGCACAGTTAACAGTTTGAGCCAGTTTAGTTGCAATATATGCCTAAAATGTTCGAAAAACCCCCAAGTTTGCCTGTACCTCTATATTGGAGTTATACCAAAATATTGACCTATATTGACAAATTTTCGCACGATGATAAATATACTAAAAAATGTGGTCAAGATCCTCGAAAATACTCTTGTATGGCAGCTACAATAAAATATTTACCTAGCTTTAAAATTGTTTGTTTTGCTGTTTGCTAAATATAAATTAATCACATTAGAAGTTTTTAGATTAATCAAATAAGAAATGTATGCAAACCGTAAAAACACTTCATAGTTTTTATGGTACCCATTTGTGAGGTCTTCGAATATACCTCCCTAACCCCTTAATTTGCACCAAAAATGTGTTCCGTTATATTGGTTGAGGTGTAAACATTCGAAAAATATTAACATTGGATCACCAAAATGCTTCCCTTAATTAATTTTCGTTTTTTTGGAGTCTTGCCCCAATGTGCACCGTTTGTATGGTTAGCTGCGATAATCTACCAACGACATTTTGTTATGTGCATTCGTCGAAATCAACGACACATAGCAGTGGAAAAAGGTTTGGTTTGTTTCGCAAACATTTTCGTCGGGATTGTGTTAGGTTGCCAAAGAAAAACTTCTCATTGAAGTTTTTTCTTTGTTCAACTTTATACTTCGAGCTGACCATTGATGTTTGGGTATAAAAAGTTTTTTGTTAAAGAAGTTATTGAAAAATAACTTGGAGAATATTAACAAACAAGAAACAAGGGAAATGATGAGATCCAATGAGGTGGATCGAACGACGATTATTTCGCGGTGTTACATGAATTTTCGGAAAAAAAACAAACTTATAATACCCTTTCCACATTGTGGTGTAGGTTATAAAAAGAAAAAAACAAAAAAATGTGGAGTGGTGAATTTGAATATAATTCAACTCAATTGCTCTAAAAATAGAACATATGCTTGCTTTTTTTTGACTACCGGTATGTGGTTAAATATGTAATTAAAAACATACTTAAGGAAATACTTCCTTCCTATGACATCCCCATAGTCAATTTGTAAGTAGTTGCTACGGCCAAAATTTACTGAATAAAGTCATTACTTGATAATGACTTTTTTTGCTGGGATGGAAGAAAGTGACAAAAAAATTTCCCATTTTTGCCTCAATGAATTTAAAACTTCTAAATAAAAATTAAAGTTCTGATTTTTGCAATATGTTTTTAGACATGTAGGTTATTAGAATATTAATATAATGTCTGAAAAACCCGTGAGATCAGATAGGACCACGCCGATCAAAATTTCTGAAAGAGCATGCCGAAAACAACCTGTATCTCAAAAAGTCAAAAAAGGCGTCTGAACAATTAAGCATGACACCGACGATATGTAAAATGTGTTTTCTGTAAATAATTGTGTGACAATTGATTTTTTTTTATTTGGGTTTCTTTTAATTATTTTTCTTCTATAAGAATTTTTGTTTTAAACCTATTTTTTTTTTTGAATACGATCAGCTGAGGACAATTATTCGGAATAACACAATGCAAGACAAACTCTCAGAACTCTTCTTAGCGCCCATGTTAAACGTGGGACATATCTGTGTTACAACAAAGTTCTCTGGGAGTACCGTTTAATGGTGTTTGTAGTTTCTGTGGTGCAGGAGGAGGCATTGTGACTCACAAGAGAGCCCATGTGCTCTAAGTGAGCGTAAATTTGTTATCGCTCACAGCCTGTGTAGATGCTAACACGTTGTGAACAACAACAAATTTACGCTCATTGAGAGCACAAGAGAGACCCAAAAATTTTCTCTGCCTCACTCTGCTGTGGTGCTTCAACTTGCCGTAGTTGATGACATAGAAGAATGTCATGGCAACGGCTGTGAGTTGGAAGAAGGGAGCAATACCAGCACGTTTGGATTGAACGTATTTGTGATTCCAACGCCAACAGGCACGACTGAAGGCACCAGCAATGGCATTTGGGGTCTTGTTGCGGCGACTGAACAAAGATCCCAATTCACCCAATTTTACTTGACCGAATGGTACATCAGCTTTGCCGTAATAGCGAGCTGGGCCATAAGGACCATGTAGCTTGGGGTTGTATTCAGCTGGATAATCACCAAAAGCCATTTTGAAATCTTTTACCTTTTTAATTTTTGCTGTAATTAACCCACTTAGCGCCAGATTTTTTTGGGAAGATTTAAACTTTTTCAGTTTTATTCTCATTTCTAAGCATTTTTTAAGAAATAACTTTTTTTCTTAAAACTTATAATTTCTCCGGAATCGGGTGTCCGTTAAAACGGACAGTGGCAAAATCCACTACCGTAAATTTGTATGGGAAATTGGTGTTTTGTACAAATATGTATAAAGTAAACATGATTTTTAGTCGTACGCACAAAGCCAACTCTTTTATACAGTTGAACCTCGATTATCCGTGAATCGATTATCCGGGAACCTCCATTATCCGTGATAGAAAAGAAAAGTTAGAATTTTTTCCATTTCTTCTATTTTTCGTTATAAACTTCATTGCCCGGGAGTAATAACACACTTTCTAATTAATCTGATTAAGCAAACAGAAGGTAAACAAACGAAAACTGGAAATTCTCCCGTATTACACAATTTTTGTATTTTTGGTATCACAAAAACCATGGCACAAAGTCCATTCAGATGAATCTGATCATGATTATATTATGTATCCTTCTAAAATATGGTGGATTACCGTAAAGAATTTAATAAAAATTTCAGATTTTCATATTATTGTACAATATTATGTCATTTTTACTTAAAGAATATGTTCAAAAACTGCGTAAACGCATTGCCTCCATTATCCGGGAAAATCGATTATCCGTAATGCCTCCGGTCCTGACCATCACGGATAATCGAGGTCCGACTATATTTTTAAAGATATTCTCTATCTTCATCATTTTATAAAATATTTTCCATCGTACGCCCTAAAGAACGGCATGTTTACTTTATCCATAATTGTAAAAAACACCAATTTCCCATACATATTTACGGTAGTGGATTTTGCCACGGTCCGTTTAAACGGACAGCTAACTTTGCAGTGTTATACAGACAATTTCTTGCTTTGTATTCAAAATTTATGTTTTTAGAATAATACTTTCACATCTTTTCTAACTAATCTCTGCTTTGTATAAGTGTAACTTATCTACTTAAGTGTTTTCCATTGTAAAAAAATCAAAAAATCACTTCACGGTTATTTTTGTGACCGAACCGCGAAAAATTGCGAAGGTCAAATGTCAATTTATGAACGGGGAAGGAAAGACATATGAGCAAACAATTAGAAAATACAAAAAACTCCACAGCAAAACCCGTATCTAACTGTTTTTTACCTGTATTTTTGTGCAAATTTTTTGCTGGCGTTTAAACGACCAGTGGCTTTAAATGGGTTAAGCGTCAAAATTACAAACTATAAACCCAAAAAAAAAAAAAACAAAATAATTGTATAAATAAATGCGAAATTTTAACAAATAAAACGAAAAATAACACATATTTTCTGTACCTAAACAGATTCATATGTGACATAAATATGATATATTAAATTGTAACATATGTGTCAATTGCCGTATATGTCCTTCTACTAAACAATGCTGCATTGGTTCAATTCGGTATGAGAATTTTTTTCGAACAACGGAAAACTTGTTTTCTCGGAGTTTAGTAAAAATAATTGATAGAAATTAATTTGAAAACTTTAACTTTTTGTTTTTACATAAAATACTTTTTCTTACCTTTAAGTTGTCAAAATAATGCATAATTTGTTCGTAGTCCATATCGAGATCATCTAGACTTAAACATTCATCTTCGTCGTTATCATCTTCCACAGTGGATGAGAACATGGGGTTTCCAACTACAGTCGCCCTCTTTACTCTAGAAGCTTTGTGCTGTGATTGTCCATATTCAGGTTTAATAAAACCATTTGAGTCCTCTTTTGGCTGTGACTCACTAATCGACACGTTAGTATCTGTTGACTCTGACTGAAGTTCTATTATATTAAGATAAGAAAAAAGAATTATATTAAGATAAGTAGAAATTAATTAAGATAAGTAAAGAGAAATTCTATCATATTTTTATAATATTATAATTGGTGGAGGGGATGAGACTCCTTTTAATATAGTTTTATTATTAATGTTTAGGGTCAAAGCCAGACTTAATGTCCAAGCTGTCCACTAAATATAATATTTTCTTATGTTTGTACGAGGCAAGAACAGTGTCAAAGCACAAGTTCGCCTACGCACAGGATTAATATGATTTATAAGGGTTTATTATATTATTTTGCCACATGGGCTGTCAAAATAAAACCGCTTTGGTTAATATTAATTTTAAGTGATGTTTATTGTTCGACAGCAAGTCATAGAATCGCAAATTACAAGATGAGTTACTGCTTATATTAGATTTTTAGGAGCAAACACAATTAAGTAAAAGAGTAACTGAGAACAATTCTTGTAATGAGTGAACATAAAATTCCAATTATTCCAATAAAGTTATGATTGAGTAAAAATTATTAAAACATGATCTTCAATTACACTGTTGCAAATAAGTAAATGTCAAACAAGCATATTAATTAAATGAACAAGCAAAATAATTAGTCATAATATAAATGTAAAATAATGAAACAAACACAACATATAATAATTCTATGAGATGCCTCGTTACAGCCTCCCCCTCTGCCGCTGAGATCGTCCCGATGATGTGGCAGGATCTATTTCTTCATTTGTCTTGGCCGAAGAACCGTTTTATTTTCTGCATTGGTAGTAATATCTTCTTCAGCAGATGTAAGTGTGTTGGTTACTTGGAAATTTTTAGTGTGTTGATTCACATTTGGTATTGTGTGTGTATTTTCGATTATCTGTGTTGTATTTCTTGTTGTACTTGCATCGTTGTTTCCGGTTTTAGGACGTCCACGCTTTCTCAACGGATATATCGGTATATCTGTAGATCCTTGATATGGAGTGAGATCTGATGCATGATATGTTCCTAAGGGAATATCAGGATTATCTTCTGATGCAACCGTGAAACATGTTCCATTCTTCTCTATTATTGTATAAGGTCCATCACGACGAGGTACAAATTTAGAAGTCAAATTATCATTTTTATTGCTCAGAATATGCGTCGCTACCAAAACTTTATCTCCAATAGTATAGTTGACATTAGGTCTTCGTTTCAAATCGGAGTATATTTGATTTCTGGTTTGCATCTTTTCTTCAGTTTCTTTCGCGTTTTTCAAAATATCTGCCATCTTTTTCAAATGTGGCGTTATTTGTGGAATGAAGTTTTCTGAAACAATGATGGATTTCAGATCGTGGTGAGCTTCCATTGGACTTCTAAGTTCACGTCCAAATGTAATATATGCGGGTGTGTATCCTGTACTCCCACACATAGCTGTATTCATAGCAAATCTAATCATAGGTAGTTTTGTATCCCATGTGGTATGATCTTTTCCAACATATATGGATAACTGGGTTTTCAAATCTCTGTTTTTTCTTTCCACCGGATTTGCCTGAGGGTGATAAACCGGGGTAAATGTTTGATCAATACCCAAACAATAAGTGAGTTTCTGCATTATTGCGGATATAAATTGACTTCCGTTGTCCGTATGAATACGTCTTGGAACGCCATATCGTAAAATTAATTCATTTAAAATTATCATCGCACATTTTTCAGCAATAGCTTCTCTCAACGCAAATAACTCTACCCAACGACTACAAATATCTTCCATTATTAGGATCCAGTTCGTGGGAGTGGACCAACAAGATCTATCGCCACAACTTCAAAACGTTGATTACTTGATACTGTACGATATAATCCTTGTGGTTTCAAATTTGTCGATTTATAACGTTGACATTGATCGCATTTTTTCACATAGTTTGCAATATCAGCTCTCATGCCTTTCCAATAGTAATGTGGAGAAATTCGATTGATTGTTCTTTCAACGCCATAATGTCCTGCTGTTGGATCATCATGAAACCGGTGTAATATTTTATTACGCATAGATTTTGGCAGTACCAACTGCCCATTTTCCCTATTTTGTTCGGAACAATATCGGTATAAAATTCCATCTAGCATAAGGTATCCTTTATTGGTGTAAATAGAAACATCTTCACCGTCATTTTCAAATGCGTTGATTATTGTTTTTATTTTCTCATCTTCAAGCTGAGATTTTCTTATTTCTGCAGCACCTTGTTGTGGAAAATCAATGTATATGGAAAAACACTCGCAGGATTCATCGACGTGTGTTTTTTTGGGGCATGGTGGCCTCGACAGAGTGTCTGCTACGACGTTTTGTCGTCATGGAGTATATCCAAATTTTATGTTAAAGGACTGTAGTTCTAATGCCCATCTGGCTAAACGTCCTGTAGGCAATTTTAAGCTAAAGAGCCACTTTAATGGTTGGTGATCTGTTAGCACAAATTTATCAGATCCCTCGATGTAGCCGCGAAACTTTTCAACTGCCCAAACGACTGCTAATGCCTCTCTTTCTGTTGTAGAATAATTTCGTTCTGCTGGCAACAAAAGTCGGCTGGCGTACTCAATAGGGTGTTCCTTTTCTTTCTCCCCCTGGAGTAAAACAGCTCCGAGCGCATAATTACTAGCGTCGGTTTTCAATAGGAATGGCTCAGATTCATTAATTTGTTGAAGGATCGGCGGTGATGCAAGAAGCGTTTTTAATTTTATGAAAGCTTCATTTTCTGTATCTGTCCATTTCCATTGTACATTTTTCTTAGTTAAATTTGACAATGGTTTGGAAATTTCAGCGAAATTTGGTATAAAACGACGATACCATGAACATGTTTGTAAAAACGAAATCAACTGCTTTAAGTTCTTTGGATGTAATCTTTGTAAGATTGCAGTTGTTTTTTCAGGGTCCGGCTTTAAGCCGTTTTCAGTTAAAATATGACCTAAGTATTTAACTTGAGGTTTACAAAAATTACATTTATCTCTATTAAGTTGCAGATTTAATGTTTTTATTCTTTCAAATGTTTTGCGTAAATCATTGATATGTGAATCAAAATCTTTGGAGCATATGATTATATCATATAAATATGCTAAAATTGTTATTTGAGGAAGACCATTTCGAAATTTATCCACTAGCCGTTGAAATGTTGCTGGCGCGTTTTTTAATCCAAATGGCATCCTGTTGAATACGTAGATACCAAAGGGTGTTGTAAATGCTGTTTTTATTTTATCTCTGTCAGCCATTTTGATTTGCCAATATCCAGACTTCAAGTCGATTGTTGACATAAATGATGAGGCTTTGGCAGCATGTAACAAATCCTCCATTCTGGGGAGAGGATACTTGTCTGTTGTAGTGATCGCATTTAAGCGGCGATAATCTACACAGACTCGAACTTCTCCTGTCTTTTAGGAATAAGAACTACGGAAACGCCCATGGAGATTCTTCCTCTTGAATAATATTTTTCTTCACATATCAGTTATTTCTACCTTAAGCTTTTCTTTCATCTTTGGAGAAATACGATATGGAGGGCATGAAATTGGTCTGTGATCTCCGGTATCAATAAAATGTTCCACCTGTGGGATTGGTTCTGAATTTTCCTCAAAAACATATTTCATTTCTTCCAGTAAGTTTTCTAATTTCTTTCTTTTTTCTTCATCTAAATTTCTTCCTTCATTTTCTCGCAATTTGAAATCAAGAGCATTTAGTTGAATCGATAACTGATTTTTATCAGTATTTTTATTCCATTTAACTCGTTTTAAGGGTGGAAATAAATTGGATTCCGAGATCATAGACGAATCTCGCGGAATACTTCCTTCAAAAATCTTGTTGATTCCACCGGGCGAATAATCATAAACTGTGGAAATATCTGAATTCTTCGGTGTAGATTTTCCATCTTTTGGTAATGTATTAGAATTTTCAAACCAACTCAAAAATGTATCAGTAGCATTATGTTCCATAATATTAGCTTGTGTGAGTGGTATTGATTTAATTAATTTAGGTTCGTTCATTTTAAATTCAAATATTGTTTTTGGGTCGTCTTTAAAGTGCCAAATCCTTTGGGCTAAATCAAGAACGATTCCTGCTTGTTCGAGGAAATCTATTCCTATTAATGTTCTGTTGCTTTTGGCCCAAGGCAAACAAATGAAACGAATACGCTTAAAGCGTTTACCAATCATAATCTTAACAATTGTTGAATAAACAACTTCTTCTCGGGGTATACCATCAGCCATAATAATTTCAGCTTTCACCTCTTGAAACTCATGTCCCATTTTCTTTAATTTGTGGAACAATGTATATCCTGCAACGCTTGTACGTGCGGCTGTATCAAAGTAGGCTTCACCTTTAAGGCCGTTAATATTTAAATTGACTGTGGGCACATTCCTTCCAACTGTACTGGTATCGACTGCATTAAAATCAATTTTGTCCGGGCTATTTAGAGGGTTATTTTTATTGCAATTCGGGCAATTTGACCTATAATAGCCGGCGGCACCGCAGCCATAGCAGTTTAAAGTGGTTTCTTGTACTTTTGGCTGTTTCTTCCTATCAGCTTCAAGTTTTTTATAACACGTCTCAGACGTGTGATTCTTTTTCCTGCAGAATGAGCAGCGAATTAAAGATTTGTCATTATGTTCCAAATATTGATTTGTTGCATATTTTATCTGGTCAGATTTTGGCTCTTTGTTCTCCATTATTAACATTTCTATCTCCCTGGCTTTTTGTAGCAAATCTTGGAAAGAAGTAATACTATCTCTTGCTATCTTTTCCCTAATGGAGATGTTAAGTTGTGAGAAAACCATATTTAGCATTGTATTTTCTGACAATTTTTCAGATAATTGGGCAAATAAGCGGCGTTTCTTGCAAACAAATGAGTCTGTGGATTCATATGACTTTTGTTTTTCTTGACTGCTCGGAAAATATTCTCCAGTCAGGCTTAGGGGGTGAGAAAGCTTTTCTCAGCAAATCTATTGCCATATCAAATGTCTTGGCTTCGTTTTTAACACCTTGCCACCATGTTGAAGCATATCCCTCAAGCAAAAGGGGAAAGCTTGTTAGAGCTAGGACATCGGAAACATTTTGTGCGTCTTTGTAAACCAATATTGTGGCAATGAAATCATCAACCTTACTGGAATTCCTACCACCATTAAAACGGGCACTACAATTGACGAACGTCGACTTCGGTTCCTGCCTAACGTTTAAACCTCCTAAAAGGTCCATAAATTGGCCTTGCGTTAGGGTAATATTTACTGAGCTATTTGGGGCAGAGTTATTACCAGACATCTGTGACATAATATTTTGTGGTAAACTCCCAGAAACCTGTGGAGTAATTGGATGTTGTGCAGAATAGCTAAGTAAATCATCCATGTTTGGCAATGCAGAAATAGGTCTATTACCATTTGGAGAATTTACATCAGAATTTGTAGACTGGTCTTCGGCAGAAGTACGGTTATCTAACGGGTTCTGAGCTACATGTGCATTTTGTGATGTTTTTGGTGTAAAACGTGGACTTCTACGCATTTTGAAACTGTACTTTTTATGTTTGAAAACTAAGTTTTTGCATCAATTTTATTTGTGTGAAAATGTTTGAAGGTCACACTGTAATTAGTAAGATCGGTGATTCGTGGAGAGTTTTTGTATGTTGAGAGTGAGTACAGAAATATTCCAATATGTTCTCAATTATTATTGGTGAAGAGAAATTAATTTTCCAGTGCTCTTCCTGAGTACACTATAGTATTCCCTTTTGATTACCACTCAATATTGAGGAGAACAAAAATATATTGACTCTCTACTCTATGAGCGAATAAGCATAACAATGTGATCACGACGAATTATCACTCAATCTCTTTACATGTATTAACCAATGCAGCAACAACAACGTGCGTAGAGTACGAAACAAGAATTTGGATGATACAACAACAACACACTTCATTAGCTCCAACTGTGACTATTGATCACAGCAACAACTATACCAAAGCAACAACAACTATAACACACTTTCGCAACTCCCACTTGGGACGGTGAGAAATATTTTTATCACAACAACAATTTGGTGGAGACAACGGTAACGCAGTCGTCAGCTCCAAGCAATGATGAATATGACGTGTCTCCTCAGTCAGCAATTTTTTTGGGCAAATTTGCAAATTTTGGATAAATGTTGTTGGTTTTTTTCGTTGTACAGGTTCCAAATTTTTAAAATTTTATTAATATGATTTTTCAAGTCTGGAGTTTCCCCCATTGGCTTAACTTCATCACTTTCCTTTTTGCAGAGAAAAATGTTTACAAAACGCACTGACAGCTTGCAAAATTTACTGATCGCTACCAATATCATGATTTCATCCCGGCGAAGGGAATTATCAATTGGCTTTTCAGTTTTTGAAATGATGATTTTTTAGAGAAAACCTGAACTCTTTAAGCATCGAGTATTCTCATGTTAATGAGAATGATGCTCACTTTTCGGCTTTCCCAAAAAAAACACCAGAACAAAATATTTGCAAGCTGACAGCACGATTCAACTAAGAAATCATCGATTTCTGTTAAGTTGAAATAACATCAACACAGTTACCTATGAGTATGTCGTTGGAATTTTATTTACAAAATTCCGTTTTGCGCGAGCCTTCGCCGTTTTTTTGTTTGTTTTGTTTTAGTTGAAGATTCAATCATATGATTTTTCAAGTCTGGAGTTTCCCCCATTGGCTTAACTTCATCACTTTCCTTTTTGCAGAGAAAAATGTTTACAAAACGCACTGACAGCTTGCAAAATTTACTGATCGCTACCAATATCATGATTTCATCCCGGCGAAGGGAATTATCAATTGGCTTTTCAGTTTTTGAAATGATGATTTTTTAGAGAAAACCTGAACTCTTTAAGCATCGAGTATTCTCATGTTAATGAGAATGATGCTCACTTTTCGGCTTTCCCAAAAAAAAACACCAGAACAAAATATTTGCAAGCTGACAGCACGATTCAACTAAGAAATCATCGATTTCTGTTAAGTTGAAATAACATCAACACAGTTACCTATGAGTATGTCGTTGGAATTTTATTTACAAAATTCCGTTTTGCGCGAGCCTTCGCCGTTTTTTGTTTGTTTTGTTTTAGTTGAAGATTCAATCATATGATTTTTCAAGTCTGGAGTTTCCCCCATTGGCTTAACTTCATCACTTTCCTTTTTGCAGAGAAAAATGTTTACAAAACGCACTGACAGCTTGCAAAATTTACTGATCGCTACCAATATCATGATTTCATCCCGGCGAAGGGAATTATCAATTGGCTTTTCAGTTTTTGAAATGATGATTTTTTAGAGAAAACCTGAACTCTTTAAGCATCGAGTATTCTCATGTTAATGAGAATGATGCTCACTTTTCGGCTTTCCCAAAAAAAAACACCAGAACAAAATATTTGCAAGCTGACAGCACGATTCAACTAAGAAATCATCGATTTCTGTTAAGTTGAAATAACATCAACACAGTTACCTATGAGTATGTCGTTGGAATTTTATTTACAAAATTCCGTTTTGCGCGAGCCTTCGCCGTTTTTTGTTTGTTTTGTTTTAGTTGAAGATTCAATCATATGATTTTTCAAGTCTGGAGTTTCCCCCATTGGCTTAACTTCATCACTTTCCTTTTTGCAGAGAATTTTGTAAATAAAATTCCAACGACATACTCATAGGTAACTGTGTTGATGTTATTTCAACTTAACAGAAATCGATGATTTCTTAGTTGAATCGTGCTGTCAGCTTGCAAATATTTTGTTCTGGTGTTTTTTTTGGGAAAGCCGAAAAGTGAGCATCATTCTCATTAACATGAGAATACTCGATGCTTAAAGAGTTCAGGTTTTCTCTAAAAAATCATCATTTCAAAAACTGAAAAGCCAATTGATAATTCCCTTCGCCGGGATGAAATCATGATATTGGTAGCGATCAGTAAATTTTGCAAGCTGTCAGTGCGTTTTGTAAACATTTTTCTCTGCAAAAAGGAAAGTGATGAAGTTAAGCCAATGGGGGAAACTCCAGACTTGAAAAATCATATGATTGAATCTTCAACTAAAACAAAACAAACAAAAAACGGCGAAGGCTCGCGCAAAACGGAATTTTGTAAATAAAATTCCAACGACATACTCATAGGTAACTGTGTTGATGTTATTTCAACTTAACAGAAATCGATGATTTCTTAGTTGAATCGTGCTGTCAGCTTGCAAATATTTTGTTCTGGTGTTTTTTTTGGGAAAGCCGAAAAGTGAGCATCATTCTCATTAACATGAGAATACTCGATGCTTAAAGAGTTCAGGTTTTCTCTAAAAAATCATCATTTCAAAAACTGAAAAGCCAATTGATAATTCCCTTCGCCGGGATGAAATCATGATATTGGTAGCGATCAGTAAATTTTGCAAGCTGTCAGTGCGTTTTGTAAACATTTTTCTCTGCAAAAAGGAAAGTGATGAAGTTAAGCCAATGGGGGAAACTCCAGACTTGAAAAATCATATGATTGAATCTTCAACTAAAACAAAACAAACAATTTTATTAATATTTTTTTTTTGCGGATTTTTTTCGTTGGGCGCCATTGAAGGGGATGAGACTCCTTTTAATATAGTTTTATTATTAATATTTAGGGTCAAAGCCAGACTTAATGTCCAAGCTGTCCACTAAATATAATATTTTCTTATGTTTGTACGAGGCAAGAACAGTGTCAAAGCACAAGTTCGCCTACGCACAGGATTAATATGATTTATAAGGGTTTATTTTATTATTTTGCCACATGGGCTGTCAAAATAAAACCGCTTTGGTTAATATTAATTTTAAGTGATGTTTATTGTTCGACAGCAAGTCATAGAATCGCAAATTACAAGATGAGTTACTGCTTATATTAGATTTTTAGGAGCAAACACAATTAAGTAAAAGAGTAACTGTAAACAATTCTTGTAATGAGTGAACATAAAATTCCAATTATTCCAATAAAGTTATGATTGAGTAAAAATTATTAAAACATGATCTTCAATTACACTGTTGCAAATAAGTAAATGTCAAACAAGCATATTTAATAAATGAACATGCAAAATAATTAGTCATAATATAAATGTAAAATAATGAAACAAACACAACATATAATAATTCTATGAGATGCCTCGTTTCATTGGTCTGTTTCTTTAATTTTAAAAGAAAAATTTGTGAACTGCTCTCATATCAGTTGTATGCTTACATCAAGTAACACTTTTCTACACCTTTTACAGATGTAATTCGAAACATTTTACTTGTAATTCGTAACATTGCATTTGTAATTCGAGAATTCTATTTGTAATTCGTAAAATTTCATTTGTAATTCGAATAATTCCATTTGTCATTCGAATTATTCTACTTGTAATTCGAATTATTCTATTTGTAATTCGAATTATTTCATTTGTAATTCGAATTATTTTATTTGTAATTGTATTAATAATTCGAATTACATCTGAAAAAGGTGTAGTAAAAAGTTTATGTAAACTTGAGTTAATTTATAAAATACGCAGCAAAATTTATTCGATGTTGTTCTATAACCCAGCAAAAAAAAATCTCCTAAAATAATGGGTTTTGTAAAGGATTTTTGGCAGCCGTAACCACTTACAAATCCCCCTACTAACCCATTATTTTAACAAGGGCATGTCGCACTGAATTACTAGTTATTCTATGACCACCAGAATAACTAGTTATATTACGACCACTGGAAGTTGAAAAATAAGGTATATGATAAAAAATATTTTTTTATTTTTAGAACAGTTTAGTTGGAATTTGTTTTCAATTTCGACACATTTCATATATTTATTTTATTTCACCCCTTACTAGATTTGAACACACGAACTTCTGCTTTGTACCCGAACACACTACATACTAGGCCACGCACACGAACATTAAGGGTTGTTTCAATGCTTACATGTGCACCACCAAGTGTTCATTGTTTTTTTAACAAAAAGTACCCGGCCGGCGGTGAGCGTCGAACACACAACACTCTGACTTGTAGTCGGACACACTAGCTCTGTGCCACCGTACTCATAACTTAATAAGGAGTAATTTAAGTAGTTATTTTCGTTTACATTACTTTGTAATGGGTTACATAATGACTAACGGATCCGAATTTTTGCTGGTGATTGAAATAGTGATTGCATAGCTTTTTTTGAAGCAGTCGACGGAAATTCATAAAAAGTGCATAGTTCTTCACATTTTGAAAATGTCCGAATTGAATTTATTTCATAAAATTTCACATTTTAGCAACTTTTACGTTTATAATATTTTTTGGAAATAAATAATTTATTTTAATTACCCAGCTAAGTTGTCTATTCACTTTTTATTATGTGAAAGAAGTCATGATTTTTACAAGGGCATGGTGCTTCTTAATCACGCCTTTTGCAAGACTCTAAAATCGATTTCGGTTAATCGATTAATCTATTATTAGACATAAAATTTCTAAAAGTCGTAGTCGACTATTGACTGTGCGAAAACCGGATAATCGATTCTTCTTAATCGACATTCAAATGACGTAGTCAACTATTATTCGTAATCTACCATTAGTCGTAGTCTATTACACTGTACAAGACAAAAAATAATTACAAGATAATTCGGCCAGATTATGAAAGAGGACCGAAAAAAAGAAGACAAGTGTATCGGCGTTTTGAAAGTTTACGTCGGGAAGTAACCTAAATAGGCGTGGCAAGTTCCGCCCATTTCTACAGGTTTGGAAATATTCGACATCAGATTCCTCTTAATCATTGCATTTTAGGTATAAAGTGTCTTTGCAAATATTACTGACAACAGTTCCGGGTATATTTTTATGAAAAAAATTAACCCTCATGCGAGTCACTAAACCGGTCTTTTTGGTCTCTTTTTTCAAAAGCGTTTAAAAACTCCTTTAATATGTGATCGTATCAGATCAAAATATTCTACAAAATTATTTGTCATAATCATCATCATTAGAGTATTTAGGACCATTCCAAAACCCTTGATGTTAGGACTCGTATGTCAGATATATATTCACTGGACAATAGCCGTAGACTATCCTCGCATTTTCACATATCCTGATGACGTTATTTTAGTTTATAGTACTAAAATACGTAATTTTTCAAAGTGCGATCTGGGTTATCAATATTTTCCCTATATATATTCATCATAGATATTTCAAAAACAGTTTGGATCGAGCACACATACTCTTCTGAAAGAATTTATTATCAAAAAACATCAATAAAATATATTTTGTGACCGCAGATAACGAATATGAGAATAAAAACGGTAGAATATGGTCCTAAATCATATATAAAAAGCAAAAGCTTCTGGAGATGTTAAATATTATAGCTACAAATTTCTTTTGTTCAAAGACTCATAATGAAATTTGATTAGGGAGATTTTGACTCAGTATGGAACAAATTTTAATTAAGAGTCTAAAAGTTTAACAAATAATTTCTACCTATAATATCTAATTTTGTAACGTAATTTTCTTAACAAAGTATTTACTTAGATATCTAGTTTGTTCTAGGGATTACAATGAAATTTTGTGTAGGATATTTCTTCTTTTAACATCTTTCGTCTAGAAGTAAATTTCATGTTACTTTCATGCATCAACTCGAAAAAAGAACAAAACAAATTTATTCAAAAAATATTTGGGTGTTTTGTTGGCAAACTTGATGTATGTATATGGGGATTTCTGAGTGAAATCGGACACTTTTTCAAGATGAGGTTTTTGATTTCCTTTATTTTTTGCTGTGGTGATTCTGCTCATTAGCAAAACATTTTAGTACATTTTGTTGACTAACGGTTCCAGAGATATCGCGCCTTAAATAAGTCAAATTCTGTAAAAACTACATGCAAAGAAATATTCATAACTTCTTTATTATTGGTCCAATTTGAAAAAATCTTTTCTTGTATGCTTTGTTGTTTTATCAGCTATTAAATCAAAAATAGCAAAAAAATTTGCACAGTGGGCTTGGATGCTATTTTCGCGATTTAATATTTAAAATCAATTTTTAAAGATGTTCGACCCCTTCGATTTTCTTTAAATTTTTTTTGTATTAAACCAAGTTAATTACAAAAATTTTAAGTCCTATGTGGTAATTGGGTTCGGACGAATACTATTTTTTCTGAATTTTTTAAAATTTGTCAATACAATTTTTCCTTAATGCCTTTGTCCAAAATTTTTATTTCCTGTATTTTTGAAGCTAAGAGTACATATTTATCATTATATATTATATATTTATCATAAAAAAATAGAAAAAAAATAAACAGTAGGCTTTGATGGAATTTTCGCTGATGCATTTTCAAAATCGAAAAAGGACCCAGTTTTTATGATGTTTGAGATAAATTCATAAGTATAAAATCAAAACAAATATTTATAAATGAAAGTTTTAATTTTTTTAATAAAATAATAAATTTTGCACAAAGGTATTAAGGGAAAATTGAATTGACAAATTTTAAAAAATTCAGAAAAAATAGTAGTCGCCCAAACCCCATTACCACATAGGACTTAAAATTTTTGTAATTAACTTGGTTTAATACAAAAAAAATTTAAAGAAAATCGAAGGGGTCGAACATCTTTAAAAATTGATTTTAAATATTAAATCGCGAAAATAGCATCCAAGCCCACTGTGCAAATTTTTTTGCTATTTTTGATTTAATAGCTGATAAAACAACAAAGCATACAAGAAAAGATTTTTTCAAATTGGACCAATAATAAAGAAGTTATGAATATTTCTTTGCATGTAGTTTTTACAGAATTTGACTTATTTAAGGCGCGATATCTCTGGAACCGTAGTTTAAGGCAAACAAATTTAAAGAAAATCGAAGGGGTCGAACGTCTTTATCATACAAAATAGAAAAAAATGAACAGTAGGCTTTGATGGAATTTTCGCTGATGCATTTTCAAAATCGAAAAATGACGCAGTTTTTAAGATGTTTGAGATAAATTCATAAGTATAAAATCAAAACGAATATTTATAAATGAAACTTTTAATTTTTTTTTAATAAAATAATAAATTTTGCACAAAGGTATTAAGGGAAAATTTAATTGACAAATTTTAAAAAATTCAGAAAAAATAGTAATCGTCCGAACCCCATTACCACATAGGACTTAAAATTTTTGTAGTTGAACGTACCCAGCAAAAATTTGGATCCGGAAGTCATTACGTAACCCTTTACAAAGTAATGTAAACAAGCTTCTTTTCGCATTACGAGTAATCTGAAAAGTAATGGGTTACTTCTTAAAAAATTTACAAGGTAAACGTACTTACTTTACTCCTCACTAAGTAATGACGACGGTGGCACGGTGAGTGTGTGTCCGACAATTAATCCTAGGGTTGTGTGTTCAACGCTCACCGTCGGCACGCGAGTTTTTTTTTTTAATTAAAAAATAACAGTTCACATGCACATGGTGCACATGTGCACTGCACATTTAAGTTCTTAAGCAACCCTTAATATTCGTGTACGTGGCATAGTGTGTAGTGTCTTTGGCTAGAAATCAGAGGGTTCGTGGGTTCAATTCGGGCAGACAGCGAATTAAATAAAGTAAAATGAAAGTAAGATGTGTGATGAAATTAAAAACAAATTCTCTACATCAACTGTCTAAAAATAGATTTTTTTTAAATTACTTTTCAACTTCTAGTGGCCACAGAATAACTAGTTATTCTAGTGGTCATAAAATAACTACAAACTGAGTGCGACATGCTCTTGTAAAAATAATGGGGAAGAAAGGGGGTTTGAGAGTAGTTACGGCTGCCAAAAATCCCTTACGAAACCCATGATTTTGGGAGGACTTTTTTTGCTGGGGTAGTTTAAGGCAAACAAATTTAAAGAAAATCGAAGGGGTCGAACGTCTTTAAAAATTGATTTTAAATATTAAATATTAAATTTTTTAAATTTAATTTTTTGCTATTTTTTATTTAATAGATGATAAAACAACAAAACATATAAAAAAAAGATTTTTTTTCAAATTAAAGAAGTTATGAGTATTGATTTGCATGAAGTTTTTACAGAATTTGACGTTTTCAAGGCGCGATATCTCTGGAACCGTTAGTAAAAAAAATCTGAAAATATACTAAAATGTTTTGCTAATAATCAGCGCCACCACAGCAAAAATAGAAGGAAATCACAAACCTCATCCTGAAAAAGTGTCCGACTTCACTCAGAAATCCCCATATATTTTCTTTATATACATTGCAAATACATATTTCATTTATTCGGCGACTTATATTGAAATTTGATGGAGATTATTTTTGTCTTTGACGTCTTCTATCTAGAATGAAGTTTAATAAACTCAGATAAAGTACAACATTAATCCTAAAACGCGATTTTACTTTTGGCAGATTCCTGGCGTTTAGGTACGATTTAGAGTTTAGGTGTATTCGGGGACCTATAGTAAAATTTTATGACAAATAATTTTGATCTGATACGATCACATTTCAAAGGAGTTTTTAAAAGTTTTTGAAAAAAAGGGTGACTCGCATGAGGGTTATTTTTTTTACAAAAAGATACCCCGCATTGTTGTCAGTAATATTGCCAAAGACACTTTATACCTAAAATGCAAGGATTCCAAGGAATCTGATGTCGAATATTTCAAAACTTATAGAAATGGGCGGAACTTACGACGCCTATTTAGGTTACTTTCCGACGCAAACTTTCAAAACGCCGATACACGTGTCGTCTTTTTTTCGGTCCTCTTTCATAATCTGTGCGGGGTTTCTTGTAATTTTAAAAATAGTTCGATTTTGTTGTACTGTGTTATTATAGGTCGATTATATTCGATTATAATAGGTTTTTGAATGTTAAAGAATAATCGAAAGTCGATTTTTAGAACGCTCTCAAATAATCGACTAACCGAAAATCGAATTTTAAGCTTTTAACGCAAACCGAATAATTTGATTTTTATTTGATCTCAATAGCTTTTTATAGTTATATACTCACAATTGTGATATACCATTGTTTCATATTAATTTCAATAAGATGAATAAAATTCAAATTTACCCAAACGTTGTCATAGACAGAAGCTCTACAAATAATTTAGCAAGTCTTCTGATAATTAATATTTAAAAATATTACTTTTACCATTATTTCAATTTATTAATATATTACTAAAATTAAAACAATATATTATAGTTTTAAGTTCACTTGTTATTGTTTTAAATTCTTTTGTTGCATTGTATGGTTTTTAACTAATAGCCTAGACAGACGGCACGCGGTGGTTCAGAAATCGATTTTCCTGGCCAAAACCCCAATTTTTTGTCGTCACCGATTGTCAATTTCCATATAGGACTCGATAGTAAACATAATGAAACTAAGGAAACCAAAAACTTACGTCAAAATATTGGAAGGTGTGGGCGTGGTGTGCCCCTAAAAACGACGAGGTTTTCACAATTTTGGAAAATACGTAATTTTTGTAAATTTCTGGATGCTTTTTTTTTATCGAATCACTTTATAATTAAGATTTTATGTAATTTTATGTTGTAACTCATCACGCTATGATACAGGGAGAGATATGAGGTTGTAAAAAAGTCATAACCCTAGTGTCCATACTACATGTGGAATTGTTTCAATTGTTATTTTTTCATCGCACAGTGGTTTAGAAATCGCTTTTCCTAGTCAAAACCCCCATTTTTTGTTGTCACCGATTGTTAATTTCTATATGGGATTCGATAGTAAACATATTGAAACTAAGAAAAGCAAAAAATTGTATCAAAATATTGGAAGGTGTGGGCGTGGCGTGATCCTAAAGACGAAAAATGTTTCCCGTAATTTTTGCAAATTTCTGGAGAAAGAAACAGCAATTTCTCAGAAACTATAACATATATCGTGTTCATTGTTTTTTTGTTAGGTAGGATTGGATTGTTTAAGAGTATTTTTAATAAATTACCGTAGCGTTTACACGAAGTGAGCTATTTTATTTTTCCTTAAGTATTAAATTTTGATGAAATTCCAAGTTTAGTGGACTAGAACTTTTAAGGTACAGCTTGGAACAAAGTTCCGTTTTCACAGAATGATGCCCGAGAGTGTCCATATACAATTTTGTACCCGTTCCGTCCGTTTAACACTTTTTAAATTGTTTGAAATTACATGGGTAAAAATACCCATATACCCATATAAATTATACCTTTTTCACACAAATAGACATATTTTTTATGGTTTGTTTATTGTCTTTGACCTTTTTTAAATAGTTAGAACAAATGAACAACTCAAAAACACTCATATTTTGATGCAAAATATAAAAAAGAAAGAGTTGACCTAGGATGATAAATTTTTGTACAAGTACTTATGATGGCATAGGAATGAAAAATACCAACTTGGGTCCATATCAGTTCAGAATTGGATATAGACCTCATATATGTATATCTTTCCCCGATTTTGCTATAACTCTGTCTATTTTAAAAGAATAGCCTTCAAATTTAATATGTGATATGTTGTCAGTTTTACCGATTTTGACAAAAATCAGTTCTGAATTGGATATAGCTCCCATATATATCATTCCACGATTTTGCAATAAATCAGTAAATTTTAATTAAATGGCGTTAACATTTAATATCCCAGCAAAAATTCGGATCCATTAGTCATTACGTAACCCATTACAGAGTAATGTTAACAAGCTTCTTTTCCCATTACATGTAATATGAAAAGTAATGGGATACTTCTTAAAAAAATTACAAGGCAAACCTACTTACTTTGCTCCTCACTAAGTAATAAGGACGGTGGCACAGTGAGTGTGTGTCCAACTATAAATCCTAGGGTTGTGTGTTCAACGCTCACTGGCGGCACGCGAGTTTTTTATATAAAAAATAACAGTTCGTGGTGCACATGTGCACTGTACATTTAAGTTCTTAAGCAACCCTTAATGCTCGTGTGCGTGGCATAGTATGTAGTGTCATTGGCTAGAAATCAGTTCGTGTGTTCAACTCGCACAGCGAGCGAAATAAAATAAAGTAAAAAAGGTAAGAAGTGAGATGAAATTAAAAAAAAATCTCTACATCAACTGTTCTAAAAATAGAGTTTGTTTCAACTTACTTTTCAACTTCTAGTGGCCACAGAATAACTAGTTATTCTAGTGGTCATAAAATAACTACAAACTGAGTGCGACATGTCCTTGTAAAAATAATGGGGAAGAAAGGGTGTTTGCGAGTAGTTACGGCTGCCAAAAATCTCTTACAAAACCCATGATTTTGGGAGGACTTTTTTGCTGGGATGCTATGATTTCGTTCAGATTTCGATGTGGTCCCTATATTTGTTTTTAATATTACCTCTTCAGGCAGGTTATTAGCCTGGAGTTGCCACATAGTTGGTTTGAATTTGAAATAAATTTAATTGAAACTATAGTCATGTTTATACTAACGGTTTTCTATCTCGATTTATTTGACGTGAAATATTTGAAAACATATGCCAGTTTTAATTAAGTTTTAATTAAGACATGACAATGTAAACTTTTTAAGGCCAATGGCCACTCTTCTAATTCCCACTTTATGTCTAAAATTAGAACGTTTGTATGTTGAATATACATATAACAAAAATATCCCAATCATATCAAAATAGTGGCATTAACTAGCGGCAACAGTATTTCAGATTCGAGCTTTTTTAAGTGTTTTCGACAACATATTAACAAAAATAAAAAGAAACAGTCAAATGAACTGAATTAGTAAACTGAGGCAAAATCAGAAAACTTGCATTTTTGTACAAACTGTTTATTATAATGTAGTTGTGTCTCAAAGAATCGGATTTTGTCGGATGTAATTTTTGCATAATCTTATTCGAAGAGGATGTCTGTTTCACGTACCAAATGGCCGAAGCTGTAATTTGCTGCAATTTTTAGATACACTCCATGATAGAAGCGAACTTCGTGAGTTATGTATAAATAGTTTATGTAAAAAAGAAAGAAAAAGTAAGTCTATTGACCACTCTTTAATTGCCAATTCAAAAATATTAATATTTCCAATAACTTATTAAAATCCAGTTCCTTGAACATGTTGTCCTTTTTTATATAAATTTCAATATAAGCTACCTACGAAAAATTGTCTATGTTTGAGAAGCTATAACTTTATAGTTATTTGATGTGTTTTCAATAAAATAAAAAAAATCGACAACATATTTTTTGATTTTTGTCCACTGAGGCACCATTGTGCATCGTCAACTAAAGGATTAAATAAAATATTAATGTTTATTTTAATTTATTTATTTTATTTACATAACTTTATGTTAAGAATGAGCGATCAAAATACATGAGTTTTAGCATAGTTTTGGATGATTTTTTAAGAACTTCGTATGAAAATGAAATGGAAGTGGTTCCATGTGAAGTAATGATTTCACTGGTTCTTCTGCATGAGTTCAAGTGAAATCGTGAAAGATTAGTCATTTTACATATTATTTGCATAAGTTCACATGATGGCGTGAAAGATCCGATCTTTTTCATCACAGTTGACACCCAGCAAAAAAAGTCATTATCAAGTTATGACTTTATTCAGTAAATTTTGGCAGTAGTAACTACTTACAAAATGACCGTAAAAGTCATTATTTTTACAATGGGATGTCATAGCACGGAAGTATGCTTAAGTATGTTATTTAATTACAAATTTAACCACATACCGTTAGTCGAAAAAAGCTAAAATGCATATCAGCAAAATTGTCTAAAATCGTCTTTTCCATTTCAAAAAATTCAGAAAAAAATTTTGATACTATATCTATGATTTTTAGTTCATAGATTAAGAAAAAAATCGTCATTCCAAATCTGTGTTCGTTACCAACTTTGATCGTTGCGCGTAAAATATATGACCGTTTTAATTATGCTAATTAGAAAAAATTCTAAAAAAAATCGCGGCTTAATATAGTAAGCTCTTATATCCTATTATCGTTAACTGAATTCGCACCCTTTGCGATGATGCAAAAAAATTCGAAAAGTTTCAATGGATTCGCGAATGATTAAATTTGTTAAATAATTTCTGTTATTTACAAACATATTTTTGAAACAATAGCGCTTATACTTACAAAAAAATATATAAAAAAAAATATAGCAGCATCCAGACATTGTGAGGAATAAAATGAAACCTAAGTTGTGAAGTTTGGAGCTATAGTATTCATGTTATTTGCAAAAATACAAAGAAAATATGACGAAAAAAATAAAAATCATGTTATTCTAATTTTATTATACCCTACACCACTATGTGGGGAGGGTATTATAAGTTGGTTTTGGGCAAAAAGTTTGTAACGCATCGAAATAATGGTCGTAGACCCATACTTATATATACCAAAATGAATGTCTCGACGAGCTGAGTCGATCTGGCTATGTGTGTCCGTCCGTCTGTCCATCTAAACCTTGTAATCACCTGGTCGCAATACAGGTCGCAATTTTGATCGGATCGTCATGAAATTTTGCATGTTGATGGGGGTCCCGGGGGGGAAGAAGCCTACTGATTTTGGTGATGGTCGGATAATATTTAGGGGTCGGCAAGGGCAAACAACTTATGTGGATAAAAAGACAACGTTTTTTTCCAAAGCGAATATCTCAGCTTCTATGTGGGGTATACCAAAAGCAAACCCTGACAATTAAAGTAAAAAATAGCACCTTTCTAATGATGTAAAGGGTGCTCGTAGGTGATCAAACAACGAAGATATCACAATAGTAGCAAATAAAACGCCAATTTTCATTTTTGCGATTTTAATTATATTGACGAATATCACAGCTTTAGTTGTAATCTTTCAAAAAGCAAAGCCTGACTATGAAAGTAGAAGATCCCGTCTTTACAATGATGCAAACTAGTTTGGCCTAGGTAACCAAATGACTGAGATATCGCAATAGTCGGCAATACATCCCATTTTTCTATTTTTGTGGAAATCACGCTACAGGTCGCAATTTTGATGGGATCGTCACAAAAATTTGAGGCTTAATGGGGGTCCCAAAGAGAAAGAAGCCTATTGATTTTGATGATGGCCGGATAATATTCAGGGGTCGGAATGGGCAAACACTTATTTGGAGAAAGGTCAACGTTTAATTTCAAAGCCAATATCTCTGTTTCTTTAAGAGGTATATCTAATGCAAGGAAAGTAGAAAATATCACCTTTACAACGGTGTAAAGTAGGTTGTCGTAGCTGCTCAAACAACAGAGATATCGCAATAGTCGGTAATGCATCCCATTTTCTGATTTGTTTGTAATCACGCTACAGGTCGAAATTTTGATCGGATCGTCACGAATTTTTTGGGAGTGGATGCGGGTCCCACAGAGGAAGAAGCCTATTTAGTTTGGTGATGGTCGGATAATATTCAGGAGTCGGAATAAGCGAAAAGCTTATGTGGAGGAAAGTCAACGTTTTTTTCTTATGCGAATATCTCCGCTTCTGGTTGGAGTATTCCAAAAGGAATACCCGTCAATGGAAGAAGAAAAGATCTCGTTTATATTGATGCAAAGTATGTTGGCGTAAGGGAGTAAACCGAGATATTGCAAAATTCAGTAATAAACCCAATTTATCCATTTTTTGTAATCACACTACAACACATTGGGCCCAATGGCAGGTTTCTGAGGCAAAAAGTCTAGTTTTGAAGTCATATATTTGTATAAATTAGTAACGGGATTAGATTCTTAACACTTTGAGCCACTTAGAAACAAAATCATTTCAACCTGGCAACGCTTCGTGGTCACATACCGAGCTGTCAAAGATATTGCATGTTACTTTGTAAAATTTTATAAAAATTTATCCAACGAAGAACAAATTTGTTTCGCTCGGCAATTAAAAACCGCTGATTTAATAAACAGTTTTTTAATGGATAAAACGTGTAAAGGTATATAAATTAATATTCTGATTAAGAAATAAAAGAAGTTAGATTTGGTAAGGAATATTTGAAGTAGACTTGTGGTGTATTTTTTGTGTAGTTCGTATTGTAGTTTAAATAGTTTTTGGAATAAAACTTGCGGTATTGCGACGTATTGTCGAAACTATATATATCTGATAGAAGGCAATAGTGAGTACTATATGTGTAAAAAAATTTCATGTCCGTATGGATCCGAATACTTATAGAAAATTACTTACAGATAGCGTGACACTTAAAAATGTGGATATTTTAATTTATTAGACTGGGTTGGGACTGGACGATGCTCAATATGACACAAGTCGCCAAATTTTATAGTAATCTTATCCGAGTTACACCAAGCATTGAAATCTTCAATATTCTAGATCTTTAAATTTAATAACTGGTACTACAAACACCTACTAAATTTCAAGATCTTAACCTGTAATTATAAAGTTTTCAAATAACGGACGCGATCGCGGTTTTCTACTTCCAAAACATAAATTAATGATAGAGGTCACAATTACTATTGTTTTGTATACCAATGCGTCTAATAATCTCTGAGATTTCGCGTTTGGCTAAAACTTGTTGTGGGGGAGGTCCCCCACCCCCTCCATTTTTCGGTATAAAAAGTACCTTACGATCTATTCTCAGACCTTATGAATCTACAAACAAAATTTTATCAAATTCGGTCCAGCCATTTCAGAAGATTTATATTTCGAACATCATGGTATACCTGAAAAGGTTTCTATATATATGTAGATATATATCTGAACCGATCAGAGCCAAATTTTCAGGACCTGATTCTAACCTGAACAGGATTTACCATATCAAATTTTAAGGCGATCGGATGCAAATTGTGACCTTTGTGGGGCTTAAAAATAAAATCGGATTAAATCGGATGAAACATATACATGAAAACTATATCTATATCTGAACCGATTCTTACCAAATTTTGCAGAAGTACTTTTATGCCCATTAAAAACATTGGAACGAAATTTGGTAGCTCTAGCTGCTTCCAGTGACTTGTTGCCTCAAAAACCTGTCATTGGGCCCAATGTGTACAAGTTGGAATTTTGATTGGATAGTGACAAAATTTTGGGGGTAGATGGGGCCCCACAGATGAAGAAGCCTATTGATTTTGGTGATAGTCGGATATTATGTAGGGGTCGGAATGGGGAAAACTCATTTGGAGACAAATTTAAAGTTTTATTCTTTGTGAATATATCGGCTTCTAGTAGTGGTATTCCAACGGCAAAATCTGTCAATGGAAGAAGAAAATATTACTTTACATTGGTGTAAAGCAGGTTGGCGAAGGTGGTCAAACAAGAAAGATACCACAATAGTCGGTAATGCATCCAATTCTTCCATTTTTTGCAATCATGCTACAGGTCGTAATTTTGATCGGATGGTCACGAAATTTTGGTTGCTTATGGGGGTCCCAGAGAGAAAGAGGCATATTATTTTTGGTGGTAGTTGGATTATATTCCCTAAAAGAAATGTTTACCAGTGAAAAGCTCATGCACAGGGGTAGTGGTGTAGGGTATCACATGGTCGGCCCCATCCCGACTATAGCCTTTGCTCACTTGTTTTTTTTATAGAAAAGGTTGAAGGAAAAATGTTTGAGTTCTTCGTCATTTTCGTCCAAATTTCACGCAATAATGAAGATATTCCGTTGCAATACATTTTTCGCTTATAGTTTTCCTATTGGCGAATATTTTTAGAACATTATATTAAATCACAAGGAATTCCAATTGTGGCATAACATTAAAATAATGTTATATTGAATATTACAACATTTGAAACGCATATAAACCGCGTAACAGTGAAAATGACATGATGCGCATCCGATTTTCCAACACAGCGAATCAATCCCTTTTATTTGGTGTACAGTTTGTGAAATTCTATTTGGCGGCCATGATGTAGCGTCTGTTGCATATTAGGGCGCAAAATACAGTTAGATGGTCATAATTTCCACGAAGTTCATTTACATTTTATGCGCATCCGATTTCGATGATAACCTTTAAAAAATACATCAAGAATCGTGGATGTAGCATCGCACTTAATTTTTAGAAAAAATCAATTGTATCTCCGGATTAGCGATAGTTTTGAAATATATGTTTTCGCACATTTTAAACAGTTATATAGCTCTATTTATTACAGTAAAAATTACACTTCCAAAACGAGTTGCAATGCGCGCAATTTTAGAAAACATTTTTTGCAGATTTTCGAAATTTAAGGGTTTCACCGGCAATTTAATGGCAGTTGCAAATTTTGAATCAAAAAACAGTTTTTTTATAAAATTTTTTTATAAAATTTCAGCGTACGTAAAAATAATTTAAATAACATTTCCAATCGTTTCGTTTCGCATTTTGCATAGGAACAATACAAAACGAAACATAACCCACGCTGGCGGAGTTCGCTGTTTAGTTTCGTTTTGTTTACATTCGCGAGTGCGAACAAAACGATTAGCGAAAAGTACTCAACCCCACAAGAGCAGATAAAAAACTAAATATTACTAAACACATGTGAATAAATCAAAAACGTTTGGTGGTTGATAAAATATTCACTGTGGTATGTTGATGTGGGTTTATAGGGTTGTTATGCAATCACATGTGTGTGTTCCTGTGTGTGTCATTGACCATAACGCACGGCAAACGTTTGCCAAAAAATCTTTTTGTTTCGGTGGTGAATGAAACAACTCGGCAAAGCATAGCCGAAGTACATTTGAGCAATCGTACGGTTTTCATCTTTTTACATTGAAAAGTTTGTGGTTTTGTTTTGGTTGTGAGAATGAAACGATTCAGAGAAGCTGAAAAGTTTGTTGCGTTGTGTGATTGGTACGGGAATCGTTTTATTTGTTTACATTCATTGGTATTCTTTAACTTCTTCTTTGAACATTATACTCTACATTGTATTGTAAAGCCACTAATTGAAAATTGTCTTAAAAAAACTCGTTTCCTTCAACGATTTTTCCTATTTTTTTACATTAATATGACACAGCTTCCCCTCGAATTATAATTTTAAGAAATCCATCGGTGAATCGTCCTAAAACAGTTTATTTTACCTAAATGCGTTCAAAAGTTATGGTATATTACAACAATTCGCGAGTTACAATACCCCATACCTCAGTTTCAACATAAGCTAATTTTCTACAAAAAAGGCCGATATGTTCTATTTTTAGAACAATCGAGGTAAATTATATTCAAATTCACCACTACAAATTTTTTGTTTTTTTCTTTCGCTTCCTCCTGGTTTTGAATACACGAACTTCTAATTTGTAGCCGAACACACTACACTCATACGAACACCCAGCAAAAATTTGGATCCGTTAGTCATTATGTAACCCATTACAAAGTAATGTATACAAAAATAACTACTTATATTACCCATTACTAATGAGTACGGCGGCACAGAGCTTGTGTGTTCAACGCTCACCGTCGGCCAGGTACTTTAAAAAAAAACAACAGTTGCTGGTTACATGTGCACACATGTACGCGCTTAAAGAACCCTTAATGTTCGTACGCATGGCCGGGTGTGTAGTGTGTTAGGCTACAAAGCAGAAGTTCGTGTGTTCAAATCCGGGAAAGGACGAAATAAAACAAAAAAATAAAATAAAAAATATGACGTGCGTTGAAATTGAAAACAAATTCCACCTCGACTGTTCTAAAAATAAAAAATATAATTTTTTATCTTATAATTTATTTTTCAACTTCCAGTGGCCATGAAATAACTAGTTATTCTAGTGCTTATATTGGTCATAGAATAACTAGGTATTCAGTGCGACATGCCCTTGTTAAAATAATGGGTTAGTAGGGGGTTTGTAAGTAGTTACGACTACCAAAAAGTACTATAAAAACCCATTATTTTGGGAGGATTTACTTTGCTGGGTAGTAACAGTTGTTCCCAGCAAAAAAGTCCTCCCAAAATCATGGGTTTTGTAAGGGATTTTTGGCAGCCGTAACTACTCGCAAACCCCCTTTCTTCCCCATTATTTTTACAAGGGCATGTCGCACTCAGTTTGTAGTTATTTTATGACCACTAGAATAACTAGTTATTCTGTGGCCACTAGAAGTTGAAAAGTAAGTTGAAAAAAAATTCTATTTTTAGAACACTTCTTACTTTTATTTTATTTTAGTTTATTTTATTTCGCTTGCTGTGCGAGTTGAACACACGAACCGTCTGATTTCTAGCCAAAGACACTACACACTATGCCACGCACACGAACATTAAGGGTTGCTTAAGAACTTGTTGTTGGCGTTTTTTATTGTTGGACTGCAGAATTTTACATCTTTGTGTTTATTTCAGCTTTAGTCCATATTTTGTTGTATTCGAGTATTTGAATAACAACAAAATGTTTTACAGTGGATATGAAATTGATTAGTTGCGGGCGGAGGGTAGGGAATACTATAGTTTCAGTTGTCACCAAACAACTTCATCAGTTCCCTTTTCCGCCGACTCTGTATCGATAAACAGGTCAATAAGCCCATCCAGCAAATTAAACAAAATGAGAAATTTGTTATATGGCCCTAAAACTGATTACCCTACAATTTGAGTCGAACTAAAGAATTTTATATCCACCACTGTTTTTATGTCGTCTTTGCTTTGCAAAGAATACGAACATAGGAGTGTTGCTTCAATAAGCGGGGGTAAAACAACGAGAAAGTTGTTGTTTTTGCATTACGCATTGATCAACAAGGCCGTGCTGATGCCTATTATTGAAGCAACACTCCTATGTTCGTATTCTTTGCAAAGCAAAGACGACATAAAAACAGTGGTGGATATAAAATTCTTTAGTTCGACTCAAATTGTAGGGTAATCAGTTTTAGGGCCATATAGCAAATTTCTCATTTTGTTTAATTTGCTGGATGGGCTTATTGACCTGTTTATCGATACAGAGTCGGCGGAAAAGGGAACTGATGAAGTTGTTTGGTGACAACTGAAACTATAGTATTCCCTACCCTCCGCCCGCACCCAGCAAAATGTTCGATGCCAAAGATGACATTCAATCATGGGTGCAAGTGATCTAGCATGTCATCTTTTTAGCATCTTCATCGATGAATTTTATATGAGCGTGGACCCCAAAAGATGACGTTCTTTTCTGGATCCTAAGCATGTCATTTTAACCAATGCGCTGACATGTCATTTCCACCAATGCTTTGGCATGTCATTTCCACCAATGATTTGACATGTCATTTTCACCAATGCTTTGACACGTCATTTACATCCATGCTTTGACATGTCATTTTAACCAATGCTTTGGCATGTCATTTTCACCAACCCCTTGGCATGAAATTTTCATGTCTTGTTTGGAAAATGGAAATGCTGTATTGAAATATGGTTTTCATGAAAAACAAAACTCTTTATTAATTCAAACGATTTCATGATATAGCTACAATTAATTTATCAGTTTAGTTTTTCAAAAGTTTACATCCAAAATTGCAATGTAATCACCACCGCTGCAACGCAAAAGATTACTTCCTCCGTTCTCCGCAACTGATATTCTTTCATCTTACAAAAGGTTTTTTCAATTATCTTCCCATCACCAGTTCAGATTTCAACATGGTCTCCAAATGCACTCCTTTAAGTATTTTTATTTCGTAAATTACTTTTATTTTATAATTTTGTTATTTTATAACAACATTTTGGTAATTTATACTCTTTTGTTTAGTGACGGAAATATGTAGGGATCTACAACCCGGCTTGCTTTAGGGATCTCTAAGAACAAAATGTAACGAACGGGGAGGAGAGACTTCTTTTTATGGAAAATACCATTTATGCTTAATTAATTTATTTTTAATTGTTTCTTTCCAAAAGTAGTTTCTTCTTTATTTTCAGATTCTTGTTCCTTTTCGTTTCGGACTTTTTTTTCAAATTCCAAGAAGCGAGATTTGATTGATTTCATTCTATGTCAGATTTAGAACAGACAAGGGAACTTTTAAAATAGCAATGTGTGCATTCCGAATCTATTTTTAGCTCGATGGTTGGGACTTCATATAATACCAATTGTTTAGAAGTTTTAGTTGTTTGATATGCAGGAAATGTAAGACAACATCACGACGACAGTTCTAACAACTTTGGTCTGTTCCAGAAACTGCAAGAATCTACTTATTTTTACTACGATAACAATTTTTCCTTTATGTTATCGGAAAAAATAGTAAAAATTAGTAGATTTTTGCAGTACTGGAACATACCAAAATGAAAACAAGTGAGCCAAGGCTATAGTCGGGTCGGGGCCGACTATGTGATACCCTACACCACTACCCCTGTTCATAAGCTTTTGACTAATAAAATTCAAAATATTAAAATTGGGATAGCTTAGCGCCTTTGCTCTGAATGTCTTCATTAACACAGGTCAATTTTTTTGAAACGCATTTAAGTGCATCGACAGTACAACCCAAATAAAAAATGGAAAAGTGGGATGTATTTCAACATTCAATAGGCTACTTTCATAGTCGGACTTTGTTTTTGGAAGATCCCCAACCGAAGCTGTGATATTCGTCATTATTATTAAAATCGCTAAAATAAAATGTTGGGTTCTATTAGCGGCTATTGCGATATATTCGTTGTTTGATCACCTACGAGAACCTCCTTTACATCATTTAAAAGGCGATATTTTCTACTTTCATGGCCAGGTTCTTCTGTTGGTATAGCCCATATTGAAGCTGAGATATTCGCTTACGAAAAAAACGTTGTCTTTTTCTCCAAATAAGTTTTTTGCCCATTACGACCCCTAAATATTATCCGACCATCACCAAAATCAATACGCTTCTTCATCTGTGTGACCCCCATTAACCCTCAAAATTTCGTGACGATCCGATCAAAATTGCCACCTGTAGCGTGATTTCCACAAAAGTGGAAAAATGGGATGTATTACCGACTATTGCGATATCTCCGTTATTTGGTCACCTACGCCGACCTAGTTTACATAATTGGAAAGATGGGATCTTCTACTTTCATAGTCAGACTTTGCTATTGGAAAGTCCGCAACCAAAGCTGTGATATTTGTCATTATAATTAAAATCGCAAAAATGAAAATTTGGGTTTTATTTGCGACTATTGTGATATCTTCGTGGTTTGATCACCTACGAGAACCTACTTTACATCATTAGAAAGGTGATATTTTCTACTTTTATTTTCAGGTTTTGCTTTTGGTATACCCCGTATAAAAGCTGAGATATTCGCTTTGAAAAAAAAAACGTTGTCTTTTTATCCACATAAGTTTTTTTGCCCATTCCGACCCCTAAATATTATCCGACCATCACCAAAATCAATAGGCTTTTTCCCCTTCGGGACCCCCATCAACATCCCAAATTTCGTGACGATCCGATCAAAATTGCGACCTGTAGAGTGATTACAAGGTTTAGATGGACAGACGGACAGACGGACGGACGGACTGACGGACGGACACACATAGCCAGATCGACTCAGCTCGTCGAGACATTCATTTTGGTATATATAAATATGGGTCTGCGACCATTATTTCGATGCGTTACAAACTTTTTGGCCAAAACCAACTTATAATACCCTCCCCACATAGTGGTGTAGGGTATAATAAACAGGTGTGTAAATAAAAACACAAACATCATCTCTATTGGATCGATGGAATGGGTACAAATGCTGATGAAAAGATCGGATCTTTCACGACTTCCTTTGCATTGGTTCAAATCCTAATGAAAAGATCGGATCTTTCACGACTTCCTTTGAACCAATGCAAAAGATGACATGAAATCACGTCATCGCAAAGAACCCCTTCCGTCAAATTTTGCTGGGCAACTAATCAATTTCATATCCACTGTAAAACATTTTGTTGTTATTCAAATACTTGAATACAACAAAATATGGACTAAAGCTGAAATAAACACAAAGATGTAAAATTCTGCAGTCCAACAATAAAAAACGCCAACAACAATAATAGGCATCAGCACGGCCTTGTTGATCAATGCGTAATGCAAAAACAACAACTTTCTCGTTGTTTTACCCCCGCTTATTGAAGCAACACTCCTATGTTCGTATTCTTTGCAAAGCAAAGACGACATAAAAACAGTGGTGGATATAAAATTCTTTAGTTCGACTCAAATTGTAGGGTAATCAGTTTTAGGGCCATATAGCAAATTTCTCATTTTGTTTAATTTGCTGGATGGGCTTATTGACCTGTTTATCGATACAGAGTCGGCGGAAAAGGGAACTGATGAAGTTGTTTGGTGACAACTGAAACTATAGTATTCCCTACCCTCCGCCCGCAACTAATCAATTTCATATCCACTGTAAAACATTTTGTTGTTATTCAAATACTTGAATACAACAAAATATGGACTAAAGCTGAAATAAACACAAAGATGTAAAATTCTGCAGTCCAACAATAAACAAGTGAGCAAAGGCTATAGTCGGGACGGGGCCGACCATGTGATACCCTACACCACTACCCATGTACATAAACTTTTCACTGGTAAACATTTCTTTTAGGGAATAATCCGAGTACCACCAAAAATAATATGCCTCTTTCTCTCTGGGATCCCCATAAGCAACCAAAATTTCGTGACCATCCGATCAAAATTACGACCTGTAGCTTGATTGCAAAAAATGGAAGAATTAGATGCACTACCGACTATTGTGGTATCTCCCTTGTTTGACCACCTTCGCCAACCTGCTTTACACCAATGTAAAGGTAATATTTTCTTCTTCCATCGACAGGCTTTGCCGTTGGAATACCCCTACTAGAAGCCGATATATTCACAAAGAATAAAACTTTGAATTTGTCTCCAAATGAGTTTTTCCCCATTCCGACCCCTAAATATTATTCGACTATCACCAAAATCAATAGGCTTCTTCCTCTGTGGGGCCCCCATCTACCCCCAAAAATTTCGTCACTATCCGATCAAAATTCCAACTTGTAGCGTGATTACAAAAAATGGAAATGTTGGGTATATTACTGAATTTTGCAATATCTCGGTTTGCTCACTTACGAAAACATACTTTGCATCAATATAAACGAGATCTTTTCTTCTTCCATTGACGGGTACTCCTTTTGGAATACTCCAACCAGAAGCGGAGATATTCGCATAAAAAACGTTGACTTTTCTCCACATAAGCTTTTCGCTTAGTCCGACTCCTGAATATTACCCGACCATCACCAAACTAAATAGGCTTCTTCGGCTGTGGGACCCGCATCAACTCCCAAAAAATTCGTGACGATCCAATCAAAATTGCGACCTGTAGCGTTATTACAAAAAAATCGGAAAATGGGATGCATTATCTACTATTGCGATATCTCGGTTGTTTGACCACCTACGACAACCTGCTTTACATCCTTGTAAAGGTGATATTTTCTACTTTCCTTGCTAGGTTTTTCTTTAGATATACCTCTTAAAGAAACAGAGATATTGGCTTTGAAATAAAACGTTGACCTTTCTCCAAATAAGTGTTTGCCCATTCCTACCCCTGAATATTATCCGACCATCATTAAAATCAATAGGCTTCTTTCTCTTTGGGACCCTCATTAATCCCCAAAATTTCGTGACGATCCGATCAAAATTGCGACCTGTAGCGTGATTACAAAAAAATCGGAAAATGGGATGCATTATCGACTATTGCCATATCTCTGCTATTTGACCACCTACGACAACCTACTTTACATCGTTGTAAAGGTGATATTTTCTACTTTCCTCGCCATGTTCTGCTTTTGATATACCTCTTAAAGAAACAGAGATATTGGCTTTAAAATAAAATGTTGACTTTTCTCCAAATAAGTGTTTGCCCAGTCCGACCCCCTAATTATTATCCGACCATCACCAAAATCAATAGCCTTCTTCATCTATGAGACCCCCATTAACCCTCAAATCTTCGTGACGATCCGATCAAAATTGCGACCTGTAGCGTGATTTCCAATAAAATAGAAAAATGGGATGTATTACCGACTATTGCGATATCTCCGTTATTTGGTTACCAACGCCGACCTAGTTTGCATCGTTGTAAGGAGGGGTTCTTCTACTTTCAGAGTTAGACTTTGCTTTTGGAAAGTTTTCAACCAAAGCTCTGACATTCGTCAATATAATTAAAATCGCAAAAATGAAAATTGGGGTTTTATTTGCTTCTATTATGATATCTTCGTTGTTTGATCACCTACGTGCACCTACTTTACATCATTAGAAAGGTGATATTTTCTACTTTCATTGTCAGGTTTTGCTTTTGGTATATCCCATATAGAAGCTGAGATATTCACTTTGGAAAAAAACGTTGTCATTTTATCCACCTAAGTTTTTTGCCCTTTCCGACCCCTAAATATTATCCGACCATCACCAAAATCAATAGGCTTCTTCCCCTCCGGGACCCCTATCAACATGCAAAATTTCGTGACAATCCGATCAAAATTGCGACCTGTAGCGTGATTACAAGGTTTAGATGGACAGACGGACAGACGGACGGACGGACGGACGGACGGACGGACGGACACACATAGCCAGATCGACTCAGCTCGTCGAGACATTCATTTTGGTATATATAAGTATGGGTCTGCGACCATTATTTCGATGCGTTACAAACTTTTTGGCCAAAACCAACTTATAATACCCTCCCCACATAGTGGTGTAGGGTATAAAAACGCCAACAACAATAATAGGCATCAGCACGGCCTTGTTGATCAATGCGTAATGCAAAAACAACAACTTTCTCGTTGTTTTACCCCCGCTTATTGAAGCAACACTCCTATGTTCGTATTCTTTGCAAAGCAAAGACGACATAAAAACAGTGGTGGATATAAAATTCTTTAGTTCGACTCAAATTGTAGGGTAATCAGTTTTAGGGCCATATAACAAATTTCTCATTTTGTTTAATTTGCTGGATGGGCTTATTGACCTGTTTATCGATACAGAGTCGGCGGAAAAGGGAACTGATGAAGTTGTTTGGTGACAACTGAAACTATAGTATTCCCTACCCTCCGCCCGCAACTAATCAATTTCATATCCACTGTAAAACATTTTGTTGTTATTCAAATACTTGAATACAACAAAATATGGACTAAAGCTGAAATAAACACAAAGATGTAAAATTCTGCAGTCCAACAATAAAAAACGATAACAACAATAATAGGCATCAGCACGGCCTTGTTGATCAATGCGTAATGCAAAAACAACAACTTTCTCGTTGTTTTACCCCCGCTTATTGAAGCAACACTCCTATGTTCGTATTCTTTGCAAAGCAAAGACGACATAAAAACAGTGGTGGATATAAAATTCTTTAGTTCGACTCAAATTGTAGGGTAATCAGTTTTAGGGCCATAAAGCAAATTTGTCATTTTGTTTAATTTGCTGGATGGGCTTATTGACCTGTTTATCGATACAGAGTCGGCGGAAAAGGGAACTGATGAAGTTGTTTGGTGACAACTGAAACTATAGTATTCCCTACCCTCCGCCCGCAACTAATCAATTTCATATCCACTGTAAAACATTTTGTTGTTATTCAAATACTTGAATACAACAAAATATGGACTAAAGCTGAAATAAACACAAAGATGTAAAATTCTGCAATCCAACAATAAAAAACGCCAACAACAATAATAGGCATCAGCACGGCCTTGTTGATCAATGCGTAATGCAAAAACAACAACTTTCTCGTTGTTTTACCCCCGCTTATTGAAGCAACACTCCCATGTTCGTATTCTTTGCAAAGCATAGACGACATAAAAACAGTGGTGGATATAAAATTCTTTAGTTCGACTCAAATTGTAGGGTAATCAGTTTTAGGGCCATATAGCAAATTTCTCATTTTGTTTAATTTGCTGGATGGGCTTATTGACCTGTTTATCGATACAGAGTCGGTGGAAAAGGGAACTGATGAAGTTGTTTGGTGACAACTGAAACTATAGTATTCCCTACCCTCCGCCCGCAACTAATCAATTTCATATCCACTGTAAAACATTTTGTTGTTATTCAAATACTTGAATACAACAAAATATGGACTAAAGCTGAAATAAACACAAAGATGTTGCTTAAGAACTTTAATGTGCAGTACACATGTGCACCACGAACTGTTATTTTTTAATTAAAAAAAAACTCGCGTGCCGACAGTGAGCGTTGAACACACAACCCTAGGATTTATAGTCGGACACACACTCGCTGTGCCACCGTCCTCATTACTTAGTGAGGAGCAAAGTAAGTAGGTATGCCTTGTAATTTTTTTAAGAAGTATCCCATTACTTTTCAGATTACTTGTAATGGGAAAAGAAGCTTGTTTACATTACTTTGTAATGGGTTACGTAATGACTACCGGATCCAAATTTTTGCTGGGTTTAAACACATCCATGTACATCAAAATTTCTTCGTAATTTTGTGAATAAAAAACACCCATGCCAATGGTGAGCTTTGAACACACAACCCTAGGATTTGTAGTCGGACGCACTAGCTCTATGCCACCGTACTCATTACTTATTAAGTAAGTAGTAAGTTAGGAAGCAATTATTTATGTGTAAACCATTATACAATATGTACTGCCTGATAATGCGGAGCGTAATGAACACTCATTACTCGGTAATGCATGAAGTAATGACATGTGCTTACCAAATTTTTGCTGGGCGTAAAAGCAATTCGCATAATAAATGAATAAATAATCATATCAACGAATAATTACACGGAAAAATAATTGCTATTATGGAACAAAGCTTTCGATAGTGACAAAAACTTGTCTCATTTTAATAAAAAAACTAGTGAGCCAAGGCTATAGTCGGGTCGGGGCCGACTATGTGATACCCTACACCACTACCCCTGTGCATAAGCTTTTGACTGGTAAAATTCAAAATATTAAAATTATTACAGGTCCTTTTTTGTTTAAACGCATTTAAGTCCATCGTCAGTACAACTCAAATAAAAAATGGAAAAGTGGGATGTACATCAACCATGAATAGGGGTCTTTCTCTGTGAGATCCCCACCAACACCCAAAATTTCGTGAGAATCCGATCAAAATTCCGACCGCCTATTGCTACTTCACATCGTTGTAAAGGTGATATTTTCTACTTTCCTTGCCAGGTTTTGCTTTCGATATACCTCTTACAGAAGAGAGATATTCGCTTTGAAATAAAACGTTGGCCTTTTCTCCAAATAAGTTTTTTTTTCACAATCAATAGGTCAATAGGTTTTTTTCCTCTGTGGGAACCCATTAAACCCCAAAATTTCGTGACGATACAATCAAAATTACAAAATTACGTGATTACAAAATTACTGACTATTGCGATATCTTTTTTTATTTGGCATCCTACGCCAACCTGCTTTACATCATAGTAAAGATGGGATTTTCTACTTTCATAGTCAGACTTTGCTTTTGGAATGTCCCCAACCAAAGCTCTGACGTTAGTCATTATTTCATAAAATCGCAAAAATGAAACGTTGTGTTATATTGGCGGATATGCGATATCTTCGTTGTTTGACCACCTACGTTACATCGCTGCAAAGGTGATATTTTCTACTTTCATTAGCAGCTTTTGGTTTTGATATACCCCTTATAGAAGCGGAGATATTCGCTTTGAAGGGGTTATCTTGCCATCACCAAAGAACCCCCATTAACCCCCCAAAATTTCGTGACGATCGGATCAAAATTGCGACCTGTAGCGTGATTACCAAAAAATGAAAAAATGGTATCTATTATCGACTATTGCGATATCTCCACCTACGCCAACCTACATTGCATAATTTTAACAATAGTCAGACTTTGTTTTTGGAAGGTCCTCAACCAAAGCTGTGGCCACCTACGCCAACCTATTTCGCATCATTTTAAAGATGGGATTTTCTACTTTCATAGTCAGACTTTGCTTTTGGAAGGTCCCCAACCAAAGCTCCGATATTATTCATTATTTCATAAAATAGCAAAAAGTTGTGTTATATTAGCGGATATTGCGATATCTTCGTTGTTTGGCCACCTATGACAACCTGCGTTACATCGTTGCAAAGGTTATATTTTCTACTTTCATTAGCAGCTTTTGGTTTTGATATTCCCCTTATAAAACGGAGATATTCGCTTTTAAATAAAACGTTGTATTTTTCTCAAAATAAGTTTTTTGTCCATTCCGACCCCAGAATGTTATCCGGCCATCACCAAAATCAATAGGCTTCTTCCTCTGTAGAACCCTCATTAACCCCCCAAAATTCGTGACGGTCGGATCAAAATTGCGACATGTAGCGTGATTACCAAAAAAATTAAAAATGGTATCAATTGCGATATCTCCGTTATTTGGCCACCTACGCCAACCTACATTGCATCATTTTAACAATAGTCAGACTTTGTTTTTGGAAGGTCCTCAACAATGCTGTGGCCACCTACGCCAACCTACTTTGCATCATTTTAAAGATGGGATTTTCTACTTTCATAGTCAGCCTTTGTTTTTGGAAGGTCCCCAACCAAAGTTGTGATATTCGTCATTATTAGAAATCGGATTTTGCATATTTGCGTATTGTTTAATATTAAAGATACGGAGATTCTGATTGGACCAAAATTCGTTTCAAAGAAAACTGAATTCAATAACAGGGTCATATTTTGTATTTATTTTGCATATTTGCATATGCACAAAATATGCAAACAGATTTTGACCGAAAATCGTCATAAAAGTCGTAAAATTGTCATTTAAAGTTGGAAAAACCATCAAAATATACATAACAGTGTTCTAAACTAAGACTGTTGACCGTTTAACGTCGATTTTTTCAGCAGATTATTATGTTATTGAGACCATTTACGACAGTGTGGTGTAGGGTTTAAAAATTTCGTATCGCAATACCATTTTTTATTATTAAACTATGTAAAAATAAAATTTAATAAAATATCAAACGTTTTATGTAAAATTCAGTATTTTCTTTGTCTTATTGTTTAGCATTGGGCTGACCAAATCGATATCGGATTTTTTTAGCCGGGGAGACGCCTAAACCTTTTATTATTGTTAGATTTTAAGATTCCCAAAGTTTGAGCACAATTGGTATATGTAAACACGAGCGAAGTTCTGAAAATCTATATTTTTTGCTATTTGGCGACTTCGACGACCCATATATGTGGAGCGGTTAAAGTTATTTGCCCGTATTATGCATTCAATTAAAGGCCATTCTGTTCTTAACATTTCTTGCTGAACAACAAAGTACGTAAGTGTTACTGAATGCGAGATAATAAAGCCAATGTCTCGAAAAAGGCCTTAGGGCAAAAATGGAGTCTATTTAAAAAAACTTTTTTCTTCCTTTATTATAAATTTTTGGGAATGAATATATGAATATATTTTACTTTATTTGAAAATGCTGCATATTAAGGCGAAGATCTATTTTAATTTTAATTAATTTCTCGTTGGAGTCGAGCTTATTGATCGATGATGTTTGCAAGTGAAAAAGGAAAGCCGAAGATTCGAACCCACACAACCACCATTATGTGACATGTTTCGCCTTTTGTAGAGACTCATCAGACATATCGGCCGTGGAATGGCTTCGCTATCCATCAAACATTTCCTTTTTCAAATCCAATTTTGTTTTTACAAAGATGGACATTTGTACATTCATTGTATGGCTTCAATGACAAACGCTTACATTTTGTTCATACATATTTAAATTTACATAATGTGGTGTGGAGCCATCTGGGTACAAATGACAACTTGGTGATGAACTCGACTTCTTGCTATGTCGCTCACAATTTTCAAGTTGTTTACCATCCATTACCCCTCCTGGTAATTGATGTTCTGTGGTCAAGTTGCAGGATCTTTTTCAAGAAATTCGGAGTTAAAGTTTAATCTCTTGAACAACAATTAAGTCTGACTTGTAATTATGCCCGGTAAACCTTTTTCTAGGAATTTTGGCAGTTGATTTTTGTAAGATTGGATCGAATATTTCTGGAGAAATTTCTATCTTTGCTTTGTTAAGATTTTTGTCGTCTTTTGGATTTTTACGGTGTTTAGTCCGGTCAAAATAGACATTGAAATAGCAAAAATTCCCACAGAGCTGAATTTTGGTGGAGAGCTAGGGTTTGCCATTATAAGCAACGTCCTAAAAGTCCCCATCGATCCCATGTGTGCAAAAAAAATTATTCGGGGTCAAAGGTCAAATTTTAAAGGTTTTTAGGGTTTCGGATTTATTTTTTGAAAACGGTTAATCTAATCAAAAAGTGACTAAAGAAAATATTGTAGACAGGAAAATTATCTACAAGTTTGACCTTTATAATTTTTTTCCTAGAAGGAACCATTCTTGAGATATAGCTGTTCTAAAAAACGCATGATTTTTATGTACTTATAAAGCAAATATGCACATATTCAGACGAACCGGCTAAAATAAGCGAAGTAATCGGGTCTGTCCCCTAAAAAAATATATATTTTCTTGAAGAGCGAAATTATAGCTATCTTCTAAAAAAATCCAACAAAAACGGAGCGTGTTTAGAAGAGTTATTCAATGTTAGAGACATTTTTGCAAAAATAGCCCATTTAACCCACATGTATAATCGAAATCCCAACGGGAACGACCCCAACGAAAACTCTCCGATTTTTTTCAAGTTTTGTCCGAAGGTAGGGTTTGTTGCGCTGATTACGGAAATGTATAATTTCCAAATTTAAAAACCGGGTTAGACCCGGTTCTACTGAACCGATTACTGCAAAGTGGATATCGTTTGAAAGCTTACGGAAGTATCTAACACATAGTGTCGTTACTTTAACCAGTTCGCCTCATAATGTACTTACGCGGCTAATTTTTTATTTAAACTTTAGATCGCGACATCTCGAAAATGGTAAGTCTTTTTTAAGAATCATAATGGCCATTGTTGTAGACAATTATTGAATCTACAACTTTTACTTTAACCGGTTTTTGCTAAGTCTTACCGTTTTTGTGAAAAATTAAAAAAACTGAATAATGCCTCCAAAAATGACATTTGACCCCGAATAACTTGTTTTGCACACATGGGATCGATGGGGACTTTTAGGACGTTGCTCTAATGGCTAACCCTAGCTCTCCACCAAAATTCAGCTTTGTGGGAATTTTTGCTATTTCCCCCTTATACGCATGTCTATTTTGACCGGACTAGTTTTGCACTATCAGATCAAACAATGCCAGGCCAATAAGTTCAGGACTAAGGTACCACATATGATGTATCATTTTATTATTTCCTTTATCTGATATTTGTTTGTGAATGCCTTTCGTATTAAGTAAATCTTCAATGCGGTTTAGGTCTTGTTTTGGACCTAAAAAATATTTCTGAATATCGTCTTCACAATTTTTTGTATTAAACTCAATCTATTGTCTTTATCTCTATTCAACCTATTGATAATGTTTACCCAATATATCCTATATTATGTCTATATAAACATTATCTTGTTCATTACACGTTTTGTAAAATCAATAACCCAAACTCTCACAACACTCAGTTGTTTTCGTGTGGGATACCAAATAAATAAATAAAATAAAATAGAAAAAAAAACATTCTGGGGGCGTTAAACCAGTCTCGAACGATTTAAACACAATGTGCTTCTACGGTCTCTTGTTCTTGGAAAGTAAGCTGGGCAGTAGTTTTAAAACACTCTCGCCTACTTCGAACTTGGATTTGTCAATCGCAGACTATTCTTATAGAAATCGCTTGAATATGTTTGGTTGACGTCCGGATGTGCTTCCAAACTTGCAGTCAAAAATCCCTCTCAACAATTTTTCTAACAAGTTTGTACAGTGGTACAGAAGCTCCCGACATAATATCTGCTCGAGCTGGTGAAACCCCTTATCCTAGGCATTTGTACACTGCTAGTTCTTGTTTCTCCCATGAGCCACTGTCAGTTTCAGGAACGCCTAGAAGTTGTTCTTTACCTCCATGTGTCACCAAACCAGCAACCCGTTTTTTCTTCTCTGTTTTGAGAACATCTGGTAATAGTTTTCCATGCCAGTGCACGCAAATAGCCTCGTTCCTTGAAGCTGTTGTGTGTTTGCGGTTTATTCTCCCCTGTTAACGGATAAAGCTTCTAGAGATCTTATATTTGTAGGGATCCTCTCCGATAGCATCTACTGTAGCCAAAATGATACTAGTAACGTTCCTATACATCTTACAGGGGTCCAGCACCAATGGCAATTTCATAGTTACGATTTTCTTGAAGCCACGCTTAATTGTTTTCGGGACAGATGGTTCTTCAGATTCTACGATACGTTTAGCATCAAAACAAGACCTATACCTCATTGAAAATGTATTGAAATATGAAAACATAGCCACACAAATTTCAGAAAAAAAGAAATAACAACATGGTTAATAATCTGTGGTATCTTAGTCCTGAACTTGCTGACCTGGCAGTGTTTGATCCAACGGTGCAAAACGCCGTAAGGAGCCAAAAGGCGACAAAAATCTTAACAAGGCAAAGGTTCCAATTTCTTCAGAAATATTGTTGTTGTTCAAGAGATTAAACATTAACTCCGAATTTGCAGGAGGCGCAAAGAATGGTAAACAACTTGAAAGTTGCGAACTACATAGCAGAGCGTTCTTCAAGTAGTCAGTTGTACCCAGATAGCTCCAAAAACCACATGATGTCTGACTCTTGAATAAATTTAAATTAGAACAAAAACATTTGTTTTCATTCCAAAAATTGATAAAAAGGAAGAAGATGTTTTTTTAATAGACTCCATTTTCGCACAAAGGCGTACATAGTCACGTTTTTCGGCACATTGGCTTTATTATCTCGAATTCAGTAATACTTACGTAGTTTGTTGTTCAGCAAGAAATGTTAAGAACAGAATGGCCTTTAATTTAATGCTTAATATGGACAAAAAGCTTTAACCATTCCAGAGAAATGGGTCGCCGAAGTCGCTAAATAGTCAAAAAATCGAGATTTTCATAACTTCGAGTCCCCAGTGGCACGTGTTAACATATTCCAATCGTGCTCAAACTTTGACAGTCTTAAACTCTGACCAAACGGGTGCCGCCTTAAAAAATCCGACATCGATTTGATCCCTTTGAACAATAACCAGCCCAATGCTACAAATTATGACAAAGAATGAAGAAACAGATTATGACATACTTGGATGGCTCGTCGCTTTTGCATGGTAGTCAGTTTGGGTTTCGATCTAATCGCAGCACCACATCCTTGCTGCTTGGGTTGACGGACAATATAAGAAAGAATGTCAGTGATGGTGGTTGTTGCGTGCTCTTGTCTCTAGACTTGGAGAAGGCCTTTGATAAAGTCAATCATGCTATTTTGGTAGAGAAGCTTTTCAAAGAGTTCAAGTTTTCCTCATCTGCATGTAACCTGATGTACTCCTACGCGCAGAAAAATTTATGTTAGAAATATGTTTGGATCCAAACAAATATATGTTTGGGACCGGTTGCAAACAATTATATGTTTGGATCCAAACATAATATGTTTGGGTCCAAACAAATATATGTTTGCAACATTTTGTAACATATCTCAATTTGATATGTTTGGGTAAAACATATTTTTTATGTTAGAACATTTTTTTCATGGGTGGAGAGAGGATGTTTGTCAACGAGAGTAATAACAGTGTTCTCGCGGCTGCCAGGTTTTGCTTTCGATATACCTCTTACAGAAGAGAGATATTCGCTTTGAAATAAAACGTTGGCCTTTTCTCCAAATAAGTTTTTTTTTCACAATCAATAGGTCAATAGGTTTTTTTCCTCTGTGGGAACCCATTAAACCCCAAAATTTCGTGACGATACAATCAAAATTACAAAATTACGTGATTACAAAATTACTGACTATTGCGATATCTTTTTTTATTTGGCATCCTACGCCAACCTGCTTTACATCATAGTAAAGATGGGATTTTCTACTTTCATAGTCAGACTTTGCTTTTGGAATGTCCCCAACCAAAGCTCTGACGTTAGTCATTATTTCATAAAATCGCAAAAATGAAACGTTGTGTTATATTGGCGGATATGCGATATCTTCGTTGTTTGACCACCTACGTTACATCGCTGCAAAGGTGATATTTTCTACTTTCATTAGCAGCTTTTGGTTTTGATATACCCCTTATAGAAGCGGAGATATTCGCTTTGAAGGGGTTATCTTGCCATCACCAAAGAACCCCCATTAACCCCCCAAAATTTCGTGACGATCGGATCAAAATTGCGACCTGTAGCGTGATTACCAAAAAATGAAAAAATGGTATCTATTATCGACTATTGCGATATCTCCACCTACGCCAACCTACATTGCATAATTTTAACAATAGTCAGACTTTGTTTTTGGAAGGTCCTCAACCAAAGCTGTGGCCACCTACGCCAACCTATATCGCATCATTTTAAAGATGGGATTTTCTACTTTCATAGTCAGACTTTGCTTTTGGAAGGTCCCCAACCAAAGCTCCGATATTATTCATTATTTCATAAAATAGCAAAAAGTTGTGTTATATTAGCGGATATTGCGATATCTTCGTTGTTTGGCCACCTATGACAACCTGCGTTACATCGTTGCAAAGGTTATATTTTCTACTTTCATTAGCAGCTTTTGGTTTTGATATTCCCCTTATAAAACGGAGATATTCGCTTTTAAATAAAACGTTGTATTTTTCTCAAAATAAGTTTTTTGTCCATTCCGACCCCAGAATGTTATCCGGCCATCACCAAAATCAATAGGCTTCTTCCTCTGTAGAACCCTCATTAACCCCCCAAAATTCGTGACGGTCGGATCAAAATTGCGACATGTAGCGTGATTACCAAAAAAATTAAAAATGGTATCAATTGCGATATCTCCGTTATTTGGCCACCTACGCCAACCTACATTGCATCATTTTAACAATAGTCAGACTTTGTTTTTGGAAGGCCCTCAACAATGCTGTGGCCACCTACGCCAACCTACTTTGCATCATTTTAAAGATGGGATTTTCTACTTTCATAGTCAGCCTTTGTTTTTGGAAGGTCCCCAACTAAAGTTGTGATATTCGTCATTATTAGAAATCGGATTTTGCATATTTGCGTATTGTTTAATATTAAAGATACGGAGATTCTGATTGGACCAAAATTCGTTTCAAAGAAAACTGAATTCAATAACAGGGTCATATTTTGTATTTATTTTGCATATTTGCATATGCACAAAATATGCAAACAGATTTTGACCGAAAATCGTCATAAAAGTCGTAAAATTGTCATTTAAAGTTGGAAAAACCATCAAAATATACATAACAGTGTTCTAAACTAAGACTGTTGACCGTTTAACGTCGATTTTTTCAGCAGATTATTATGTTATTGAGACCATTTACGACAGTGTGGTGTAGGGTTTAAAAATTTCGTATCGCAATACCATTTTTTATTATTAAACTATGTAAAAATAAAATTTAATAAAATATCAAACGTTTTATGTAAAATTCAGTATTTTCTTTGTCTTATTGTTTAGCATTGGGCTGACCAAATCGATATCGGATTTTTTTAGCCGGGGAGACGCCTAAACCTTTTATTATTGTTAGATTTTAAGATTCCCAAAGTTTGAGCACAATTGGTATATGTAAACACGAGCGAAGTTCTGAAAATCTATATTTTTTGCTATTTGGCGACTTCGACGACCCATATATGTGGAGCGGTTAAAGTTATTTGCCCGTATTATGCATTCAATTAAAGGCCATTCTGTTCTTAACATTTCTTGCTGAACAACAAAGTACGTAAGTGTTACTGAATGCGAGATAATAAAGCCAATGTCTCGAAAAAGGCCTTAGGGCAAAAATGGAGTCTATTTAAAAAAACTTTTTTCTTCCTTTATTATAAATTTTTGGGAATGAATATATGAATATATTTTACTTTATTTGAAAATGCTGCATATTAAGGCGAAGATCTATTTTAATTTTAATTAATTTCTCGTTGGAGTCGAGCTTATTGATCGATGATGTTTGCAAGTGAAAAAGGAAAGCCGAAGATTCGAACCCACACAACCACCATTATGTGACATGTTTCGCCTTTTGTAGAGACTCATCAGACATATCGGCCGTGGAATGGCTTCGCTATCCATCAAACATTTCCTTTTTCAAATCCAATTTTGTTTTTACAAAGATGGACATTTGTACATTCATTGTATGGCTTCAATGACAAACGCTTACATTTTGTTCATACATATTTAAATTTACATAATGTGGTGTGGAGCCATCTGGGTACAAATGACAACTTGGTGATGAACTCGACTTCTTGCTATGTCGCTCACAATTTTCAAGTTGTTTACCATCCATTACCCCTCCTGGTAATTGATGTTCTGTGGTCAAGTTGCAGGATCTTTTTCAAGAAATTCGGAGTTAAAGTTTAATCTCTTGAACAACAATTAAGTCTTACTTGTAATTATGCCCGGTAAACCTTTTTCTAGGAATTTTGGCAGTTGATTTTTGTAAGATTGGATCGAATATTTCTGGAGAAATTTCTATCTTTGCTTTGTTAAGATTTTTGTCGTCTTTTGGATTTTTACGGTGTTTAGTCCGGTCAAAATAGACATTGAAATAGCAAAAATTCCCACAGAGCTGAATTTTGGTGGAGAGCTAGGGTTTGCCATTATAAGCAACGTCCTAAAAGTCCCCATCGATCCCATGTGTGCAAAAAAAATTATTCGGGGTCAAAGGTCAAATTTTAAAGGTTTTTAGGGTTTCGGATTTATTTTTTGAAAACGGTTAATCTAATCAAAAAGTGACTAAAGAAAATATTGTAGACAGGAAAATTATCTACAAGTTTGACCTTTATAATTTTTTTCCTAGAAGGAACCATTCTTGAGATATAGCTGTTCTAAAAAACGCATGATTTTTATGTACTTATAAAGCAAATATGCACATATTCAGACGAACCGGCTAAAATAAGCGAAGTAATCGGGTCTGTCCCCTAAAAAAATATATATTTTCTTGAAGAGCGAAATTATAGCTATCTTCTAAAAAAATCCAACAAAAACGGAGCGTGTTTAGAAGAGTTATTCAATGTTAGAGACATTTTTGCAAAAATAGCCCATTTAACCCACATGTATAATCGAAATCCCAACGGGAACGACCCCAACGAAAACTCTCCGATTTTTTTCAAGTTTTGTCCGAAGGTAGGGTTTGTTGCGCTGATTACGGAAATGTATAATTTCCAAATTTAAAAACCGGGTTAGACCCGGTTCTACTGAACCGATTACTGCAAAGTGGATATCGTTTGAAAGCTTACGGAAGTATCTAACACATAGTGTCGTTACTTTAACCAGTTCGCCTCATAATGTACTTACGCGGCTAATTTTTTATTTAAACTTTAGATCGCGACATCTCGAAAATGGTAAGTCTTTTTTAAGAATCATAATGGCCATTGTTGTAGACAATTATTGAATCTACAACTTTTACTTTAACCGGTTTTTGCTAAGTCTTACCGTTTTTGTGAAAAATTAAAAAAACTGAATAATGCCTCCAAAAATGACATTTGACCCCGAATAACTTGTTTTGCACACATGGGATCGATGGGGACTTTTAGGACGTTGCTTCTAATGGCTAACCCTAGCTCTCCACCAAAATTCAGCTTTGTGGGAATTTTTGCTATTTCCCCCTTATACGCATGTCTATTTTGACCGGACTAGTTTTGCACTATCAGATCAAACAATGCCAGGCCAATAAGTTCAGGACTAAGGTACCACATATGATGTATCATTTTATTATTTCCTTTATCTGATATTTGTTTGTGAATGCCTTTCGTATTAAGTAAATCTTCAATGCGGTTTAGGTCTTGTTTTGGACCTAAAAAATATTTCTGAATATCGTCTTCACAATTTTTTGTATTAAACTCAATCTATTGTCTTTATCTCTATTCAACCTATTGATAATGTTTACCCAATATATCCTATATTATGTCTATATAAACATTATCTTGTTCATTACACGTTTTGTAAAATCAATAACCCAAACTCTCACAACACTCAGTTGTTTTCGTGTGGGATACCAAATAAATAAATAAAATAAAATAGAAAAAAAAAACATTCTGGGGGCGTTAAACCAGTCTCGAACGATTTAAACACAATGTGCTTCTACGGTCTCTTGTTCTTGGAAAGTAAGCTGGGCAGTAGTTTTAAAACACTCTCGCCTACTTCGAACTTGGATTTGTCAATCGCAGACTATTCTTATAGAAATCGCTTGAATATGTTTGGTTGACGTCCGGATGTGCTTCCAAACTTGCAGTCAAAAATCCCTCTCAACAATTTTTCTAACAAGTTTGTACAGTGGTACAGAAGCTCCCGACATAATATCTGCTCGAGCTGGTGAAACCCCTGATCCTAGGCATTTGTACACTGCTAGTTCTTGTTTCTCCCATGAGCCACTGTCAGTTTCAGGAACGCCTAGAAGTTGTTCTTTACCTCCATGTGTCACCAAACCAGCAACCCGTTTTTTCTTCTCTGTTTTGAGAACATCTGGTAATAGTTTTCCATGCCAGTGCACGCAAATAGCCTCGTTCCTTGAAGCTGTTGTGTGTTTGCGGTTTATTCTCCCCTGTTAACGGATAAAGCTTCTAGAGATCTTATATTTGTAGGGATCCTCTCCGATAGCATCTACTGTAGCCAAAATGATACTAGTAACGTTCCTATACATCTTACAGGGGTCCAGCACCAATGGCAATTTCATAGTTACGATTTTCTTGAAGCCACGCTTAATTGTTTTCGGGACAGATGGTTCTTCAGATTCTACGATACGTTTAGCATCAAAACAAGACCTATACCTCATTGAAAATGTATTGAAATATGAAAACATAGCCACACAAATTTCAGAAAAAAAGAAATAACAACATGGTTAATAATCTGTGGTATCTTAGTCCTGAACTTGCTGACCTGGCAGTGTTTGATCCAACGGTGCAAAACGCCGTAAGGAGCCAAAAGGCGACAAAAATCTTAACAAGGCAAAGGTTCCAATTTCTTCAGAAATATTCTTGTTGTTCAAGAGATTAAACATTAACTCCGAATTTGCAGGAGGCGCAAAGAATGGTAAACAACTTGAAAGTTGCGAACTACATAGCAGAGCGTTCTTCAAGTAGTCAGTTGTACCCAGATAGCTCCAAAAACCACATGATGTCTGACTCTTGAATAAATTTAAATTAGAACAAAAACATTTGTTTTCATTCCAAAAATTGATAAAAAGGAAGAAGATGTATTTTTAATAGACTCCATTTTCGCACAAAGGCGTACATAGTCACGTTTTTCGGCACATTGGCTTTATTATCTCGAATTCAGTAATACTTACGTAGTTTGTTGTTCAGCAAGAAATGTTAAGAACAGAATGGCCTTTAATTTAATGCTTAATATGGACAAAAAGCTTTAACCATTCCAGAGAAATGGGTCGCCGAAGTCGCTAAATAGTCAAAAAATCGAGATTTTCATAACTTCGAGTCCCCAGTGGCACGTGTTAACATATTCCAATCGTGCTCAAACTTTGACAGTCTTAAACTCTGACCAAACGGGTGCCGCCTTAAAAAATCCGACATCGATTTGATCCCTTTGAACAATAACCAGCCCAATGCTACAAATTATGACAAAGAATGAAGAAACAGATTATGACATACTTGGATGGCTCGTCGCTTTTGCATGGTAGTCAGTTTGGGTTTCGATCTAATCGCAGCACCACATCCTTGCTGCTTGGGTTGACGGACAATATAAGAAAGAATGTCAGTGATGGTGGTTGTTGCGTGCTCTTGTCTCTAGACTTGGAGAAGGCCTTTGATAAAGTCAATCATGCTATTTTGGTAGAGAAGCTTTTCAAAGAGTTCAAGTTTTCCTCATCTGCATGTAACCTGATGTACTCCTACGCGCAGAAAAATTTATGTTAGAAATATGTTTGGATCCAAACAAATATATGTTTGGGACCGGTTGCAAACAATTATATGTTTGGATCCAAACATAATATGTTTGGGTCCAAACAAATATATGTTTGCAACATTTTGTAACATATCTCAATTTGATATGTTTGGGTAAAACATATTTTTTATGTTAGAACATTTTTTTCATGGGTGGAGAGAGGATGTTTGTCAACGAGAGTAATAACAGTGTTCTCGCGGCTGTGGAATGCTGTTTTATAATGAAGAGTTGTGTGTATTGTATAATAGAAGACGTAGAAGCGAAGAAGGGGGCTTTGGTGCTTTGATGGCGTGAATGCGTCAAACTCGTGTGTTTCTTGTTTTGTTGTTGTTAACCAACGTAGTGGGCGAAGAGGATAAGAAGAAATGGTATGAATTATTTTGTTTTTTCTTTCTTCAGTGTTTTAGTTGCCAGCGTAGCGTCGAGACGGTAAAGTGAGTGAATTAATCAGTGTTTTGTGTTTTCTTAAAGAAATTGTGTTTTTAGTAAATTAAATGCCCAATACATTTTATAATTGTATCGGAAAGTTGAATGGAATTATTTTATTGGACAAGGAAGAAATCGCATTTAATATTGGTAATTACATACATACTTATGTATATTTGAAATATGGCATACCCATATTTATTTATTACATTACATAAACATTTGATTCTAGATGGCGATTCCCCGCTGATGATTTCAACTATGAGGACAATTTGTTTTATTTCACAACTAAGGAGAAGCGTTCAACTACGTTTCTATATATTTTTCCTTTTTAAAAGTGTGACTATTTACAAATTATTTCAATCAGTTTTTCTTTTATTAAAGTGTGTCATGTATTTCTTTGGAATTTTGTATGTACCTATGTGTTTGTTGTTCTTTTTCCTTTCAATAAACAACCTCAACATTTGTGTGTATACTATAGAGATAGCCAGTGGGTTCTTACTGAGAGAAAATGAGCACACATTTCAAAGTGGTTTACATTGAATTTTGCGCTCCCTTGCTCTCGGTAAGCGCCCACTGGTGCATGTGTTTGTTTTTTTTTTGTGCCTTTTGGGTTTGTACTTTTTTGCACCCAAACATATAAAATGTTTGCACCCAAACATAAAATTGTTTACACCCAAACATATATATCTTTGCACCCAAACATAAATATCTTTGCACCCAAACATAAATATCTTTGCACCCAAACATATATATGTTTGCACCCAAACATATATTTGTTTGCAGACCCAAACATATATTATGTTTGGGACTGTTGCAAACATATATATGTTTGCTGCAAAATATGTTTGGGACATATGTTAGAGAGGCCGTTTTTTTTGGCGTGTACTTGTTTGGTAGAAGGCAATATGTTAGTAGTAACAAGTAGGAAAAGCGTTAAGTTCGGTCGGGCCGAACTTTTTATACCCTCCACCAAAATTTCAGCCATTTCGGTGGATTAATGTGGCAACAACCTTCAAAATACCTAAAATCGGAAGGTACTGTTCTATGGGGGCTATAGATGGCGTGGACCTATACCTACGAATTTCTGGGGGAAAGTTTTATACCCCAAACGAAGAGTAAATACCAAATTTCAGCCATCTCGGTGTGATAATGAGGCCAAAACCTTCAAAATACCGAAAATCGGGAGATATCGTCCTATGGGGGCTATATCAAAACGTGGACCTATATAAACATTTTATAATAGAAATGTTTCTTAGCCTCTGGAAATGCAAGATACAAAGTGACAACCGATTCTGTTGTCAAATGGGACTAATACATTCAAAATATATTAAAATGACGCGTACTTTATATGGGGCGTTATATGGGGGTAATACCAAAACGTGGACCTATATAAACCAACTTTGGTATGAATGTTTTTTGGCCTCTGCAGACACAAAATACCAAATTACAACCAATTCGGTGGTAAAATGGGACAAATATCTTAAAAATTCCTTAAAACGACGACGCGTCACGCGTCATTTTGTATGGGGGCTATACGAAGGCGTGTACCTACATAGCCCGCTTTGAATACCAAAAGTCCTACGTACATATAATAGATTTTCCCAAAATTTCATGCACCTACGTCAATCCGTTCGGACGCTAGAGTGATTTCCACAGACGGACAGACAGACAGACGGACGGACATGCCTATATCGATGTAGAATTGCACGCTGATCAAGAATATATATGGGGATTTCTGAGTGAAATCGGACACTTTTTCAAGATGAGGTTTTTGATTTGCTTAATTTTTTGCTGTGGTGATTCTGCTCATTAGCAAAATATTTTAGTATATTTTTAGATTTTTTTTTTTGACTAACGGTTCCAGAGATATCGCGCCTTGAAAAAGTCAAATTCTGTAAAAACTACATGCAAAGAAATACTCATAACTTCTTTAATATTGGTCCAATGTAAAAAATCTTTTTTTGTATGCTTTGTTGTTTTATCAGCTATTTAATAAAAAATAGCAAAAAAATTTGCACAGTGGGCTTGGATGCTATTTTCGCGATTTAATATTTAAAATCAATTTTTAAAGATGTTCGACCCCTACGATTTTCTTTCAATTTTTTTGTATTAAACTACGTTCAATTACAAAACTTTTATGTCCTATGTGGTAATGGGATTCGGACGATTACTATTTTTTCTGAATTTTTTAAAATTTGTCAATACAATTTTTTCTTTATACCAGTGTGAAACATTTGTTATTTTACACAAGAAATACAAAATTAAATTTGTTTAACATTTGTTTTGTTGCTTTATTTACGAATTTATCTTAAAAGTCTTAAAAACTGCGACATTTTTCGATTTTGAAGATGGTTTAGCAATTATTCTATTTAACAATTATTGTATGACTGAATGACGTTTTTTGTGCCCGCGATAAGTTTAGCCACTTCATATCTAAAATTCAACTCCTCTTTCGAATTTAAATAATTATCTTCTTGAGAAAATCTCTCTTTAATAATTGGTAGATTATTTGGCTCAGATGCCCATTCATCTAATTCCCAAACCGTGGTTATTTTATTATCAATTTATTTAGCTTATTGTCCGGCTGGTACACTTATTGCTAATACATTTTCAAAATAGAAAAATTACGCACTTTTTAAGATGTCTAAGATAAATTCCTAAATAAAACAACAAAACCAATGTAAAAAAATTATTTTGTATTGTTTTGGTAAAATAACAAATGTTTCACTCGGGTATAAAGGAAAAATTGTATTGAAAAACTTAAAAAAATTCAGAAAAAATAGTAATCGTCCGAATCCCATTACCACATAGGACTTAAAATTTTTGTAATTCGTAGTTTAATACAAAAAAAATTAAAGAAAATCGAAGGGGTCGAACATCTTTAAAAATTGATTTTAAATATTAAATCGCGAAAATAGCATCCAAGCCCACTGTGCAAATTTTGCAAAAATACAAAAAAAGATTTTTTCAAATTGGACCAATTCTATATATATAAACAAGTAAGAAAAGCGTTAAGTTCGGTCGGGCCGAACTTTTTATACCCTCCACCACAAATTTCAGCCATTTCGGTGGATTAACGTGGCCACAACCTTCAAAATACCGAAATTCGGAAGGTACCGTTCTATGGGGGCTATATGATGGCGTGGACCTATACCTACAAATTTCTGGGGGAAAGTTTTACACGTCTAAAGAATACTAAGTACCAAATTTCAGCCATATCGGTGTGATAATGAGGCGAAAACGTTCAAAATTTCGAAAATCGGGAGATATTGTATTATGGGGGCTGTATCAACACGTGGAACTATATAAACATTTTATGGTAGAAATGTTTCTTAGCCTCTGGAAACACAAAATACAAAGTTACAACCGATTCTTTGGTCAAATGGGTCTAACACATTCAAAATATATTAAAATGACGCGTACTTTATAAGGGGTCTTATGTGGGGACTATACAAAAACGTGGACCTATGTAACCCAACTTTGGTAGGAATGTTTTCTGGCCTCTGAAGACATAAAATACCAAATTACAATCAATTCTGTGGTCAAATGGGTCTAATACATTCAAAATATATTAAAATGACGCGTACTTTATATGGGGCCTTATATGGGGGCTATGCCAAAACGTGGACCTATATAACCCAACTTTGGTAGGAATATTTTTTGGCCTCTGTAGACAGAAAGTACCAAATTACAACCAATTCGGTGGTAAAATGGGCCAAATATCTTAAAAATTCCTTAAAACGACGACGCGTCACGCGTCATTTTGTATGGGGGCTATACGAAAGCGTGGACCTACATAGCCCGCTTTCAATACCAAAAGTCCTACGTAAATATAACATATTTTCCCAAAATTTCATCAACCTACGTCAATCCGTTCGGACGCTAGAGTGATTTCCACAGACGGACAGACGAACAGACGGACGGACATGGCTATATCGATGTAGAATTGCACGCTGATCAAGAATATATATACTTTGTGGGGTCTACAATGATTATTTCGAGTAGTTACAAACGTAGTGACAAACTTAATATACCCCCATCCTATGGTGGAGGGTATAAAAAGGATGATGTTAGTTACTACGCTTATAACTCAAGAACGGCTGAACAGATTTTGACAATTCGCACCAATTCGGAATGGTCTCATGGCAGAAAAGGATAAAACCTAAAAAAATCGCGAACATTTGCGAAAAATTTGCAAAAAAAATATTTTTTCAAGAAAGTCTATTTTTTCACAAATTTCTATCGAACTTCGCGTTTGGAGTATACCTTGACACCTATTTGGGCAGTTTTTGGCGAAAATTGTATATGCACTAACTGTGAGGGTTCATTGTTTGTCTCAGTTTTGTCAATTTTTGAAAGTTGTATAGAATCACAATCAAATCGATTTTCATTTATTTTCAAGAGTCTTTTTAGGAAATTAACAGCGAAAAGTCTTCAAAAGGAGAGGGCTTAGTTTAGAGTTTGTAAAGATTAGTGGTGGTTTCGGTCTGATTCCGATTGAAAAGATGAAGATGATTTCGCCGAAAGGGGTTTCCACAGTTTCATGGAAAAAGGTACAAATCCACAAAATTGGTGGGTTATTTGAAAAATCAAGAGATCGGAGGTAATTTCATTGGAAGTGAAGTTGTGGCATACATATATCGAGCCCTTCCCGCGAAAAAGGTGTAAGCGACAAAAAGCTAATTTTACAGGAGACGGTTTTTATTGAATAACTTTTGACATAACCAAAATTGTTTATTCAAATTTGGTATAGTTCTGTTATTAAATCCTACTTACTGAAAATATAAAAAAATTGTGGAATATCTTCAATATAACGGTAGTTTGTGTCGCTTACATCTTTTTCGCTGTCACGCAATCAGGCTTTTACTTTGAGAAGTGGCGGTTACATCAAAAAAAATTATTTGAAACAAATCATTTTTAGTGTAATTCTTATCTACAATTTAAAAACAAAGCACACTAATTTTATAGCAAGTATTTATTCGAAGAATTATAAGATTAAAACGTATTTCTTGTAATATAGTTGAATAACGACATGGTATGTAAATGTGCAATTTGATGTAAGCGACAATTCGCTGTCACAAACAAATGTACACAAAAAGCAAAAATGGCGCTTACATCAAAATTGTTTTTGCTCTAATTTCGTAACGGTACATGGCTGAGTTCTAAAAATTTGGGAGATGGTGTGTTGGAATATTCTTCATAGATTTCCGTAAAAAAACGAAAATCGAAAAAATGTCGCTTACATCATTTTCGCGGGAAGGGCTCGATATGTATACTTTTAAACCGTAAGTAAAACATCTTCGAAATATCAACTTCCGATTTATGCGATATAAAATTTAAGCTGTACCAGATATATATTGATACTGTTTAGATCCTGTCATGATACCAAAAAATGATGTCTCCACTGAAAAGGAGTATGAATTGAATCAGTTTAGTTCCCGCCGAGCTGGAAGGCAATTAAAAATGGCCAAATACTGGTATTGTTGGTACACTGTATATATGTAAATCGAAAAAGGTTGATATTCAAAATTGGATAGAAAAAAAACAAGAAATCGGAGGTACTGGATATTTTTGGTCGAATTATCTGACATATATTTTTATCGGGCGACATAAGTAGGTAAATACTTATTAAACGTTAATTAGTTTGTGATATTCATTTGACTATGTTGACAAGACTTCAAGCATCCGAAACACACAAAGAACGGCAACTAATAGAATAGCTCTGCTAACAAGGATCAATGTACTGGATTGTACAGTCTCAGTCAAAATTCAATTACCGCATTTTTTCGTGTTATCATAGCCATTGCGTCTAATTCCAAATTTTCAATGCAAGTAGAATTCGGGAGATCACGTTAAACAGAGAAGTCAGAAAAAAAGTAGACGAAGGCGGTTACCTGATAATGATCGGATCCCTCTGCTCAAAATAGGTTAATTGATTCAAACGCAAATTTAAATAAGCACTATATTCAGTATTAAATTCAAATTCCTACGATCGCATTTCTTTCTTCGTATTCAATTGCTTGAGAGAAATATCGTGTTCAGTGGTGAAAGCAAGAATTGCTAAACCATCGATTATGAAACGGATAGGGGCGTTACGATATTATTTTGCTTCAACTGTGCTACCAAATATTTTTATTTACATCGCAAAACGTGTTATTTGCTCAAAAAATATATCTTAGTCCCGATTTACAGTTGTGTTCTGTACCTAACAAACTGCGAGACAAAGTTCGCCGGGTCCCCTAGTTTTTAATATACAAAGAAATATTGTTAGATATAAGCAAACTGCGAGTAGTTAATGTTTAGATGTTTTTTGGAACCGCTCATGGCCCTATGGGCTAGGTTACTGTAATAAATAAATTAAATTAAAAAAAAAGAAAATATTGAATTTTACATAGAACGTTTGATATTTTATCAAATATTCTATTTTTTAATTGTTTAATAAAAAAATGCTATTACGATACCATATCTTTATACCCTACACCACACTGTCGTAAATGGTCTCAATAACATAATAATCTGCTGAAAAAATCGACGTTAAAAAAGTCAACAGTCTTAGTTTAGAACACTGTTATGTATTTTTTCATGGTTTTTCCAACATTAAATGACAATTTTACGACTTTTATGAAGATTTTCGGCCAAAATCTGTTTGCATATTTTGCATGTTTTTGATATGACCCCAAATATTGAAAAATTTACCCTTAAAACGCCTAGATTTAAAATTTGAGTCCATTCGGATGAGAAATAAAAAAACGTGCAAAAATCCGATGTCTAGTCATTATTATTAAAATCGCAAAAATGAAAAGTTGGGTTCTATTATTGAGAAAATTCAACGCCTTATTCGTATGCGAATATATCAGCTTCTAGTAGTATTCCAACCGCAAAGCCTGTCAATGGATGACGAAAAAGTCACCTTTACATCAATGTAGAATAGGTAGGCGAAGTTGGTCAAACAAGGGAGCTATCACAATAGTCGATAATGCATCCATCGGATTGTCAGAGAATTTTGTTGCTTAATGGGGGTCCCAGAGAGGAATGAGCATATTGAGTTTAGTGGTAGTCAGATAATATTCCGTCAAAGAAATGTTTACCAGTGAAAATTGTATGCACAAGGGCATCACATAGTCGGCCCCGTCTCGACTATAGCCTTTGCTCACTTGTTTTGTAATAATCTTTTTAATGTGACACTATTTGAGTAAATGCGCAATATATGTACGCTAATGTGTGGATTGTTATATTTTATAAACTCTATATTTATACACTTTGTTTCTTACCTTGTAAAATTTCGTTTTTCTGGTTGGTTTTAGTAGAGCTCATTTGTTTTTTATTCGGAGTTAATGTATCAAATTGAAATACATTCATTTTTTGATTTGAACTTTCTACCAGCTTTTCAGCGTTGTGTTTCTCTTCCTGCAATGACTTTTGTAGATTTTTAATAGATGGGATATTTTTCTTTGGCAAGTAAATAGGCGCATTTTGTCCTGTCAAACGATCTTCGTTAAACAACGTGGATTCCGCACGAGGATATGAAACATTACTCTTGGTGCATGAGGGAACTTTGACACAGTCTGATGGCTATATGTGAAATTTTTTTTTATCAAATTTGTATGCCATTTTCTACTACATACTTTATTCAAATATACTTACATTGCCAGCAATGGAACAGTTCTGGCCGGGGATATGTTTTAAGGCAATATTTCTGTGGGGTGGAACGGGTGGCCGATACTCATTTGGTTTGATCTCCACATCAGTATTATGCGACATACTAGAAAAACACATCGAAAACAAAAGAACGTCAATTAATATTTTCAATATTAAATTCCTGTAAATAGCCTAACAGACGAATATTTGAGAACCAACACCATTTCACCTTACGAGGATCACTAAAAACCTTCTGACCTAGGCAACACGCAGTGTCGCCAGGCGTCATTTAGCATTTTTTGGAAAGTTTGACAGTTTTAGCTAAGCGTACTCATGACAGTATCACATACGACCTTTGTTGAGTTGCTTACAATGACCTGAAAAAAAAAAACACTTTGCAAAGCAACATTTTCACAACTTCCGACGTGAATAATCACGTCAAGAGTGCATCGATAGAATTAAATCTTTATATGTCAATAAAGGACCATCCTACAGCACTATGAAAAACAGGTTTAATGAATTCAATCGTGGCCAACACTCGCCAAAACAAACCAAGTTGGTGAGGGTCGTCCAAAAACGGCCGTTGTGCCAGAAAAAAAGTAAGCCGTGTGTGAACGGATAATGCAAGAACGCAGTGCTATGTACCGTGAGACAGAGACATCCTTGGGCATTTATTCCACCAACTAACATTTGATATCGGATGCGGCAAAAATTGACTTTTTCTCGTTGGATCCCATGTCGATCGGTGTATGAAATTTCGAAAAAATACGATCGCGGCGCTTCAAAAGACGTTTATAAGATGGATGGAAACCGAAAAATAGCAGCAATCGGCAGAAGATGCTGTAAAAACGTTCAAAAATCATAGTTTGGAGGTGTCTCAATCAAGCCAATGCAAACAATCCAACACATAGTTGTATGTCCTGAGTATTCTTAGGCTAAAAACTGTCAAACTTTCCAAAAAAAAGTTAATGATGCCTGGCGATACTGCGTGTTGCCTAGGCCAGAAAGTTTTTAGTGACCCTCGTATCAGTATCGAAATAAAGATCAACAGATATTTTTATAAAAATACTGATACGATAGTACGATTTTCTATATAGTGTTTTGTGCAAATCTCTCGCTATTGGTCCTCAAGTCAATATTCCGACAAAATATGCAAAATTTGCGATTTATAATAAATTCGGTCAAAAAAAGGAATTGCCTACTACATGGTGGTGACAATAAAAGAATTGCAGAAATTAACAAATCTATGGTTCCTTGAGAATTACCAGTTGTTTTCCTCAATGAGTTGTCTATTAGGGTTATGAGTTTTTGACATTTTTTTCTTAAAAATGATTACCTGTAGTGAGAATGAATGGACTTTTGCCTACAAATGCCTAAAAAACATTCATTCCATAAAACATTCATTCCATAAAAAAAGGTTCCGCACAAACCACATTGATTTTTTTTATTTATTATTTACTAGCGGACCCGGCGAACTTCGTCCCGCTATTAAGGAACAAAATTTCATACAAAAACTCAATTTTCGATTTTTCCAATTTTCCGACTTTTCCAGAGAGATTTTCCAAAATTTTCTTCCGTAAAGACCTTCTCCTCGAAAATACGAATAACTGACAAAAACTTTTACAGAAATCGGCCTAGCCGTTCTCATTTTATGAATTACTATACATTTTTTACACCATTTTTATATATATAGATTTTATTTACATATGATTTATTTTTGGAATTTATTATGATAGCAGAGGATAATATCTATCAATTTAGCACAATGAAGTCATTCAAATACTAGTTAGAGAGCAAATAGTGCTCTATTGTAGGCAAGGGTGCCAAATTGGTGGTTTTCCCGCCACTTGTGGGGATTTTTGACGTACAAAAACCACTGTTTAAGCAGGAATGTCAACTGTTTTAAGGTAAAAATCGCTACCGCCATATGGTGCGTATGTGACTGTAGCTATTTTTACCTCGGAACAGTTGACATCCCTGATTGTATGTCGTTTCAAAATACTGCACTGAGGGAATATTTTTTCCCTATACTTTGCAGAGGTATTTTGACTTTTTCAAAGCGAAAATTAGACCATATTTAGATCCATTTTTCGGCAATACATATTGAGTTAAACATTAATTTTTTGCATACTTGTTTTTAGCCGATTGTCATTGTTTATTGTTAATATGACCTCATGCATTTTTTAACTATCTGATCCTCCATGACGGCTTTTTTATCACTGAACCTTATCACATTCAATATTGTTAGACCACGGGAGTTGCCAATCTTCTACTGGGCGCGTCTTCCCGGGTGGCGGATGGGAAGGGGGTTTCTGAGATATGCGGGGCCAGCAACGCCCGAGGGAAACTGAAGGTGTTTCTGTCTCCACATATCTCAGAGACCCTGGGTGTTTGTTTTTCTGTCAAACCCCCCGTGGACCAAAATTGGATCGGGGTAGTTCCCTTAAATAAATCAACTAAGATGGGTAAAAGGAAAAAAAGGAGTAAAGTTACGGTGCAGGGAGTTAATAACCCAGTACCGGCGGTAAGCGTTGGTGAGATCACAAGCCACGTGCCGTCCAGATCAAGCGATTGTGATCCGGCTGTCTCAGGTGTGGATGCCTTGGCACCTACAGCCGTAACTGCTACAAGTGCAGAAAATACAACCCGAACTATTGTTGACGAACCGGATTTTCAAAAGGATAATATTTTAGACAAAACTGGTGCTAATCAGTCCACGGCTGACAGGACTGGAGTTTTGGGCGGGGACGACCTACACCTCAAAGTGATTGGAGACAGTCTTGAGAGACAGAGTAGGGAACTCCTTGACCAACTGGAGAGACTTGTTCCGACCATACCACCAGAGGACATGTTAAACAATCTCACCCTCACTGACGACGAACTGGACATTACGGTGATCCCAGCTGAGTCAACAAGGAGGTCTGACGATGACATGTCCACTGACGGTGATGTGGTCGAAGAGGTTGCGAACCTTGGTTCGCAATCACAGACAAGTCGAAATCAGACTGGTCCTGTATCGGCACTAGCCGATACTAAGCTTCGTAGACAGATTGCCACGGAGTCAATGGATGTTGATGGAGAATCAAAAGAGGATCCATCAACAACCACTGACTCTAAGTCGATGACCGTCGAGGGGGGATTAACGGAAACTCCAACAATTGCCACTGACTCTGAGTCTCCGGCCTGCGTTGGGGAATCCAAGAAAACCTCATCGTCGGACACCGACGCAGCCTCAATCTCCGCCAAAGAGGCTTCAGATACGAGGCACTATAAACGTGCGGCTTCGTATCTGCGCAAGTTCGTGGGAAGGGACGCGAGCTCGCATACTAAGAGGGAGATTATGTTCATCAAGAGCAAGCTCAAGTACATCAGGAAATTCGAAAGAATTTATCCAGATGCACCCAGATGCGAGCTCTTGGTGGACAAAATCTTCCTCCCGAACCCTGCTTCAGCCAAAGACTCAAAAGAGACTGCGGCGACTAGCAAAAAGGTGGAGGTGAAGCCTGCTGCTTCTGGCAGCAAGGTGGAACCTAAAGCTGTTCCGAAGCCGAACCCGAGCCAGAAAGGACTGGAAAAGGATAAGGGGCACAATCCGACACCAAATGATTCTCGTAAGAGTAGTCAACTGGAGAAGGTGACTGTCCCAAATCCGGATCCTACCCCAACTGACGAGGGTAAAGCGGACGAACAGAAGGTGTCTAAGACCTGCGCAAGCCACTCGGGAGCAACGACGGGTGGATCGACTGGGACACCATCGACTTCGGAGAAGACGAACAAGTCCTCGCAAGTCAAAGACTGTGAAGCGGGTTCGCTCTTCAGAAGGCCCACAGCCTTCGCCAAAGAAGACGATGATCTCCCAGACGGTCAACACGGCGGACTCCTATGCTGGTGTCCTTGCTCACAAAGCCAAGGGAAGTAGCACCAGTACTGAGAAGGCGTCCACCTCCTCAGGAAAAGCTGCTACCAAGGCCCGTGATCGAGGACGTAGGAAACCCTACGCCAAAACGGCCACGGTGGCAAACGATGACGAGCTCCTAGTTGCAATCATCGACCGAGCTGACCCCTTCGGGAAAATCAGCGAAAGTCACTGGTTGCTCTTCGAGACTCGGCTTCGTTTAGCCATTGTGTCCACTGAGGCGAACCAGGGTGACCGCCAGTTTGGTGGCGCCTTCCTTCATAAGGGAGTTAAAGTCATTAAATGTCTCAACAGGAGCTCGCAAGAGTACCTTAAGAAGACCGTTAATGGCTTTGATGAACTTTGGGAGGGGGCAACAATTGCTGCGGTGTCCATAACGGAGATTCCGTCTAGGAAGGTATTCCCAGCATGGGTTCCCCCACCTACCGTGGATAAGGAACTTCTGCTGAGGATGCTGGAGCTCCAGAACCCAGATCTCCTTACTAAGGACTGGACTGTAATGAGTCTAACCCCTTGTAAGGGGAATGGCGATAGACTCCTCAGGAGAGGAGTACCTTAAGGTTCGTGAGGGAAAACTGAACTTTGGTTCAGGATGGGTTCGGTTCCGAATGATTCCACCTCGCGAAAGTCAGTAGGAGTAGGTAGGCGGCAGGTGCTACGCATTTTGCAGATTAATCTGCATCATTGTAAAGCAGCTGCCGCCGAACTACTCCTGTCCCTCACGAACTCAGAGGTAGACATTGTTCTAGTCCAGGAACCTTATATATACAAAAATAAGGTCTCTGGACTGAACAATGCCAACTTCGAGGTCTTCGCATCGTCCGAAGGGGATAAGGTAAGGACCGGTGTGGTGGAACAAGGATCTTGGCGAACTGCGGAAAAACACCAAAAAGCTGTACAACAGGGAGCACTCGACGAAACTTCACAGTGACTGGGAATCGTATAAAGCGAGTTTCACCAAATACAAGAGTGAAATCAAGCGCGCCAAAAAGAAGTCATTGGTTTGTTTCTGTGAGTCTGTAGAAGGGGTAAATGATGTGCCAGATTCCGTAAGATACTCTCGAAGGACCCAAAATCCATTGGTAGTGTCAAAAAACCGGACGGCACGTGGACAGACTCATGTCTTGAGACTCTAAACCTTCTAGCCGAGACCCACTTCCCTGACTGCACGGACGCCAGTAACCTTCACTATGAATGTGATAACTTCCAAGTCCAAGAGTCAGTGGACGAGAGCCTCATTGATAAGGTTGTAAGCAGAAACAAAATAAAGTGGGCAGTAAGTACATTCAAACCCTATAAGTCACCTGGTCCAGATGGAGTAATTCCTGCGATGCTTCATTTCTGGAGGAGATCTTTAGGGCCTGTTTGTTTCTTTCCTGCGTACCAGATCTGTGGAAAAAGGTAAAGGTGACTTATATCCCCAAGGCGGGGAAAGCCAGTCACTCTGCACCGAAAGACTACAGACCTATTAGCCTATCCTCCTTTCTCCTCAAGACACTCGAACGACTGATCGATCTGGAGATTAGGAGCTTTGTAGACACTGCCTCGCTGAGCAACTCGCAGCATGCCTACATGAAAGGTAAATCTGTCGAAACTGCTCTTCATGAGCAATGAACGGAAACAAACAAAACGATTCCCGTACCAATCACACAAAGCCACAAACTTTTCATCTTCTCTGAATCGTTTCATTCTCACAACCAAAACAGAAACACAAACTTTTCAATGTTAAAAGATGGAAACCGTACGATTGCGGAAATGTAACTTCGGTTATGCTTTGCCGAGTTGTTTCATTCACCACCGAAACAAGAAGTATTTTTGGGAAACGTTTGCCGTGCGTATTGTCAATGACACACTCAGACACACACACATGTGATTGCTTAACAACCCTATAAGATAGAATCAGCATACCACAGTGAATTTTATCAACCACCAATCAGCATACCACAGTGAATTTTATCAACCACCAAACGTTTTTGATTTATTCACATGTGTTTAGTACTATTCCGTTTTCTATCTGTTCTTGTGGAGTTGAGTACTTTTCGCTTTTCGTTTTGTTCGCACTCACGAATATAAACAAAACAAAACTAAACAGCGAGCTCGGCCAACGAGGGTTATGTTTCGTTTTGTATTGTTCCGATGGAAAATACGAAACGAAACGATTGGAAATGTTATTTAAAGTATTTTTACGTACTCTGTTCATGAGGTCGTGGGTTTCATTGAGAGAAACATGGAGAATTCAAACTTTACCTTGGAGGCTTTCCTGGATATAGAAGGAGCCTTCAACAACGTAAAACTTGAATCCATTCATCTCTCGCTTAGAGCGGTCAACACCCCGGAAACCCTGATCTGCTGGATAAAGAGAATGCTGGAGAGCAGGATCATTAATTCCAGCATTGGGGAGTTGACAACAAGGAAGACAGTAACTAGAGGTACTCCCCAGGGAGGTGTACTCTCACCGCTGCTGTGGCTACTTGTGATAAACAATCTTTTGGCGGAATTCGACAATCAGGGCATCAAGGTTGTCGCATACGCGGATGATGTAGTTATACTAATAACTGGCAAATTATTGTCCACAATTTCGGAGCTTATGCAAAGAGCCTTATCAAAAAACCTGGCAACTCTTGTTGTGTTTAGTTGTGTTATTTTTGTGTTCTGCAAAGTGGATAATTTATTATAAAATTTTATTAGTTTCAGTGTTGTTTTCGTGTGTGATTTACTGAAATAATAAAAATATAGAATTATTCGCTTTAGTGATCAGTGAAGTTCTGTTTTATAACATATTAGTTTAAACAGATAAGTGAGTTTGAATTTGTGTCTATCTCAGTGTTTCTTGGTGATTATTTTGTTTTTGTTCTATTTTTGACATTTGCTATTTTTCTGTCTTGTGTTTTTATTTATTCGTAATATTTTATTAGACTATTATTTAGAGCATACTTTTAGGCGGTTTTAAAATTAACTAACATTGAATTTTTACAACTTTTTATTGGCATCTGGTATAGCATACTTTTAGGCATAACCAGTAATAATGGAATGTTTAAATAAAGACTGTAATGTTACAAGTTTGAAAGAACGTTTGTTGACTTGTTGTTTATGTGAGAAGCATGAACATTTGAAATGCTTGGGTTTTCATTTCATTTCATTTCATTTATTTCATACATAGTAATGCATAAGCTAAACATAGCCAACATAATTTACATTACAATATACTTAACCATTTAAATAGCAACTACTATAACAATATTAAATTCGTAATACAAAATTAATTATAAACCTAAAAACAATGCAAAAGGCATAAATAGTGGTTCCCCAAATGTATAAGTAATATCAGAATGATTATTACAACGTAATAAAAAATTCAATGAATTTTATCTTATATGAATTTTATCTTATCTTTTACCGGCAAGCATTTTGATGTCATTACTGACCGCAATAATGGATTTCGTTGGGCATGTGCCAATTGCAGGTCTCTGGAAGTAGATTTTTACCGTCTTTTCAGGGAATCTAAAATGGAGCTTGCTGCCATGAGGAAGGATTTTGAAGTCGTTTTTTCTAGGCTTGAAATTTTTGAAAAAATGTTTAAAAATTTTGATTTCGCTGATGGCTCTCCGAAACGTAAAAAAATCTCAACTATTGTTCCTGGTGATAATTTAATTAGCCTTAATTCACCAGCTGTGGTTCCGCCACGCAAGTCTGTTGAGACCTTACCTTCGGAAAATAGCCTGGCCCTTCCGGGGCAGCGTTCATCACTTCCAATCGTTTCAAGTTCAAAAGGAAACTCGACAACTGAAACGCCTTCTTCAGAAATGTTACCCATATGCTCTCTTACTAATGCTGTTCCTCTAGTTACTGTTAATACACCCTGTTCGAATGTTAATGCTTCTGTTCCAATTACACCTCAAGTTCAGGAAACTGAGTCATCTTTAAATTCCAATCCTTCATGGTCCGGGGGTAGTAATGAACTAATCGTAATTCCTCCCAGAAAAAATATTTTTATTTCTAGATTACATCCTAATACGACTGTAGATAACATTTATAATTACATAAAAGCTAGATTGAATAACATACGTGACACTGACTGTAAAATTATGAAATATAATTCGTCAAGGCCACGTGTCATATCATCTTTCAAATTAACTGTGCCTCATGAGTTCTTTAATGTTATATTAAATGAATCATTTTGGCCAGAAAGTACACTAGTTAAAGAATATATATACAGAGAGAAATCTAATACTATTAATCCTGTAGTTATTCCTTCAGTCGTGTCTGTTTCAAAAAACCAATAAGTTCGCTATCCATACTTTACCAAAATGTTAGAGGTCTAAATACTAAACTTAATAATATTTACTTAAAATCTTTTGGTTGTGATCTCAAAATCCTAGTTTTTACAGAAACTTGGCTGAAACCAGGTATTCGTGACACTGAGATTTTGTCAGATCAGTACCAAGTATACAGAAAAGATAGACTAAACAAAATTGGTGGAGGAGTATTCATTGCAGTTCATAATTCCATTGCCTCAGAGCGAGTTATACTTACTGAATACCCTTATATTGAATTTGTGTGTGTTAAAATAAAATATTTAAATCAATCCTTTATTATAACGTGCTCCTACATTGCTCCAAACTCAAACATAGACATTTATCTTAAACATTCCGAATTAATAAAAGAAGTTTCTTTACGGCATTCAGCAAATTCTGAATTGATTTGTCTTGGTGATTTTAATTTACCAAACTTAACATGGGTCTCAGGCGACAACACTGTGGATTATGTACCTGTTTCAGCAACAGAACTGTCTACAGACATGTTATCCTTCTGGGAAAATATTTTTGATCAATGTCTCTATCAAATAAATAATATCTATAATTCTAAAGGCAAAATTTTAGACTTAGTGTTTTCTTCAACCATAAACTCTTCTGTATGTGCAAGTCCTCCATTCTCAGAACCTGAAGATATTTATCATCCCACCCTTATGGTAACTCTTGAACTCAATAGTATTTCAACTACTAAAACTTTACCGCAAACTAAGTCAAGTAAACTAAATTTTGGTAAAACTAATGTGGTCCTACTGCGTTCTATCTTATCAAATAATAGTTGGTTACCTCAGGGAAACATTGATTCCAGTATTTCAAATTTTTATAAAGTACTTAATGATGCATTGACAGTATCAGTCCCTCTCTTAAAGATGTGCTCAGAAATGGGTCCTGCTTGGTTTACTCCACATCTCAGGAGTTTACGCAATATGAAAAGTAGAATGTATAAAAAATTTAAAAGATGCAATTCCACTTTAAATTTTACCAACTATGCAAAAGCTAGAAATGCGTTCAATAGAGAAAATTGAAGGTGTTATTCAAATTACTTAATAAAGATGCGAAATAATTTTCATAGGAATCCCAAAAACTTTTATAAATTCGTAAACTCTAAAAGAAAAGTACGTGAATTTCCTAGTAGCATGAGACTTGGTTGTAGAGAATCATGTGACCCTAACGACATTGCGAATATGTTTGCTGACTTTTTTCAAAGTACCTACTCCAAATTTTCAACTAACTCCCTTAATTACCCTTATACTATTCATAAACTTAACCAGTTTCCTCGCATTATTCTCACTGAGGATGAAGTATTAAATGGTTTATTGTCGTTGAAATATTCAAACTCACCAGGTCCAGATGGTGTACCGACTTCTATTTTAAAATCATGTGCATATGAACTTTATCGTCCCCTAACAAATATTTTCAACGACTAGTTGACATTGGGATATTTCCCCCTTGTCTGGAGATCTAGCTTTATTATTCCTTTGCATAAATCTGATAGTAGATGTGTGATTGAAAACTATAGAGGTATTGCAAAACTAAGTGCAATTCCTAAACTTTTTGAGCTTCTGGTTTCGCGCCGAATAACTCATTTCGCTAGATATAATATCACCTTATCAACATGGTTTCGTTAGGGGAAGGTCTACCTTGACAAATTTATTGGAACTTACATGTCACGTTCACAGTGGATTCGAAAATAAATGTCAAACTGACGTTATATACACAGATTTCAGTAAGGCCTTTGACACCGTTGTACACGAATTGTTAATATATAAGCTTGATTCTATGGGTTTCCCATCAATACTCTTGTCATGGATACGTTCTTATTTACAAGACCGTACCCAAAGGGTTTCTTTTAATGATATTTTATCAAAAAATATAACTGTGCATTCTGGTGTTCCTCAAGGTAGCCATTTAGGTCCATTACTTTTTGTACTTTACTTAAATGACCTTCCATCTGTTATTAGTTGCTCTAAAGTATTAATGTTTGCTGATGATGTTAAACTGTTTAGCAATCATGATTCTTATAATCAATCAATTAATCTGCAACAAGACTTATATTCTCTTTCCAACTGGTGTAGTGTCAACGGTATGTCATTAAACTTAAAAAAATGTAAAAAATTATCATTTTATAGATCTCGTCCTGATTCTTGCGATTACTTCATAGGTTCGCACAAATTGGATAATGTAGATTCGTTTGTAGATCTTGGAGTTATTTTAGACAGTAAATTGCGTTTCAACTTACATATAGAGTCTTGTGTTAATAAAGCCAAGTCATTACTGGGCTTTATAAAACGCTGGTCTAAGGAATTTGACGATCCATACGTGACCAAACGCTTGTTCATTAGCCTTGTTCGACCAACATTAGAATACGGTTGTGTACTTTGGAGTCCTTTTTACAAATGTGATTCTGATAAGATAGAATCAGTACAAGTTCAATTTCTTTTGTTTGCTCTTAGAGGTTTAGGGTGGAGCTCAACTGAATCTCTTCCACCATATGAAAACCGTCTAAAGTTAATTGACCTTCCAACATTGGAGAAAAGACGTTTAATGCTCAGATCTGTATTCATTATTAAACTCTTGCGTGGACAAATTGAATCACAGTTTTTAATTGGCGAAATAAATTTTAATGTACCTTTACGTAGTACTCGAAACTACATACCACTTAAATTAACGTTAGCGAAATCTAATTATGAAATAAGTAATCCACTCCGATCTTTATGTGATGAATATAACAAGTTATATAATAGGATTTCTTTATCCGAACCTCTGCATGTCATAAAAAACTTTATCTTACGTTCTTAGTATTGTTGTAACAGTTGCCAGACAATATGTTAGATTAGACCGGTTTATTTTTTGATGTGTTTGTCTTTAAAACGTAATTTTATAACCGGCTGTTGTTTTGCTGTAGCTGGTTTTTCCTAGTCTACTAACCCCCCATATTCCGGAATATGAGGTGTACGCGCTCCCTACGTTAAGGGGAGGTGGCCCTCCCGGTCGGCAGGGGCGGGAAAGTGTGGCGTTGGGAACTATCGATAAAAAAAAAAAAACTGTCCCGTTGGGCCACCACAAATGGCCTTGGTGTAAATCCAACGAAAACAGAACTGGTATTGTTCACCAGAAAGCGTAAGCTCGGCGACTTCATACCACCAACATTGGATGGAGTGCAGTTACATCTATCTCCTGAGGCCAAATACCTAGGTACAATCCTGGATTCTCAATTGAGATGGAAAAGGAACGTCGAGGAACGGACGAAGAGAGGTATGATCGCACTCTATTCATGTAAGAATTCGATTGGGAAATGTTGGGGGTTAAATCCAGCTATTATACACTGGTTGTATAATACTGTTGTGAGACCCATCCTATCCTATGGATGTCTTGTCTGGTGGCATGCGCTTCGACATAAGTCGAACTCTGGCAACATGGACAAGGTGCAAAGGGCAGCCTCGATCCTGATAACTGATCAAAGGTCAAGCAGCACGTAGTGCCCTAAGGCTACATGAATTGAATCGTTGGCGTGACAGCACCTATGGTCATTAGGGATATAACTTTTTGCACTTTTTTGCAAATATCAAAAATACCACCACATAGCCGTGTAGAGCATGAAAAACTATTATGAAAAAAGGTGTAATTTTTTCTCTATCGCGAAAAAAGTTTCCGCACCAAATGCATTGAAGTTCAGTAATGCATTTTTTAATTTTAGCTGTTATGACAACATATTTGCTTTTAATTAATTTTTTTATTT